>NC_090449.1:868564290-868866806 GCF_031143425.1 Pleurodeles waltl
TTTTTGCAAAGTGACTACCTGTAGATTTTGGCCTGTAGCTCAGCCGGCACCTAGGGAAACCTACCAAACCTGTGCATTTCTGAAAAATAGAGACCTAGGGGAATCCAAGATGGGGTGACTTGTGTGGCTCGGACCAGGTTCTGTTACCCAGAATCCTTTGCAAACCTCAAAATTTGGATACACAAATACATGTTCCTCACATTTCTGTGGCAGAAAGTTCTGGAATCTGAGAGGAGCCACAAATTTCCTTCCACCCAGCGTTCCCCCATGTCTCCCGATAGAAATGATATCTCACTTGTGTGGGTAGGCCTAGCGCCCGCGACAGAAAATGCCCCAAAGCGCAACGTGGACACATCCAAATTTTTGAAAGAAAACAGAGGTGTTTTTTGCAAAGTGCCTACCTGTAGATTTTGGCCTGAAGCTCAGGCGGCACCTAGGGAAAACTACCATACCTGTGCATTTCTGAAAACTAGAGACCTAGGGGAATCCAAGATGGGGTGACTTGTGTGGCTCGGACCATGTTCTGTTACCCAGAATCCTTTGCAAACTGCAAAATGTGGCTAAAAAAACACATGTTCCTCACATTTCTGTGGCAGAAAGTTCTGGAATCTGAGAGGAGCCACAAATTTCCTTCCACCCAGCGTTCCCCCAAGTCTCCCGATAAAAATTATACCTCACTTGTGTGGGTACGCCTAGCGCCCGAGACAGTAAACGCCCCAAAGCGCAACGTGGACACATCCAATTTTTTGAAAGAAAACATAGGTGTTTTTTGCAAATTGCCTACCTGTAGATTTTGGCCTGTAGCTCAGCCGCCACCTAGGGAAAACTACCAAACATGTGCATTTCTGAAAACTAGAGACCTAGGGGAATCCAGGATGGGGTGACTTGTGTGGCTCGGACCAGGTTCTGTTACCCAGAATCCTTTGCAAACCTCAAAATGTGGCTAAAAAAACACATGTACCTCACATTTCTGTGGCAGAAAGTTCTGGAATATGAGAGAGCCACAAATTTCCTTCCACCCAGCGTTCCCCCATGTCTCCCGATAGAAATGATACCTCACTTGTGTGGGTAGGCCTAGCGCCCGCGACAGTAAACGCCCCAAGCGCAACGTGGACACATCCAATTTTTTGAAAGAAAACAAAGGTGTTTTTTGCAAAGTGCCTACCTGTAGGTTTTGGCCTGTAGCTCAGCCGCCACCTAGGGAAACCTACCAAACCTGTGCATTTCTGAAAACTAGAGACCTAGGGGAATCCAAGATGGGGTGACTTGTGTGGCTCGGACCAGGTTCTGTTACCCAGAATCCTTTGCAAACCTCAAAATTTGGCTACAAAAACACATGTTCCTCACATTTCTGTGGCAAAAAGTTCTGGAATCTGAGAGGAGCCACAAATTTCCTTCCACCCAGCGCTCCCCCATGTCTCCTGACAGAAATGATACCTCACTTGTGTGGGTAGGCCTAGCGCCCGCGACAGAAAATGCCCCAAAGCGCAACGTGGACCCATCCAAATTTTTGAAAGAAAACAGATGTGTTTTTTCAAAGTGCCTACCTGTAGATTTTTGCCTGTAGCTCAGCCGCCACCTAGGGAAACCTACCAAACCTGTGCATTTCTGAATACTAGATACCTAGGGGAATCCAAGATGGGGTCACTTGTGTGGCTCGGACCAGGTTCTGTTACCCAGAATCCTTTGCAAACCTCAAAATGTGGCTAAAAAAACACATGTTCCTCACATTTCTGTGGCAGAAAGTTCTGGAATCTGAGAGGAGCCACTAATTTCCTTCCACCCAGCGTTCCCCCAAGTCTCCCGATAAAAATGATACCTCACTTGTGTGGGTAGGCCTAGCGCCCGCGACAGTAAACGCCCCAAAGCGCAACGTGGACACATCCAATTTTTTGAAAGAAAACAAAGGTGTTTTTTGCAAAGTGCCTACCTGTAGATTTTGGCCTCTAGCTCAGCCGCCACCTAGGGAAACCTACCAAACCTGTGCATTTCTGAAAACTAGAGACCTAGGGGAATCCAAAATGGGGTGACTTGTGTGGCTCGGACCAGGTTCTGTTACCCAGAATCCTTTGCAAACCTCAAAATTTGGCTAAAAAAACACATGTTCCTCACATTTCTGTGGAAGAAAGTTCTGGAATCTGAGAGGAGCCACAAATTTCCTTCCACCCAGCGTTCCCCCATGTCTCCCGATAGAAATGATACCTCACTTGTGTGGGTAGGCCTAGCGCCCGCGACAGGAAACGCCCCAAAGCGCAACGTGGACACATCCAAATTTTTGAAGGAAAACAAATGTGTTTTTTGCAAAGTGCCTACCTGTAGATTTTGGCCTGTAGCTCAGCCGGCACCTAGGGAAACCTACCAAACCTGTGCATTTCTGAAAACTAGAGACCTAGGGAAATCCAAGATGGGGTGATTTGTGTGGCTCGGACCAGGTTCTGTTACACAGAATCCTTTGCAAACCTCAAAATGTGGCTAAAAAAACACATGTTTCTCACATTTCTGTGGCAGAAAGTTCTGGAATCTGAGAGGAGCCACAAATTTCCTTCCACCCAGCGTTCCCCCAAGTCTCCCGATAAAAATGATACCTAACTTGTGTGGGTAGGCCTAGCGCCCGTGATAGGAAACGCCCCAAAGCGCAACGTGGACACATCCAATTTTTTGAAAGAAAACATAGGTGTTTTTTGCAAAGTGCCTACCTGTAGATTTTGGCCTGTAGCTCAGCCGGCACCTAGGGAAACCTACCAAACCTGTGCATTTCTGAAAACTAGAGACCTAGGGGAATCGAAGATGGGGTGACTTGTGTGGCTCGGACCAGGTTCTGTTACCCAGAATCCTATGCAAACCTCAAAATGTGGCTAAAAAAACACATGTTCCTCACATTTCTGTGGAAGAAAGTTCTGGAATCTGAGAGGAGCCACAAATTTCCTTCCACCCAGCGTTCCCCCATGTCTCCCGATAGAAATGATACCTCACTTGTGTGGGTAGGCCTAGCGCCCGCGACAGAAAACGCCCCAAAGCGCAACATGGACACATCCAATTTTTTAAAAGAAAACAGAGGTGTTTTTTGCAAAGTGCCTACTTGTAGATTTTGGCCTCTAGCTCAGCCGCCACCTAGGGAAAACTACCAAACCTGTGCATTTCTGAAAAGTAGAGACCTAGGGGAATCCAAGATGGGGTGACTTGTGTGGCTCGGACCAAGTTCTGTTACCCAGAATCCTTTGCAAACATCAAAATTCGGCTAAAAAAACACATGTTCCTCACATTTCTGTTGCAGAAAGTTCTGGAATCTGAGAGAGCCACAAATTTCCTTCCACCCAGCGTTCCCCCATGTCTCCCGATAGAAATGATACCTCAGTTGTGTGGGTAGGCCTAGAGCCCGCAACAGGAAACGCCCCAAAGCGCAACATGGACACATCCAATTTTTTGAAAGAAAACAGAGGTGTTTTTTGCAAAGTGACTACCTGTAGATTTTGGCCTGTAGCTCAGCCGGCACCTAGGGAAACCTACCAAACCTGTGCATTTCTGAAAACTAGAGACCTAGGGGAATCCAACATGGGGTGACTTGTGTGGCTCGGACCAGGTTCTGTTACCCAGAATCCTTTGCAAACCTCAAAATTTGGATACACAAATACATGTTCCTCACATTTCTGTGGCAGAAAGTTCTGGAATCTGAGAGGAGCCACAAATTTCCTTCCACCCAGCGTTCCCCCATGTCTCCCGATAGAAATGATATCTCACTTGTGTGGGTAGGCCTAGCGCCCGCGACAGAAAATGCCCCAAAGCGCAACGTGGACACATCCAAATTTTTGAAAGAAAACAGAGGTGTTTTTTGCAAAGTGCCTACCTGTAGATTTTGGCCTGAAGCTCAGCCGGCACCTAGGGAAAACTACCATACCTGTGCATTTCTGAAAACTAGAGACCTAGGGGAATCCAAGATGGGGTGACTTGTGTGGCTCGGACCATGTTCTGTTACCCAGAATCCTTTGCAAACTGCAAAATGTGGCTAAAAAAACACATGTTCCTCACATTTCTGTGGCAGAAAGTTCTGGAATCTGAGAGGAGCCACAAATTTCCTTCCACCCAGCGTTCCCCCAAGTCTCCCGATAAAAATTATACCTCACTTGTGTGGGTACGCCTAGCGCCCGAGACAGTAAACGCCCCAAAGCGCAACGTGGACACATCCAATTTTTTGAAAGAAAACATAGGTGTTTTTTGCAAATTGCCTACCTGTAGATTTTGGCCTGTAGCTCAGCCGCCACCTAGGGAAAACTACCAAACATGTGCATTTCTGAAAACTAGAGACCTAGGGGAATCCAGGATGGGGTGACTTGTGTGGCTCGGACCAGGTTCTGTTACCCAGAATCCTTTGCAAACCTCAAAATGTGGCTAAAAAAACACATGTACCTCACATTTCTGTGGCAGAAAGTTCTGGAATATGAGAGAGCCACAAATTTCCTTCCACCCAGCGTTCCCCCATGTCTCCCGATAGAAATGATACCTCACTTGTGTGGGTAGGCCTAGCGCCCGCGACAGTAAACGCCCCAAGCGCAACGTGGACACATCCAATTTTTTGAAAGAAAACAAAGGTGTTTTTTGCAAAGTGCCTACCTGTAGGTTTTGGCCTGTAGCTCAGCCGCCACCTAGGGAAACCTACCAAACCTGTGCATTTCTGAAAACTAGAGACCTAGGGGAATCCAAGATGGGGTGACTTGTGTGGCTCGGACCAGGTTCTGTTACCCAGAATCCTTTGCAAACCTCAAAATTTGGCTACAAAAACACATGTTCCTCACATTTCTGTGGCAAAAAGTTCTGGAATCTGAGAGGAGCCACAAATTTCCTTCCACCCAGCGCTCCCCCATGTCTCCTGACAGAAATGATACCTCACTTGTGTGGGTAGGCCTAGCGCCCGCGACAGAAAATGCCCCAAAGCGCAACGTGGACCCATCCAAATTTTTGAAAGAAAACAGATGTGTTTTTTCAAAGTGCCTACCTGTAGATTTTTGCCTGTAGCTCAGCCGCCACCTAGGGAAACCTACCAAACCTGTGCATTTCTGAATACTAGATACCTAGGGGAATCCAAGATGGGGTCACTTGTGTGGCTCGGACCAGGTTCTGTTACCCAGAATCCTTTGCAAACCTCAAAATGTGGCTAAAAAAACACATGTTCCTCACATTTCTGTGGCAGAAAGTTCTGGAATCTGAGAGGAGCCACTAATTTCCTTCCACCCAGCGTTCCCCCAAGTCTCCCGATAAAAATGATACCTAACTTGTGTGGGTAGGCCTAGCACCCGCGACAGGAAATGCCCCAAAGCGCAACGTGGACACATCCAATTTTTTGAAAGAAAACAGAGGTGTTTTTTGCAAAGTGCCTAACTGTAGATTTTGGCCTCTAGCTCAGCCGGCACCTAGGGAAACCTACCAAACCTGTCCATTTCTGAAAACTAGAGACCTAGGGGAATCGAAGATGGGGTGACTTGTGTGGCTCGGACCAGGTTCTGTTACCCAGAATCCTTTGCAAACCTCAAAATGTGGCTAAAAAAACACATGTTCCTCACATTTCTGTGGAAGAAAGTTCTGGAATCTGAGAGGAGCCACAAATTTCCTTCCACCCAGCGTTCCCCCATGTCTCCCGATAGAAATGATACCTCACTTGTGTGGGTAGGCCTAGCGCCCGCGACAGTAAACGCCCCAAAGCGCAACGTGGACACATCCAATTTTTTTAAAGAAAACAAAGGTGTTTTTTGCAAAGTGCCTACCTGTAGAT
Source organism: Pleurodeles waltl (assembly GCF_031143425.1). Classification (NCBI taxonomy): domain Eukaryota; kingdom Metazoa; phylum Chordata; class Amphibia; order Caudata; family Salamandridae; genus Pleurodeles; species Pleurodeles waltl. The sequence goes on from NC_090449.1 coordinate 868,570,055, forward strand.
TTTGGCCTGTAGCTCAGCCGCCACCTAGGGAAACCTACCAAACCTGTGCATTTCTGAAAACTAGAGACCTAGGGGAATCCAAGATGGGGTGACTTGTGTGGCTCGGACCAGGTTCTGTTACCCAGAATCCTTTGCAAACCTCAAAATTTGTCTAAAAAAACACATGTTCCTCACATTTCTGTGGAAGAAAGTTCTGGAATCTGAGAGGAGCCACAAATTTCCATCCACCCAGCGTTCCCCCATGTCTCCCGATAGAAATGATACCTCACTTGTGTGGGTAGGCCTAGCGCCCGCGACAGGAAACGCCCCAAAGCGCAACGTGGACACATCCAAATTTTTGAAGGAAAACAAATGTGTTTTTTGCAAAGTGCCTACCTGTAGATTTTGGCCTGTAGCTCAGCCGGCACCTAGGGAAACCTACCAAACCTGTGCATTTCTGAAAACTAGAGACCTAGGGAAATCCAAGATGGGGTGATTTGTGTGGCTCGGACCAGGTTCTGTTACACAGAATCCTTTGCAAACCTCAAAATGTGGCTAAAAAAACACATGTTTCTCACATTTCTGTGGCAGAAAGTTCTGGAATCTGAGAGGAGCCACAAATTTCCTTCCACCCAGCGTTCCCCCAAGTCTCCCGATAAAAATGATACCTAACTTGTGTGGGTAGGCCTAGCGCCCGTGATAGGAAACGCCCCAAAGCGCAACGTGGACACATCCAATTTTTTGAAAGAAAACATAGGTGTTTTTTGCAAAGTGCCTACCTGTAGATTTTGGCCTGTAGCTCAGCCGGCACCTAGGGAAACCTACCAAACCTGTGCATTTCTGAAAACTAGAGACCTAGGGGAATCGAAGATGGGGTGACTTGTGTGGCTCGGACCAGGTTCTGTTACCCAGAATCCTTTGCAAACCTCAAAATGTGGCTAAAAAAACACATGTTCCTCACATTTCTGTGGAAGAAAGTTCTGGAATCTGAGAGGAGCCACAAATTTCCTTCCACCCAGCGTTCCCCCATGTCTCCCGATAGAAATGATACCTCACTTGTGTGGGTAGGCCTAGCGCCCGCGACAGAAAACGCCCCAAAGCGCAACATGGACACATCCAATTTTTTAAAAGAAAACAGAGGTGTTTTTTGCAAAGTGCCTACCTGTAGATTTTGGCCTCTAGTTCAGCCGCCACCTAGGGAAAACTACCAAACCTGTGCATTTCTGAAAAGTAGAGACCTAGGGGAATCCAAGATGGGGTGACTTGTGTGGCTCGGACCAGGTTCTGTTACCCAGAATCCTATGCAAACCTCAAAATTTGGCTAAAAAAACACATGTTCCTCACATTTCTGTGGCAGAAAGTTCTGGAATCTGAGAGGAGCCACAAATTTCCTTCCACCCAGCGTTCCCCCATGTCTCCCGATAGAAATTATACCTCACTTGTGTGGGTAGGCCTAGCGCCCGCGACAGTAAACACCCCAAAGCGCAACGTGGACACATCCAATTTTTTGAAAGAAAACAAAGGTGTTTTTTGCAAAGTGCCTACCTGTAGGTTTTGGCCTGTAGCTCAGCCGCCACCTAGGGAAACCTACCAAACCTGTGCATTTCTGAAAACTAGAGACCTAGGGGAATCCAAGATAGGGTGACTTGTGTGGCTCGGACCAGGTTCTGTTACCCAGAATCCTTTGCAAACCTCAAAATTTGGCTAAGAAAAAACACATGTTCCTCACATTTCTGTGGAAGAAAGTTCTGAAATCTGAGAGGAGCCACAAATTTCCTTCCACCCAGCGTTCCCCCATGTCTCCCGATAGAAATGATACCTCACTTGTGTGGGTAGGCCTAGCGCCCGCGACAGGAAACGCCCCAAAGCGCAACGTGGACACATCCAAATTTTTTAAGGAAAACAAATGTGTTTTTTGCAAAGTGCCTACCTGTAGATTTTGGCCTGTAGCTCAGCCGGCACCTAGGGAAACCTACCAAACCTGTGCATTTCTGAAAACTAGAGACCTAGGGGAATCCAAGATGGGGTGACTTGTGTGGCTCTGACCAGGTTCAGTTACCCAGAATCCTTTGCAAACCTCAAACTTTGGCTAAAAAAATACGTTCCTCACATTTCTGTGGCAGAAAGTTCTGGAATCCGAGAGGAGCCACAAATTACCTTCCACCCAGCGTTCCCCAACGTCTCCCGATAAAAAGGATACCTCACTTGTGTGGGTAGGCCTAGCGCCCGCGACAGTAAACGCCCCAAAGCGCAACGTGGACACATCCAAATTTTTGAAAGAAAAGAGAGGTGTTTTTTGCAAAGTGCCTACCTGTAGATTTTGGCCTCTAGCTCAGCCGGCACCTAGGGAAACCTACCAAACCTGTGCATTTCTGAAGACTAGAGACCTGGGGGAATCCAAGATGGGGTGACTTGTGTGGCTCGGACCAGGTTCTGTTACCCAGAATCCTTTGCAAACCTCAAATTGTGGCTAAAAAAAACATGTTTCTCACATTTCTGTGGCAGAAAGTTCGGGAATCTGAGAGGAGCCACAAATTTCCTTCCACCCAGCGTTCCCCCATGTCTCCCGATAGAAATTATACCTCACTTGTGTGGGTAGGCCTAGCGCCCGCGACAGTAAACACCCCAAAGCGCAACGTGGACACATCCAATTTTTTGAAAGAAAACAAAGGTGTTTTTTGCAAAGTGCCTACCTGTAGGTTTTGGCCTGTAGCTCAGCCGCCACCTAGGGAAACCTACCAAACCTGTGCATTTCTGAAAACTAGAGACCTAGGGGAATCCAAGATGGGGTGACTTGTGTGGCTCGGACCAGGTTCTGTTACCCAGAATCCTTTGCAAACCTCAAAATTTGGCTAAGAAAAAACACATGTTCCTCACATTTCTGTGGAAGAAAGTTCTGAAATCTGAGAGGAGCCACAAATTTCCTTCCACCCAGCGTTCCCCCATGTCTCCCGATAGAAATGATACCTCACTTGGGTGGGTAGGCCTAGCGCCCGCGACAGGAAACGCCCCAAAGCGCAACGTGGACACATCCAAATTTTTTAAGGAAAACAAATGTGTTTTTTGCAAAGTGCCTACCTGTAGATTTTGGCGTGTAGCTCAGCCGGCACCTAGGGAAACCTACCAAACCTGTGCATTTCTGAAAACTAAAGACCTAGGGAAATCCAAGATGGGGTGATTTGTGTGGCTCGGACCAGGTTCTGTTACACAGAATCCTTTGCAAACCTCAAAATGTGGCTAAAAAAACACATGTTTCTCACATTTCTGTGGCAGAAAGTTCTGGAATCTAAGAGGAGCCACAAATTTCCTTCCACCCAGCGTTCCCCCAAGTCTCCCGATAAAAATGATACCTAACTTGTGTGGGTAGGCCTAGCGTCCGTTATAGGAAACGCCCCAAAGCGCAACGTGGACACATCCAATTTTTTGAAAGAAAACATAGGTGTTTTTTGCAAAGTGCCTACCTGTAGATTTTGGCCTGTAGCTCAGCCGGCACCTAGGGAAACCTACCAAACCTGTGCATTTCTGAAAACTAGAGACCTAGGGGAATCGAACATGGGGTGACTTGTGTGGCTCGGACCAGGTTCTGTTACCCAGAATCCTTTGCAAACCTCAAAATGTGGCTAAAAAAACACATGTTCCTCAAATTTCTGTGGAAGAAAGTTCTGGAATCTGAGAGGAGCCACAAATTTCCTTCCACCCAGCGTTCCCCCATGTCTCCCGATAGAAATGATACCTCACTTGTGTGGGTAGGCCTAGCGCCCGCGACAGAAAACGCCCCAAAGCGCAACATGGACACATCCAATTTTTTAAAAGAAAACAGAGGTGTTTTTTGCAAAGTGCCTACCTGTAGATTTTGGCCTCTAGCTCAGCCGCCACCTAGGGAAAACTACCAAACCTGTGCATTTCTGAAAAGTAGAGACCTAGGGGAATCCAAGATGGGGTGACTTGTGTGGCTCGGACCAGGTTCTGTTACCCAGAATCCTGTGCAAACATCACAATTCGGCTAAAAAAACACATGTTCCTCAAATTTCTGTTGCAGAAAGTTCTGGAATCTGAGAGAGCCACACATTTCCTTCCACCCAGCGTTCCCCCATGTCTCCCGATAGAAATGATACCTCAGTTGTGTGGGTAGGCCTAGAGCCCGCAACAGGAAACGCCCCAAAGCGCAACATGGACACATCCAATTTTTTGAAAGAAAACAAATGTGTTTTTTGCAAAGTGACTACCTGTAGATTTTGGCCTGTAGCTCAGCCGGCACCTAGGGAAACCTACCAAACCTGTGCATTTCTGAAAACTAGAGACCTAGGGGAATCCAAGATGGGGTGACTTTTGTGGCTCGGACCAGGTTCTGTTACCCAGAATCCTTTGCAAACCTCAAAATTTGGATACACAAATACATGTTCCTCACATTTCTGTGGCAGAAAGTTCTGGAATCTGAGAGGAGCCACAAATTTCCTTCCACCCAGCGTTCCCCCATGTCTCCCGATAGAAATGATATCTCACTTGTGTGGGTAGGCCTAGCGCCCGCGACAGAAAATGCCCCAAAGCGCAACGTGGACACATCCACATTTTTTAAAGAAAACAGAGGTGTTTTTTGCAAAGTGCCTACCTGTAGATTTTGGCCTGAAGCTCAGCCGGCACCTAGGGAAAACTACCATACCTGTGCATTTCTGAAAACTAGAGACCTAGGGGAATCCAAGATGGGGTGACTTGTGTGGCTCGGACCATGTTCTGTTACCCAGAATCCTTTGCAAACTGCAAAATGTGGCTAAAAAAACACATGTTCCTCACATTTCTGTGGCAGAAAGTTCTGGAATCTGAGAGGAGCCACAAATTTCCTTCCACCCAGTGTTCCCCCAAGTCTCCCGATAAAAATTATACCTCACTTGTGTGGGTACGCCTAGCGCCCGCGACAGTAAACGCCCCAAAGCGCAACGTGGACACATCCAATTTTTTGAAAGAAAACATAGGTGTTTTTTGCAAATGGCCTACCTGTAGATTTTGGCCTGTAGCTCAGCCGCCACCTAGGGAAAACTACCAAACATGTGCATTTCTGAAAACTAGAGACCTAGGGGAATCCAGGATGGGGTGACTTGTGTGGCTCGGACCAGGTTCTGTTACCCAGAATCCTTTGCAAACCTCAAAATGTGGCTAAAAAAACACATGTACCTCACATTTCTGTGGCAGAAAGTTCTGGAATATGAGAGAGCCACAAATTTCCTTCCACCCAGCGTTCCCCCATGTCTCCCGATAGAAATGATACCTCACTTGTGTGGGTAGGCCTAGCGCCCGCGACAGGAAACGCCCCAAAGCGCAACGTGGACACATCCAAATTTTTGAAAGAAAACAGAGGTGTTTTTTGCAAAGTGCCTACCTGTAGATTTTGGCCTGTAGCTCAGCCGGCACCTAGGGAAACCTACCAAACCTGTGCATTTCTGAAAACTAGAGACCTAGGGGAATCCAAGATGGGGTGACTTGTGTGGCTCGGACCAGGTTCTGTTACCCAGAATCCTTTCCAAACCTCAAAATTTGGCTAAACGAAACACTTGTTCCTCACATTTCTGTGGCAGAAAGGTCTGGAATCTGAGAGGAGCCACAAATGTCCTTCCACCCAGCGTTCCCCCAAGTCTCCTGATAAAAATGATATTTCACTTGTGTGGGTAGGCCTAGCGCCTGCGACAGCAAACGCCCCTAAGCGCAACGTGGACACATCTAATTTTTTGAAAGAAAACAGAGGTGTTTTTTGCAAAGTGCCTACCTGTAGATTTTGGCCTCTAGCTCAGCCGACACCTAGGGAAAACTACTAAACCTGTGCATTTCTGAAAACTAGAGACCTAGGGGAATCCAAGATGGGGTGACTTGTGTGGCTCTGACCAGGTTCAGTTACCCAGAATCCTTTGCAAACCTCAAAATTTGGCTAAAAAAATATGTTCCTCACATTTCTGTGGCAGAAAGTTCTGGAATCCGAGAGGAGCCACAAATTACCTTCCACCCAGCGTTCCCCAACGTCTCCCGATAAAAAGGATACCTCACTTGTGTGGGTAGGCCTAGCGCCCGCGACAGTAAACGCCCCAAAGCGCAACGTGGACACATCCAAATTTTTGAAAGAAAAGAGAGGTGTTTTTTGCAAAGTGCCTACCTGTAGATTTTGGCCTCTAGCTCAGCCGGCACCTAGGGAAACCTACCAAACCTGTGCATTTCTGAAGACTAGAGACCTGGGGGAATCCAAGATGGGGTGACTTGTGTGGCTCGGACCAGGTTCTGTTACCCAGAATCCTTTGCAAACCTCAAATTGTGGCTAAAAAAAACATGTTTCTCACATTTCTGTGGCAGAAAGTTCTGGAATCTGAGAGGAGCCACAAATTTCCTTCCACCCAGCGTTCCCCCAAGTCTCCTGATAAAAATGATACCTAACTTGTGTGGGTAGGCCTAGCGCCCGTGATAGGAAACGCCCCAAAGCGCAACGTGGACACATCCAATTTTTTGAAAGAAAACAGAGGTGTTTTTTGCAAAGTGCCTACCTGTAGATTTTGGCCTGTAGCTCAGCCGGCACCTAGGGAAACCTACCAAACCTGTGCATTTCTGAAAACTAGAGACCTAGGGGAATCCAAGATGGGGTGACTTGTGTGGCTCGGACCAGGTTCTGTTACCCAGAATCCATTGCAAACCTCAAAATGTGGCTAAAAAAACACATGTTTCTCACATTTCTGTGGCAGAAAGTTCTGGAATCTGAGAGGAGCCACAAATTTCCTTCCACCCAGCGTTCCCCCAAGTCTCCCGATAAAAATGATACCTAACTTGTGTGGGTAGGCCTAGCACCCGCGATAGGAAACGCCCCAAAGCGCAACGTGGACACATCCAATTTTTTGAAAGAAAACAGAGGTGTTTTTTGCAAAGTGCCTACCTGTAGATTTTGGCCTGTAGCTCAGCCGGTACCAAGGGAAACCTACCAAGCCTATGCATTTCTGAAAACTAGAGACCTAGGGGAATCGAGGATGGGGTGACTTGTGTGGCTCGGACCAGGTTCTGTTACCCAGAATCCTTTGCAAACCTCAAAATGTGGCTAAAGAAACACATGTTCCTCACATTTCTGTGGAAGAAAGTTCTTGAATCTGAGAGGAGCCACAAATTTCCTTCCACCCAGCGTTCCCCCATGTCTCCCGATAGAAATGAAACCTCACTTGTGTGGGTAGGCCTAGCGCCCGCGACAGGAAACGCCCCAAAGCGCAACGTGGACACATCCAATTTTTTGAAAGAAAACAGAGGTGTTTTTTGCAAAGTGCCTACCTGTAGATTTTGGCCTGTAGCTCAGCCGGCACCTAGGGAAACCTACCAAACCTGTGCATTTCTGAAAACTAGAGACCTAGGGGAATCCAAGATGGGGTGACTTGTGTGGCTCGGACCAGGTTCTGTTACCCAGAATCCTTTGCAAACCTCAAAATTTGGCTAGAAAAACACATGTTCCTCACATTTCTGTGGCAAAAAGTTCTGGAATCTGAGAGGAGCCACAAATTTCCTTCCACCCAGCGCTCCCCCATGTCTCCCGACAGAAATGATACCTCACTTGTGTGGGTAGGCCTAGCGCCCGCGACAGAAAATGCCCCAAAGCGCAACGTGGACCCATCCAAATTTTTGAAAGAAAACAGAGGTGTTTTTGCAAAGTGCCTACCTGTAGATTTTGTCCTGTAGCTCAGCCGCCACCTAGGGTAACCTACCAAACCTGTGCATTTCTGAATACTAGATACCTAGGGGAATCCAAGATGGGGTGACTTGTGTGGCTCGGACCAGGTTCTGTTACCCAGAATCCTTTGCAAACCTCAAAATGTGGCTAAAAAAACACATGTTCCTCACATTTCTGTGGCAGAAAGTTCTGGAATCTGAGAGGAGCCACTAATTTCCTTCCACCCAGCGTTCCCCCAAGTCTCCCGATAAAAATGATACCTCACTTGTGTGGGTAGGCCTAGCACCCGCAACATTAAATGCCCCATAGAGCAACGTGGACACATCCAATTTTTTGAAAGAAAACATAGGTGTTTTTTGCAAAGAGCCTACCTGTAGATTTTGGCCTCTAGCTCAGCCGCCACCTAGGGAAAACTACCAAACCTGTGCATTTCTGAAAACTAGAGACCTAGGGGAATCCTAGATGGGGTGACTTGTGTGGCTCGGACCAGGTTCTGTTACCCAGAATCCTTTCCAAACATCAAAATTCGGCTAAAAAACACATGTTCCTCACATTTCTGTGGCAGAAAGTTCTGGAATCTGAGAGAGCCACAAATTTCCTTCCACCCAGCTTTCCCCCATGTCTCCCGATAGAAATGATACCTCACTTGTGTGGGTAGGCCTAGCACCCGCGATAGGAAACGCCCCAAAGCGAAACGTGGACACATCCAATTTTTTGAAAGAAAACAGAGGTGTTTTTTGCAAAGTGCCTACCTGTAGATTTTGGCCTGTAGCTCAGCCGGTACCAAGGGAAACCTACCAAGCCTGTGCATTTCTGAAAACTAGAGACCTAGGGGAATCGAGGATGGGGTGACTTGTGTGGCTCGGACCAGGTTCTGTTACCCAGAATCCTTTGCAAACCTCAAAATGTGGCTAAAGAAACACATGTTCCTCACATTTCTGTGGAAGAAAGTTCTTGAATCTGAGAGGAGCAACAAATTTCCTTCCACACAGCGTTCCCCCATGTCTCCCGATAGAAATGAAACCTCACTTGTGTGGGTAGGCCTAGCGCCCGCGACAGGAAACGCCCCAAAGCGCAACGTGGACACATCCAATTTTTTGAAAGAAAACAGAGGTGTTTTTTGCAAAGTGCCTACCTGTAGATTTTGGCCTGTAGCTCAGCCGGCACCTAGGGAAACCTACCAAACCTGTGCATTTCTGAAAACTAGAGACCTAGGGGAATCCAAGATGGGGTGACTTGTGTGGCTCGGACCAGGTTCTGTTACCCAGAATCCTTTGCAAACCTCAAAATTTGGCTAGAAAAACACATGTTCCTCACATTTCTGTGGCAAAAAGTTCTGGAATCTGAGAGGAGCCACAAATTTCCTTCCACCCAGCGCTCCCCCATGTCTCCCGACAGAAATGATACCTCACTTGTGTGGGTAGGCCTAGCGCCCGCGACAGAAAATGCCCCAAAGCGCAACGTGGACCCATCCAAATTTTTGAAAGAAAACAGAGGTGTTTTTGCAAAGTGCCTACCTGTAGATTTTGTCCTGTAGCTCAGCCGCCACCTAGGGTAACCTACCAAACCTGTGCATTTCTGAATACTAGATACCTAGGGGAATCCAAGATGGGGTGACTTGTGTGGCTCGGACCAGGTTCTGTTACCCAGAATCCTTTGCAAACCTCAAAATGTGGCTAAAAAAACACATGTTCCTCACATTTCTGTGGCAGAAAGTTCTGGAATCTGAGAGGAGCCACTAATTTCCTTCCACCCAGCGTTCCCCCAAGTCTCCCGATAAAAATGATACCTCACTTGTGTGGGTAGGCCTAGCACCCGCAACATTAAATGCCCCATAGAGCAACGTGGACACATCCAATTTTTTGAAAGAAAACATAGGTGTTTTTTGCAAAGAGCCTACCTGTAGATTTTGGCCTCTAGCTCAGCCGCCACCTAGGGAAAACTACCAAACCTGTGCATTTCTGAAAACTAGAGACCTAGGGGAATCCTAGATGGGGTGACTTGTGTGGCTCGGACCAGGTTCTGTTACCCAGAATCCTTTGCAAACATCAAAATTCGGCTAAAAAACACATGTTCCTCACATTTCTGTGGCAGAAAGTTCTGGAATCTGAGAGAGCCACAAATTTCCTTCCACCCAGCTTTCCCCCATGTCTCCCGATAGAAATGATACCTCACTTGTGTGGGTAGGCCTAGCACCCGCGATAGGAAACGCCCCAAAGCGAAACGTGGACACATCCAATTTTTTGAAAGAAAACAGAGGTGTTTTTTGCAAAGTGCCTACCTGTAGATTTTGGCCTGTAGCTCAGCCGGTACCAAGGGAAACCTACCAAGCCTGTGCATTTCTGAAAACTAGAGACCTAGGGGAATCGAGGATGGGGTGACTTGTGTGGCTCGGACCAGGTTCTGTTACCCAGAATCCTTTGCAAACCTCAAAATGTGGCTAAAGAAACACATGTTCCTCACATTTCTGTGGAAGAAAGTTCTTGAATCTGAGAGGAGCAACAAATTTCCTTCCACACAGCGTTCCCCCATGTCTCCCGATAGAAATGATACCTCACTTGTGTGGGTAGGCCTAGCGCCCGCGACAGGAAACGCCCCAAAGCGCAACGTGGACACATCCAAATTTTTGAAAGAAAACAGAGGTGTTTTTTGCAAAGTGCCTACCTGTAGATTTTGGCCTGTAGCTCAGCCGGCACCTAGGGAAACCTACCAAACCTGTGCATTTCTGAAAACTAGAGACCTAGGGGAATCCAAGATGGGGTGACTTGTGTGGCTCGGACCAGGTTCTGTTACCCAGAATCCTTTCCAAACCTCAAAATTTGGCTAAACGAAACACTTGTTCCTCACATTTCTGTGGCAGAAAGGTCTGGAATCTGAGAGGAGCCACAAATGTCCTTCCACCCAGCGTTCCCCCAAGTCTCCTGATAAAAATGATATTTCACTTGTGTGGGTAGGCCTAGCGCCTGCGACAGCAAACGCCCCTAAGCGCAACGTGGACACATCTAATTTTTTGAAAGAAAACAGAGGTGTTTTTTGCAAAGTGCCTACCTGTAGATTTTGGCCTCTAGCTCAGCCGACACCTAGGGAAAACTACTAAACCTGTGCATTTCTGAAAACTAGAGACCTAGGGGAATCCAAGATGGGGTGACTTGTGTGGCTCTGACCAGGTTCAGTTACCCAGAATCCTTTGCAAACCTCAAAATTTGGCTAAAAAAATATGTTCCTCACATTTCTGTGGCAGAAAGTTCTGGAATCCGAGAGGAGCCACAAATTACCTTCCACCCAGCGTTCCCCAACGTCTCCCGATAAAAAGGATACCTCACTTGTGTGGGTAGGCCTAGCGCCCGCGACAGTAAACGCCCCAAAGCGCAACGTGGACACATCCAAATTTTTGAAAGAAAAGAGAGGTGTTTTTTGCAAAGTGCCTACCTGTAGATTTTGGCCTCTAGCTCAGCCGGCACCTAGGGAAACCTACCAAACCTGTGCATTTCTGAAGACTAGAGACCTGGGGGAATCCAAGATGGGGTGACTTGTGTGGCTCGGACCAGGTTCTGTTACCCAGAATCCTTTGCAAACCTCAAATTGTGGCTAAAAAAAACATGTTTCTCACATTTCTGTGGCAGAAAGTTCTGGAATCTGAGAGGAGCCACAAATTTCCTTCCACCCAGCGTTCCCCCAAGTCTCCTGATAAAAATGATACCTAACTTGTGTGGGTAGGCCTAGCGCCCGTGATAGGAAACGCCCCAAAGCGCAACGTGGACACATCCAATTTTTTGAAAGAAAACAGAGGTGTTTTTTGCAAAGTGCCTACCTGTAGATTTTGGCCTGTAGCTCAGCCGGCACCTAGGGAAACCTACCAAACCTGTGCATTTCTGAAAACTAGAGACCTAGGGGAATCCAAGATGGGGTGACTTGTGTGGCTCGGACCAGGTTCTGTTACCCAGAATCCATTGCAAACCTCAAAATGTGGCTAAAAAAACACATGTTTCTCACATTTCTGTGGCAGAAAGTTCTGGAATCTGAGAGGAGCCACAAATTTCCTTCCACCCAGCGTTCCCCCAAGTCTCCCGATAAAAATGATACCTAACTTGTGTGGGTAGGCCTAGCACCCGCGATAGGAAACGCCCCAAAGCGCAACGTGGACACATCCAATTTTTTGAAAGAAAACAGAGGTGTTTTTTGCAAAGTGCCTACCTGTAGATTTTGGCCTGTAGCTCAGCCGGTACCAAGGGAAACCTACCAAGCCTATGCATTTCTGAAAACTAGAGACCTAGGGGAATCGAGGATGGGGTGACTTGTGTGGCTCGGACCAGGTTCTGTTACCCAGAATCCTTTGCAAACCTCAAAATGTGGCTAAAGAAACACATGTTCCTCACATTTCTGTGGAAGAAAGTTCTTGAATCTGAGAGGAGCCACAAATTTCCTTCCACCCAGCGTTCCCCCATGTCTCCCGATAGAAATGAAACCTCACTTGTGTGGGTAGGCCTAGCGCCCGCGACAGGAAACGCCCCAAAGCGCAACGTGGACACATCCAATTTTTTGAAAGAAAACAGAGGTGTTTTTTGCAAAGTGCCTACCTGTAGATTTTGGCCTGTAGCTCAGCCGGCACCTAGGGAAACCTACCAAACCTGTGCATTTCTGAAAACTAGAGACCTAGGGGAATCCAAGATGGGGTGACTTGTGTGGCTCGGACCAGGTTCTGTTACCCAGAATCCTTTGCAAACCTCAAAATTTGGCTAGAAAAACACATGTTCCTCACATTTCTGTGGCAAAAAGTTCTGGAATCTGAGAGGAGCCACAAATTTCCTTCCACCCAGCGCTCCCCCATGTCTCCCGACAGAAATGATACCTCACTTGTGTGGGTAGGCCTAGCGCCCGCGACAGAAAATGCCCCAAAGCGCAACGTGGACCCATCCAAATTTTTGAAAGAAAACAGAGGTGTTTTTGCAAAGTGCCTACCTGTAGATTTTGTCCTGTAGCTCAGCCGCCACCTAGGGTAACCTACCAAACCTGTGCATTTCTGAATACTAGATACCTAGGGGAATCCAAGATGGGGTGACTTGTGTGGCTCGGACCAGGTTCTGTTACCCAGAATCCTTTGCAAACCTCAAAATGTGGCTAAAAAAACACATGTTCCTCACATTTCTGTGGCAGAAAGTTCTGGAATCTGAGAGGAGCCACTAATTTCCTTCCACCCAGCGTTCCCCCAAGTCTCCCGATAAAAATGATACCTCACTTGTGTGGGTAGGCCTAGCACCCGCAACATTAAATGCCCCATAGAGCAACGTGGACACATCCAATTTTTTGAAAGAAAACATAGGTGTTTTTTGCAAAGAGCCTACCTGTAGATTTTGGCCTCTAGCTCAGCCGCCACCTAGGGAAAACTACCAAACCTGTGCATTTCTGAAAACTAGAGACCTAGGGGAATCCTAGATGGGGTGACTTGTGTGGCTCGGACCAGGTTCTGTTACCCAGAATCCTTTGCAAACATCAAAATTCGGCTAAAAAACACATGTTCCTCACATTTCTGTGGCAGAAAGTTCTGGAATCTGAGAGAGCCACAAATTTCCTTCCACCCAGCTTTCCCCCATGTCTCCCGATAGAAATGATACCTCACTTGTGTGGGTAGGCCTAGCACCCGCGATAGGAAACGCCCCAAAGCGAAACGTGGACACATCCAATTTTTTGAAAGAAAACAGAGGTGTTTTTTGCAAAGTGCCTACCTGTAGATTTTGGCCTGTAGCTCAGCCGGTACCAAGGGAAACCTACCAAGCCTGTGCATTTCTGAAAACTAGAGACCTAGGGGAATCGAGGATGGGGTGACTTGTGTGGCTCGGACCAGGTTCTGTTACCCAGAATCCTTTGCAAACCTCAAAATGTGGCTAAAGAAACACATGTTCCTCACATTTCTGTGGAAGAAAGTTCTTGAATCTGAGAGGAGCAACAAATTTCCTTCCACACAGCGTTCCCCCATGTCTCCCGATAGAAATGAAACCTCACTTGTGTGGGTAGGCCTAGCGCCCGCGACAGGAAACGCCCCAAAGCGCAACGTGGACACATCCAATTTTTTGAAAGAAAACAGAGGTGTTTTTTGCAAAGTGCCTACCTGTAGATTTTGGCCTGTAGCTCAGCCGGCACCTAGGGAAACCTACCAAACCTGTGCATTTCTGAAAACTAGAGACCTAGGGGAATCCAAGATGGGGTGACTTGTGTGGCTCGGACCAGGTTCTGTTACCCAGAATCCTTTGCAAACCTCAAAATTTGGCTAGAAAAACACATGTTCCTCACATTTCTGTGGCAAAAAGTTCTGGAATCTGAGAGGAGCCACAAATTTCCTTCCACCCAGCGCTCCCCCATGTCTCCCGACAGAAATGATACCTCACTTGTGTGGGTAGGCCTAGCGCCCGCGACAGAAAATGCCCCAAAGCGCAACGTGGACCCATCCAAATTTTTGAAAGAAAACAGAGGTGTTTTTGCAAAGTGCCTACCTGTAGATTTTGTCCTGTAGCTCAGCCGCCACCTAGGGTAACCTACCAAACCTGTGCATTTCTGAATACTAGATACCTAGGGGAATCCAAGATGGGGTGACTTGTGTGGCTCGGACCAGGTTCTGTTACCCAGAATCCTTTGCAAACCTCAAAATGTGGCTAAAAAAACACATGTTCCTCACATTTCTGTGGCAGAAAGTTCTGGAATCTGAGAGGAGCCACTAATTTCCTTCCACCCAGCGTTCCCCCAAGTCTCCCGATAAAAATGATACCTCACTTGTGTGGGTAGGCCTAGCACCCGCAACATTAAATGCCCCATAGAGCAACGTGGACACATCCAATTTTTTGAAAGAAAACATAGGTGTTTTTTGCAAAGTGCCTACTTGTAGATTTTGGCCTCTAGCTCAGCCGCCACCTAGGGAAAACTACCAAACCTGTGCATTTCTGAAAACTAGAGACCTAGGGGAATCCTAGATGGGGTGACTTGTGTGGCTCGGACCAGGTTCTGTTACCCAGAATCCTTTGCAAACATCAAAATTCGGCTAAAAAACACATGTTCCTCACATTTCTGTGGCAGAAAGTTCTGGAATCTGAGAGAGCCACAAATTTCCTTCCACCCAGCTTTCCCCCATGTCTCCCGATAGAAATGATACCTCACTTGTGTGGGTAGGCCTAGCGCCCGCAACAGGAAACGACCCAAAGCACAACGTGGACACATCCACATTTTTGAAAGAAAACAGAGGTGTTTTTTGCAAAGTGCCTACCTGTAGATTTTGGCCTGTAGCTCAGCCGGCACCTAGGGAAACCTACCAAACCTGTTCATTTCTGAAAACTAGAGACCTAGGGGAATCCAAGATGGGGTGACTTGTGTGGCTCGGACCAGGTTCTGTTACCCAGAATCCTTTGCAAACCTCAAAATGTGGACACAAAAACACATGTTCCTCACATTTCTGTGGCAGAAAGTCCTGGAATATGAGAGAGCCACAAATTTCCTTCCACCCAGCGTTCCCCCATGTCTCCCGATAGAAATGATACCTCACTTGTGTGGGTAGGCCTAGTGCCCGCGACAGGAAACGCCCCAAAGCGCAACGTGGACACATCCAAATATTTGAAAGAAAACAGAGGTGTTTTTTGCAAAGTGCCTACCTGTAGATTTTGGCCTGTAGCTCAGCCGGCACCTAGGGAAACCTACCAAACCTGTGCATTTCTGAAAACTAGAGACCTAGGGGAATCCAAGATGGGGTGACTTGTGTGGCTCGGACCAGGTTCTGTTACCCAGAATCCTTTGCAAACCTCAAAATTTGGCTACAAAAACACATGTTCCTCACATTTCTGTGGCAGAAAGTTCTGGAATCTGAGAGGAGCCACATATTTCCTTCCACCCAGCGTTCCCCCATGTCTCCCGATTGAAATGATACCTCACTTGTGTGGGTAGGCCTAGCGCCCGCGACAGAAAATGCCCCAAAGCGCAACGTGGACACATCCAAATTTTTGAAAGAAAACAGAGGTGTTTTTTGCAAAGTGCCTACCTGTAGATTTTGGCCTGTAGCTCAGCCGGCACCTAGGGAAACCTACCAAACCTGTGCATTTCTGAAAACTAGAGACCTAGGGGAATCCAAGATGGGGTGACTTGTGTGGCTTGGACCAGGTTCTGTTACCCAGAATCCTTTGCAAACCTCAAAATGTGGCTTAACAAACACATGTTTCTCACATTTCTGTGGCAGAAAGTTCTGGAATCTAAGAGGAGCCACAAATGTCCTTCCACCCAGCGTTCCCCCAAGTCTCCCGATAAAAATGATACCTAACTTGTGTGGGTAGGCCTAGCGCCCGCAATAGGAAACGCCCCAAAGCGTAACGTGGACACATCCAATTTTTTGAAAGAAAACAGAGGTGTTTTTTGCAAAGTTCCTACCTGTAGATTTTGGCCTGTAGCTCAGCCGCCACCTAGGGAAACCTACCAAACCTCTGCATTTCTGAAAACTAGAGACCTAGGGGAATCGAAGATGGGGTGACTTGTTTGGCTCGGACCAGGTTCGGTTACCCAGAATCCTTTGCAAACCTCAAAATGTGGCTAAAAAAACACATGTTCCTCACATTTCTGTGGCAGAAAGTTCTGGAATCTGAGAGGAGCCACAAATTTCCTTCCCCCCAGCGTTCCCTCAAGTCTCCCGATAAAAATGATACCTCACTTGTGTGGGTAGGCCTAGCGCCCGCGACAGTGAACGCCCCAAAGCGCAACTTGGACACATCCAATTTTTTGAAAGAAAACAGAGGTGTTTTTTGCAAAGTGCCTACCTGTAGATTTTGGCCTCTAGCTCAGCCGCCACCTAGGGAAACCTACCAAACCTGTGCATTTCTGAAAACTAGAGACCTAGGGGAATCCAAGATGGGGTGACTTGTGTGGCTCGGACCAGGTTCTGTTACCCAGAATCCTTTGCAAACCTCAAAATTTGGCTAAAAAAAACATGTTCCTCACATTTCTGTGGAAGAAAGTTCTGGAATCTGAGAGGAGCCACAAATTTCCTTCCACCCAGCGTTCCCCCATGTCTCCCGATAGAAATGATACCTCACTTGTGTGGGTAGGCCTAGCGCACGCGACAGGAAACGCCCCAAAGCGCAACGTGGACACATCCAAATTTTTTAAAGAAAACAGAGGTGTTTTTTGCAAAGTGCCTACCTGTAGATTTTGGCCTCTAGCTCAGCCGCCACCTAGGGAAACCTACCAAACCTGTGCATTTCTGAAAACTAGAGACCTAGGGGAATCCAAGATGGGGTGACTTGTGTGGCTCGGACCAGGTTCTGTTACCCAGAATCCTTTGCAAACCTCAAAATGTGGCTAAAAAAACATATGTTCCTCACATTTCTGTGGCAGAAAGTTCTGGAATCTGAGAGGAGCCACTAATTTCCTTCCACCCAGCGTTCCCCCAAGTCTCCCGATAAAAATGATACCTCACTTGTGCGGGTAGGCCTAGCACCCGCGACATTAAACGCCCCAAAGCGCAACGTGGACACATCCTATTTTTTAAAAGAAAACATAGGTGTTTTTTGCAAAGTGCCTACCTGTAGATTTTGGCCTCTAGCTCAGCCGCCACCTAGGGAAAACTACCAAACCTGTGCATTTCTGAAAACTAGAGACCTAGGGGAATCCAATATGGGGTGACTTGTGTGGCTCGGACCAGGTTCGGTTACCCAGAATCCTTTGCAAACCTCAAAATTTGGCTAAAAACATACGTTCCTCACATTTCTGTGGCAGAAATTTCTGGAATCCGAGAGGAGCCACAAATTTCCTTCCACCCAGCGTTCCCCCACGTCTCCCGATAAAAATGATACCTCACTTGTGTGGGTAGGCCTAGCGCCCGCGACAGTAAACGCCCCAAAGCGCAACGTGGACACATCCAAATTTTTGAAAGAAAAGAGAGGTGTTTTTTGCAAAGTGCCTACCTGTAGATTTTGGCCTCTAGCTCAACCGGCACCTAGGGAAACCTACCAAACCTGTGCATTTCTGAAAACTAGAGACCTAGGGGAATCCAAGATAGGGTGACTTGTGTGGCTCGGACCAGGTTCTGTTACCCAGAATCCTTTGCAAACCTCAAAATGTGGCTAAAAAATCACATGTTTCTCACATTTCTGTGGCAGAAAGTTCTGGAATCTGAGAGGAGCCACAAATGTCCTTCCACCCAGCGTTCCCCCAAGTCTCCCGATAAAAATGATACCTAACTTGTGTGGGTAGGCCTAGCGCCCGCAATAGGAAACGCCCCAAAGCGTAACGTGGACACATCCAATTTTTTGAAAGAAAACATAGGTGTTTTTTGCAAAGTTCCTACCTGTAGATTTTGGCCTGTAGCTCAGCCGCCACCTAGGGAAACCTACCAAACCTCTGCATTTCTGAAAACTAGAGACCTAGGGGAATCGAAGATGGGGTGACTTGTTTGGCTCGGACCAGGTTCGGTTACCCAGAATCCTTTGCAAACCTCAAAATGTGGCTAAAAAAACACATGTTCCTCACATTTCTGTGGCAGAAAGTTCTGGAATCTGAGAGGAGCCACAAATTTCCTTCCCCCCAGCGTTCCCTCAAGTCTCCCGATAAAAATGATACCTCACTTGTGTGGGTAGGCCTAGCGCCCGCGACAGTGAACGCCCCAAAGCGCAACTTGGACACATCCAATTTTTTGAAAGAAAACAGAGGTGTTTTTTGCAAAGTGCCTACCTGTAGATTTTGGCCTCTAGCTCAGCCGCCACCTAGGGAAACCTACCAAACCTGTGCATTTCTGAAAACTAGAGACCTAGGGGAATCCAAGATGGGGTGACTTGTGTGGCTCGGACCAGGTTCTGTTACCCAGAATCCTTTGCAAACCTCAAAATTTGGCTAAAAAACACATGTTCCTCACATTTCTGTGGAAGAAAGTTCTGGAATCTGAGAGGAGCCACAAATTTCCTTCCACCCAGCGTTCCCCCATGTCTCCCGATAGAAATGATACCTCACTTGTGTGGGTAGGCCTAGCGCACGCGACAGGAAACGCCCCAAAGCGCAACGTGGACACATCCAAATTTTTTAAAGAAAACAGAGGTGTTTTTTGCAAAGTGCCTACCTGTAGATTTTGGCCTCTAGCTCAGCCGCCACCTAGGGAAACCTACCAAACCTGTGCATTTCTGAAAACTAGAGACCTAGGGGAATCCAAGATGGGGTGACTTGTGTGGCTCGGACCAGGTTCTGTTACCCAGAATCCTTTGCAAACCTCAAAATGTGGCTAAAAAAACATATGTTCCTCACATTTCTGTGGCAGAAAGTTCTGGAATCTGAGAGGAGCCACTAATTTCCTTCCACCCAGCGTTCCCCCAAGTCTCCCGATAAAAATGATACCTCACTTGTGCGGGTAGGCCTAGCACCCGCGACATTAAACGCCCCAAAGCGCAACGTGGACACATCCTATTTTTTAAAAGAAAACATAGGTGTTTTTTGCAAAGTGCCTACCTGTAGATTTTGGCCTCTAGCTCAGCCGCCACCTAGGGAAAACTACCAAACCTGTGCATTTCTGAAAACTAGAGACCTAGGGGAATCCAATATGGGGTGACTTGTGTGGCTCGGACCAGGTTCGGTTACCCAGAATCCTTTGCAAACCTCAAAATTTGGCTAAAAACATACGTTCCTCACATTTCTGTGGCAGAAAGTTCTGGAATCCGAGAGGAGCCACAAATTTCCTTCCACCCAGCGTTCCCCCACGTCTCCCGATAAAAATGATACCTCACTTGTGTGGGTAGGCCTAGCGCCCGCGACAGTAAACGCCCCAAAGCGCAACGTGGACACATCCAAATTTTTGAAAGAAAAGAGAGGTGTTTTTTGCAAAGTGCCTACCTGTAGATTTTGGCCTCTAGCTCAACCGGCACCTAGGGAAACCTACCAAACCTGTGCATTTCTGAAAACTAGAGACCTAGGGGAATCCAAGATAGGGTGACTTGTGTGGCTCGGACCAGGTTCTGTTACCCAGAATCCTTTGCAAACCTCAAAATGTGGCTAAAAAATCACATGTTTCTCACATTTCTGTGGCAGAAAGTTCTGGAATCTGAGAGGAGCCACAAATTTCCTTCCACCCAGCGTTCCCCCAAGTCTCCCGATAAAAATGATACCTAACTTGTGTGGGTAGGCTTGGCGCCCGTGATAGGAAGTGCCCCAAAGCGCAACGTGGACACATCCAATTTTTTGAAAGAAAACAGAGGTGTTTTTTGCAAAGTGCCTACCTGTAGATTTTGGCCTGTAGCTCAGCCGGCACCTAGGGAAACCTACCAAACCTGTGCATTTCTGAAAACTAGAGACCTAGGGGAATCGAAGATGGGGTGACTTGTGTGGCTCGGACCAGGTTCTGTTACCCAGAATCCTGTGCAAACCTCAAAATGTGGCTAAAAAAACACATGTTCCTCACATTTCTGTGGCAGATACTTCTGGAATCTGAGAGGAGCCACAAATTAACTTCCACCCAGCGTTCCCCCAAGTCTCCCGATAAAAATGATACCTCACTTGTGTGGGTAGGCCTAGCGCCCACGACAGCAAACGCCCCAAAGCGCAACGTGGACACATCTAATTTTTTAAAAGAAAACAGAGGTGTTTTTTGCAAAGTGCCTACCTGTAGATTTTGGCCTCTAGCTCAGCCGCCACCTAGGGAAACCTACCAAACCTGTGCATTTCTGAATACTAGATACCTAGGGGAATCCAATATGGGGTGACTTGTGTGGCTCGGACCAGGTTCGGTTACCCAGAATCCTTTGCAAACCTCAACATTTGGCTTAAAAAATACGTTCCTCACATTTCTGTGGCAGAAAGTTCTGGAATCCGAGAGGAGCCACAAATTTCCTTCCACCCAGCGTTCCCCCACGTCTCCCGATAGAAATGATACCGCACTTGTATGGGTAGGCCTAGCGCCCGCGACAGGAAACGCCCCAAAGCGCAACGTGGACACATCCAAATTTTTGAAAGAAAACAGAGGTGTTTTTGCAAAGTGCCTACCTGTAGATTTTGGCCTGTAGCTCAGCCGGCACCTAGGGAAACCTACCAAACCTGTGCATTTCTGAATACCAGAGACCTAGGGGAATCGAAGATGGGGTGACTTGTGTGGCTCGGACCAGGTTCTGTTACCCCGAATCCTTTGCAAAACTCAAAATGTGGCTAAAAAAACACATGTTCCTCACATTTCTGTGGCAGAAAGTTCTGGAATCTGAGAGGAGCCTCAAATTTCCTTCCACCCAGCGTTCCCCCAAGTCTCCCGATAAAAATTATACCTCACTTGTGTGGGTAGGCCTAGCGCCCACGACAGTAGATGCCCCAAAGCGCAACGTGGACACATCCAATTTTTTGAAAGAAAACAGAGGTGTTTTTTGCAAAGTGCCTACCTGTAGATTTTGGCCTCTAGCTCATCCGCCACCTAGGGAAACCTACCAAACCTGTGCATTTCTGAAAACTAGAGACCTAGGGGAATCCAAGATGGGGTGACTTGTGTGGCTCGGACCAGGTTCTGTTACCCAGAATCCTTTGCAAACCTCAAAATTTGGCTAAAAAACACATGTTCCTCACATTTCTGTGGAAGAAAGTTCTGGAATCTGAGAGGAGCCACAAATTTCCTTCCACCCAGCGTTCCCCCATGTCTCCCGATAGAAATGATACCTCACTTGTGTGGGTAGGCCTAGCGCCCGCGACAGGAAACGCCCCAAAGCGCAACGTGGACACATCCAAATCTTTGAAAGAAAACAGAGGTGTTTTTGCAAAGTGCCTACCTGTAGATTTTGGCCTGTAGCTCAGCCGCCACCTAGGGAAACCTACCAAACCTGTGCATTTCTGAATACTAGATACCTAGGGAATCCAAGATGGGGTGACTTGTGTGGCTCGGACCAGGTTCTGTTACCCAGAATCCTTTGCAAACCTCAAAATGTGGCTAAAAAAACACATGTTCCTCACATTTCTGTGGCAGAAAGTTCTGGAATCTGAGAGGAGCCACTAATTTCCTTCCACCCAGCATTCCCCCAAGTCTCCCGATAAAAATGATACCTCACTTGTGTGGGTAGGCCTAGCGACCGCGACATTAAACGCCCCAAAGCGCAACGTGGACACATCCAATTTTTTTAAAGAAAACATAGGTGTTTTTTGCAAAGTGCCTACTTGTAGATTTTGGCCTCTGTCTCAGCCGCCACCTAGGGAAAACTACCAAACCTGTGCATTTCTGAAAACTAGAGACCTAGGGGAATCCAAGATGGGGTGACTTGTGTGGCTCGGACCAGGTTCTGTTACCCAGAATCCTTTGCAAACATCAAAATTCGGTAATAAACACATGTTCCTCACATTTCTGTGGCAGAAAGTTCTGGAATCTGAGAGGAGCCACTAATTTCCTTCCACCCAGCGTTCCCCCATGTCTCCCGATAGAAATGATACCTCACTTGTGTGGGTAGGCCTTGCGCCCGCGACAGGAAACGCCCCAAAGCGCAACGTGGACACATCCAATTTTTTGAAAGAAAACAGAGGTGTTTTTTGCAAAGTGCCTACCTGTAGATTTTGGCCTCTAGCTCAGCCGCCACCTAGGGAACCCTACCAAACCTGTGCATTTCTGAAAACTAGAGACCTAGGGGAATCCAAGATGGGGTGACTTCTGTGGCTCGGACCAGGTTCTGTTACCCAGAATCCTTTGCAAACCTCAAAATTTGGCTAAAAAACACATGTTCCTCACATTTCTGTGGAAGAAAGTTCTGGAATCTGAGAGGAGCCACAAATTTCCTTCCACCCAGCGTTCCCCCAAGTCTCCCAATAAAAATGATACCTCACTTGTGTGGGTAGGCGTAGCCCCCGCGACAGGAAACGCCCCAAAGCGCAACGTGGACACATCCAAATTTTTGAAAGAAAACAGAGGTGTTTTTGCAAAGTGCCTACCTGTAGATTTTGGCCTGTAACTCAGCCGCCACCTAGGGAAACCTACCAAACCTGTGCATTTCTGAATACTAGATACCTAGGGGAATGCAAGATGGGGTGACTTGTGTGGCTCGGACCAGGTTCTGTTACCCAGAATCCTTTGCAAACCTCAAAATGTGGCTAAAAAAACACATGTTCCTCAAATTTCTGTGGCAGAAAGTTCTGGAATCTGAGAGGAGCCACTAATTTCCTTCCACCCAGCGTTCCCCCAAGTCTCCCGATAAAAATGATACCTCACTTGTGTGGGTAGGCCTAGCGCCCGCGACATTAAACGCCCCAAAGCGCAACGTGGACACATCCAATTTTTTGAAAGAAAACATAGGTGTTTTTTGCAAAGTGCCTACCTGTAGAGTTTGGCCTCTAGCTCAGCCGCCACCTAGGGAAAAACTACCAAATCTGTGCATTTCTGAAAACTAGAGACCTAGGGGAATCCAAGATGGGGTGACTTGTGTGGCTCGGACCAGGTTCTGTTACCCAGAATCCTTTGCAAACCTCAAAATTTGGCTACAAAAACACATGTTCCTCACATTTCTGTGGCAGAAAGTTCTGGAATCTGAGAGGAGCCACAAATTTCCTTCCACCCAGCGTTCCCCCATGTCTCCCGATAGAAATGATACCTCACTTGTGTGGGTAGGCCTAGCGCCCGCGACAGAAAATGCCCCAAAGCGCAACGTGGACACATCAAAATTTTTGAAAGAAAACATAGGTGTTTTTTGCAAAGTGCCTACCTGTAGATTTTGGCCTGTAGCTCAGCCGGCACCTAGGGAAACCTACCAAACCTGTGCATTTCTGAAAACTAGAGACCTAGGGGAATCCAAGATGGTGTGACTTGTCTGGCTCGGACCAGGTTCTGTTACCCAGAATCCTTTGCAAACCTCAAAATGTGGCTAAAAAAACACATGTTCCTCACATTTCTGTGGCAGAAAGTTCTGGAATCTGAGAGGAGCCACAAATTTCCTTCCACCCAGCGCTCCCCCATGTCTCCCGACAGAAATTATACCTCACTTGTGTGGGTAGGCCTAGCGCCCGCGACAGAAAATGCCCCAAAGCGCAACGTGGACCCATCCAAATTTTTGAAGGAAAACATAGGTGTTTTTTGCAAAGTGCCTACCTGTAGATTTTGGCCTGTAGCTCAGCCGGCACCTAGGGAAACCTACCAAACCTGTGCATTTCTGAGAACTAGAGACCTAGGGGAATGGAAGATGGAGTGACTTGTGTGGCTCGGACCAGGTTCTGTTACCCAGAATCCTTTGCAAACCTCAAAATGTGGCTAAAAAAACACATGTTCCTCACATTTCTGTGGCAGAAAGTTCTGGAATCTGAGAGGAGCAACAAATTTCCTTCCATCCAGCGTTCCCCCAAGTCTCCCGATAAAAATGATACCTCACTTGTGTGGGTAGGCCTAGCGCCCGCGACAGGAAACGCCCCAAAGCGCAACGTGGACACATCCAATTTTTTGATAGAAAACAGAGGTGTTTTTTGCAAAATGCCTACCTGTAGATTTTGGCCTCTAGCTCAGCCGCCACCTAGGGAAACCTACCAAACCTGTGCATTTCTGAAAACTAGAGACCTAGGGGAATCCAAGATGGGGTGACTTGTGTGGCTCGGACCAGGTTATGTTACCCAGAATCCTTTGCAAACCTCTAAATTTGGCTAAAAAACACATGTTCCTCACATTTCTGTGGAAGAAAGTTCTGGAATCTGAGAGGAGCCACAAATTTCCTTCCACCCAGCGTTCCCCCATGTCTCCCGATAGAAATGATACCTCACTTGTGTGGGTAGGCCTAGCGCCCGCGACAGGAAACGCCCCAAAGCGCAACGTGGACACATCCAAATTTTTGAAAGAAAACAGAGGTGTTTTTGCAAAGTGCCTACCTGTAGATTTTGGCCTGTAGCTCAGCCGCCACCTAGGGAAACCTACCAAACCTGTGCATTTCTGAATACTAGATACCTAGGGGAATCCAAGATGGGGTGACTTGTGTGGCTCGGACCAGGTTCTGTTACCCAGAATCCTTTGCAAACCTCAAAATTTGGCTAAAAAACACATGTTCCTCAAATTTCTGTGGCAGAAAGTTCTGGAATCTGAGAGGAGCCACTAATTTCCTTCCACCCAGCGTTCCCCCAAGTCTCCCGATAAAAATGATACCTCACTTGTGTGGGTAGGCCTAGCGCCCGCGACATTAAACGCCCCAAAGCGCAACTTGGACACATCCAATTTTTTGAAAGAAAACATAGGTGTTCTTTGCAAAGTGCCTACCTGTAGAGTTTGGCCTCTAGCTCAGCCGCCACCTAGGGAAAACTACCAAATCTGTGCATTTCTGAAAACTAGAGACCTAGGGGAATCCAAGATGGGGTGACTTGTGTGGCTCGGACCAGGTTCTGTTACCCAGAATCCTTTGCAAACCTCAAAATTTGGCTACAAAAACACATGTTCCTCACATTTCTGTGGCAGAAAGTTCTGGAATCTGAGAGGAGCCACAAATTTCCTTCCACCCAGCGTTCCCCCATGTCTCCCGATAGAAATGATACCTCACTTGTGTGGGTAGGCCTAGCGCCTGCGACAGGAAACGCCCCAAAGCGCAACGTGGACACATCCAAATTTTTGAAAGAAAACAGAGGTGTTTTTGCAAAGTGCCTACCTGTAGATTTTGGCCTGTAGCTCAGCCGCCACCTAGGAAAACCTACCAAACCTGTGCATTTCTGAATACTAGATACCTAGGGGAATCCAACATGGGGTGACTTGTGTGGCTCGGACCAGGTTCTGTTACCCAGAATCCTTTGCAAACCTCAAAATGTGGCTAAAAAAACACATGTTCCTCACATTTCTGTGGCAGAAAGTTCTGGAATCTGAGCACAGCCACTAATTTCCTTCCACCCAGCGTTCCCCCAAGTCTCCCGATAAAAATGATACCTCACTTGTGTGGGTAGGCCTAGCGCCCGCGACATTAAACGCCCCAAAGCGCAACGTGGACACATCCAATTTTTTGAAAGAAAACATAGGTGTTTTTTGCAAAGTGCCTACCTGTAGATTTTGGCCTCTAGCTCAGCCGCCACCTAGGGAAAACTACCAAACCTGTGCATTTCTGAAAACTAGAGACCTAGGGGAATCCAAGATGGGGTGACTTGTGTGGCTCGGACCAGGTTCTGTTACCCAGAATCCTTTCCAAACATCAAAATTCGGCTAAAAAACACATGTTCCTCACATTTCTGTGGCAGAAAGTTCTGGAATCTGAGAGAGCCACAAATTTCCTTCCACCCAGCGTTCCCCCATGTCTCCCGATAGAAATGATACCTCACTTGTGTGGGTAGGCCTAGCGCCCGCGACAGGAAACGCCCCAAAGCGCAACGTGGAAACATCCAATTTTTTGAAAGAAAACAGAGGTGTTTTTTGCAAAGTGCCTACCTGTAGATTTTGGCCTCTAGCTCAGCCGCCACCTAGGGAAACCTACCAAACCTGTGCATTTCTGAAAACTAGAGACCTAGGGGAATCCAAGATGGGGTGACTTGTGTGGCTCGGACCAGGTTCTGTTACCCAGAATCCTTTGCAAACCTCAAAATGTGGCTAAAAAAACATATGTTCCTCACATTTCTGTGGCAGAAAGTTCTGGAATCTGAGAGGAGCCACTAATTTCCTTCCACCCAGCGTTCCCCCAAGTCTCCCGATAAAAATGATACCTCACTTGTGCGGGTAGGCCTAGCACCCGCGACATTAAACGCCCCAAAGCGCAACGTGGACACATCCTATTTTTTGAAAGAAAACATAGGTGTTTTTTGCAAAGTGCCTACCTGTAGATTTTGGCCTCTAGCTCAACCGCCACCTAGGGAAAACTACCAAACCTGTGCATTTCTGAAAACTAGAGACCTAGGGGAATCCAATATGGGGTGACTTGTGTGGCTCGGACCAGGTTCGGTTACCCAGAATCCTTTGCAAACCTCAAAATTTGGCTAAAAACATACGTTCCTCACATTTCTGTTTCAGAAAGTTCTGGAATCCGAGAGGAGCCACAAATTTCCTTCCACCCAGCGTTCCCCCACGTCTCCCGATAAAAATGATACCTCACTTGTGTGGGTAGGCCTAGCGCCCGCGACAGTAAACGCCCCAAAGCGCAACGTGGACACATCCAAATTTTTTAAAGAAAAGAGAGGTGTTTTTTGCAAAGTGCCTACCTGTAGATTTTGGCCTCTAGCTCAACCGGCACGTAGGGAACCTACCAAACCTGTGCATTTCTGAAAACTAGAGACCTAGGGGAATCCAAGATAGGGTGACTTGTGTGGCTCGGACCAGGTTCTGTTACCCAGAATCCTTTGCAAACCTCAAAATGTGGCTAAAAAAATCACATGTTTCTCACATTTCTGTGGCAGAAAGTTCTGGAATCTGAGAGGAGCCACAAATTTCCTTCCACCCAGCGTTCCCCCAAGTCTCCCGATAAAAATGATACCTAACTTGTGTGGGTAGGCTTGGCGCCCGTAATAGGAAGTGCCCCAAAGCGCAACGTGGACACATCCAATTTTTTGAAAGAAAACAGAGGTGTTTTTTGCAAAGTGCCTACCTGTAGATTTTGGCCTGTAGCTCAGCCGGCACCTAGGGAAACCTACCAAACCTGTGCATTTCTGAAAACTAGAGACCTAGGGGAATCGAAGATGGGGTGACTTGTGTGGCTCGGACCAGGTTCTGTTACCCAGAATCCTGTGCAAACCTCAAAATGTGGCTAAAAAAACACATGTTCCTCACATTTCTGTGGCAGATACTTCTGGAATCTGAGAGGAGCCACAAATTAACTTCCACCCAGCGTTCCCCCAAGTCTCCCGATAAAAATGATACCTCACTTGTGTGGGTAGGCCTAGCGCCCACGACAGCAAACGCCCCAAAGCGCAACGTGGACACATCTAATTTTTTAAAAGAAAACAGAGGTGTTTTTTGCAAAGTGCCTACCTGTAGATTTTGGCCTCTAGCTCAGCCGCCACCTAGGGAAACCTACCAAACCTGTGCATTTCTGAATACTAGATACCTAGGGGAATCCAATATGGGGTGACTTGTGTGGCTCGGACCAGGTTCGGTTACCCAGAATCCTTTGCAAACCTCAACATTTGGCTTAAAAAATACGTTCCTCACATTTCTGTGGCAGAAAGTTCTGGAATCCGAGAGGAGCCACAAATTTCCTTCCACCCAGCGTTCCCCCACGTCTCCCGATAGAAATGATACCTCACTTGTATGGGTAGGCCTAGCGCCCGCGACAGGAAACGCCCCAAAGCGCAACGTGGACACATCCAAATTTTTGAAAGAAAACAGAGGTGTTTTTGCAAAGTGCCTACCTGTAGATTTTGGCCTGTAGCTCAGCCGGCACCTAGGGAAACCCTACCAAACCTGTGCATTTCTGAATACCAGAGACCTAGGGGAATCGAAGATGGGGTGACTTGTGTGGCTCGGGACCAGGTTCTGTTACCCCGAATCCTTTGCAAAACTCAAAATGTGGCTAAAAAAACACATGTTCCTCACATTTCTGTGGCAGAAAGTTCTGGAATCTGAGAGGAGCCACAAATTTCCTTCCACCCAGCGTTCCCCCAAGTCTCCCGATAAAAATTATACCTCACTTGTGTGGGTAGGGCCTAGCGCCCCACGACAGTAGATGCCCCAAAGCGCAACGTGGACACATCCAATTTTTTGAAAGAAAACAGAGGTGTTTTTTGCAAAGTGCCTACCTGTAGATTTTGGCCTCTAGCTCATCCGCCACCTAGGGAAACCTACCAAACCTGTGCATTTCTGAAAACTAGAGACCTAGGGGAATCCAAGATGGGGTGACTTGTGTGGCTCGGACCAGGTTCTGTTACCCAGAATCCTTTGCAAACCTCAAAATTTGGCTAAAAAACACATGTTCCTCACATTTCTGTGGAAGAAAGTTCTGGAATCTGAGAGGAGCCACAAATTTCCTTCCACCCAGCGTTCCCCCATGTCTCCCGATAGAAATGATACCTCACTTGTGTGGGTAGGCCTAGCGCCCGCGACAGGAAACGCCCCAAAGCGCAACGTGGACACATCCAAATCTTTGAAAGAAAACAGAGGTGTTTTTGCAAAGTGCCTACCTGTAGATTTTGGCCTGTAGCTCAGCCGCCACCTAGGGAAACCTACCAAACCTGTGCATTTCTGAATACTAGATACCTAGGGAATCCAAGATGGGGTGACTTGTGTGGCTCGGACCAGGTTCTGTTACCCAGAATCCTTTGCAAACCTCAAAATGTGGCTAAAAAAACACATGTTCCTCACATTTCTGTGGCAGAAAGTTCTGGAATCTGAGAGGAGCCACTAATTTCCTTCCACCCAGCATTCCCCCAAGTCTCCCGATAAAAATGATACCTCACTTGTGTTGGTAGGCCTAGCGACCGCGACATTAAACGCCCCAAAGCGCAACGTGGACACATCCAATTTTTTTAAAGAAAACATAGGTGTTTTTTGCAAAGTGCCTACTTGTAGATTTTGGCCTCTGTCTCAGCCGCCACCTAGGGAAAAACTACCAAACCTGTGCATTTCTGAAAACTAGAGACCTAGGGGAATCCAAGATGGGGTGACTTGTGTGGCTCGGACCAGGTTCTGTTACCCAGAATCCTTTGCAAACATCAAAATTCGGTAATAAACACATGTTCCTCACATTTCTGTGGTAGAAAGTTCTGAAATCTGAGAGAGCCACAAATTTCCTTCCACCCAGCGTTCCCCCCATGTCTCCCGATAGAAATGATACCTCACTTGTGTGGGTAGGCCTTGCGCCCGCGACAGGAAACGCCCCAAAGCGCAACGTGGACACATCCAATTTTTTGAAAGAAAACAGAGGTGTTTTTTGCAAAGTGCCTACCTGTAGATTTTGGCCTCTAGCTCAGCCGCCACCTAGGGAACCCTACCAAACCTGTGCATTTCTGAAAACTAGAGACCTAGGGGAATCCAAGATGGGGTGACTTCTGTGGCTCGGACCAGGTTCTGTTACCCAGAATCCTTTGCAAACCTCAAAATTTGGCTAAAAAAACACATGTTCTTCCTCACATTTCTGTGGAAGAAAGTTCTGGAATCTGAGAGGAGCCACAAATTTTCCTTCCACCCAGCGTTCCCCCAAGTCTCCCAATAAAAATGATACCTCACTTGTGTGGGTAGGCGTAGCCCCCGCGACAGGAAACGCCCCAAAGCGCAACGTGGACACATCCAAATTTTTGAAAGAAAACAGAGGTGTATTTTGCAAAGTGCCTACCTGTAGATTTTGGCCTGTAACTCAGCCGCCACCTAGGGAAACCTACCAAACCTGTGCATTTCTGAATACTAGATACCTAGGGGAATGCAAGATGGGGTGACTTGTGTGGCTCGGACCAGGTTCTGTTACCCAGAATCCTTTGCAAACCTCAAAATGTGGCTAAAAAAAACACATGTTCCTCAAATTTCTGTGGCAGAAAGTTCTGGAATCTGAGAGGAGCCACTAATTTCCTTCCACCCCCAGCGTTCCCCCCAAGTCTCCCCGATAAAAATGATACCTCACTTGTGTGGGTAGGCCTAGCGCCCGCGACATTAAACGCCCCAAAGCGCAACGTGGGACACATCCAATTTTTTGAAAGAAAACATAGGTGTTTTTTGCAAAGTGCCTACCTGTAGAGTTTGGCCTCTAGCTCAGCCGCCACCTAGGGAAAAACTACCAAATCTGTGCATTTCTGAAAACTAGAGACCTAGGGGAATCCAAGATGGGGTGACTTGTGTGGCTCGGACCAGGTTCTGTTACCCAGAATCCTTTGCAAACCTCAAAATTTGGCTACAAAAAACACATGTTCCTCACATTTCTGTGGCAGAAAGTTCTGGAATCTGAGAGGAGCCACAAATTTCCTTCCACCCAGCGTTCCCCCATGTCTCCCGATAGAAATGATACCTCACTTGTGTGGGTAGGCCTAGCGCCCGCGACAGAAAATGCCCCAAAGCGCAACGTGGACACATCAAAATTTTTGAAAGAAAACATAGGTGTTTTTTGCAAAGTGCCTACCTGTAGATTTTGGCCTGTAGCTCAGCCGGCACCTAGGGAAACCTACCAAACCTGTGCATTTCTGAAAACTAGAGACCTAGGGGAATCCAAGATGGTGTGACTTGTCTGGCTCGGACCAGGTTCTGTTACCCAGAATCCTTTGCAAACCTCAAAAATGTGGCTAAAAAAAACACATGTTCCTCACATTTCTGTGGCAGAAAGTTCTGGAATCTGAGAGGAGCCACAAATTTTCCTTCCACCCAGCGCTCCCCCATGTCTCCCGACAGAAATTATACCTCACTTGTGTGGGTAGGCCTAGCGCCCGCGACAGAAAATGCCCCAAAGCGCAACGTGGGACCCATCCAAATTTTTGAAGGAAAACATAGGTGTTTTTGCAAAGTGCCTACCTGTAGATTTTGGCCTGTAGCTCAGCCGGCACCTAGGGAAACCTACCAAACCTGTGCATTTCTGAGAACTAGAGACCTAGGGGAATGGAAGATGGAGTGACTTGTGTGGCTCGGACCAGGTTCTGTTACCCAGAATCCTTTGCAAACCTCAAAAATGTGGCTAAAAAAACACATGTTCCTCACATTTCTGTGGCAGAAAGTTCTGGAATCTGAGAGGAGCAACAAATTTCCTTCCATCCAGCGTTCCCCCAAGTCTCCCGATAAAAATGATACCTCACTTGTGTGGGTAGGCCTAGCGCCCGCGACAGGAAACGCCCCAAAGCGCAACGTGGACACATCCAATTTTTTGATAGAAAACAGAGGTGTTTTTTGCAAAATGCCTACCTGTAGATTTTGGCCTCTAGCTCAGCCGCCACCTAGGGAAACCTACCAAACCTGTGCATTTCTGAAAACTAGAGACCTAGGGGAATCCAAGATGGGGTGACTTGTGTGGCTCGGACCAGGTTATGTTACCCAGAATCCTTTGCAAACCTCTAAATTTGGCTAAAAAAACACATGTTCCTCACATTTCTGTGGAAGAAAGTTCTGGAATCTGAGAGGAGCCACAAATTTCCTTCCACCCAGCGTTCCCCCATGTCTCCCGATAGAAATGATACCTCACTTGTGTGGGTAGGCCTAGCGCCCGCGACAGGAAACGCCCCAAAGCGCAACGTGGACACATCCAAATTTTTGAAAGAAAACAGAGGTGTTTTTGCAAAGTGCCTACCTGTAGATTTTGGCCTGTAGCTCAGCCGCCACCTAGGGAAACCTACCAAACCTGTGCATTTCTGAATACTAGATACCTAGGGGAATCCAAGATGGGGTGACTTGTGTGGCTCGGACCAGGTTCTGTTACCCAGAATCCTTTGCAAACCTCAAAATTTGGCTAAAAAACACATGTTCCTCAAATTTCTGTGGCAGAAAGTTCTGGAATCTGAGAGGAGCCACTAATTTCCTTCCACCCAGCGTTCCCCCAAGTCTCCCGATAAAAATGATACCTCACTTGTGTGGGTAGGCCTAGCGCCCGCGACATTAAACGCCCCAAAGCGCAACTTGGACACATCCAATTTTTTGAAAGAAAACATAGGTGTTCTTTGCAAAGTGCCTACCTGTAGAGTTTGGCCTCTAGCTCAGCCGCCACCTAGGGAAAACTACCAAATCTGTGCATTTCTGAAAACTAGAGACCTAGGGGAATCCAAGATGGGGTGACTTGTGTGGCTCGGACCAGGTTCTGTTACCCAGAATCCTTTGCAAACCTCAAAATTTGGCTACAAAAACACATGTTCCTCACATTTCTGTGGCAGAAAGTTCTGGAATCTGAGAGGAGCCACAAATTTCCTTCCACCCAGCGTTCCCCCATGTCTCCCGATAGAAATGATACCTCACTTGTGTGGGTAGGCCTAGCGCCTGCGACAGGAAACGCCCCAAAGCGCAACGTGGACACATCCAAATTTTTGAAAGAAAACAGAGGTGTTTTTGCAAAGTGCCTACCTGTAGATTTTGGCCTGTAGCTCAGCCGCCACCTAGGAAAACCTACCAAACCTGTGCATTTCTGAATACTAGATACCTAGGGGAATCCAACATGGGGTGACTTGTGTGGCTCGGACCAGGTTCTGTTACCCAGAATCCTTTGCAAACCTCAAAATGTGGCTAAAAAAACACATGTTCCTCACATTTCTGTGGCAGAAAGTTCTGGAATCTGAGCACAGCCACTAATTTCCTTCCACCCAGCGTTCCCCCAAGTCTCCCGATAAAAATGATACCTCACTTGTGTGGGTAGGCCTAGCGCCCGCGACATTAAACGCCCCTAAGCGCAACGTGGACACATCCAATTTTTTGAAAGAAAACATAGGTGTTTTTTGCAAAGTGCCTACCTGTAGATTTTGGCCTCTAGCTCAGCCGCCACCTAGGGAAAACTACCAAACCTGTGCATTTCTGAAAACTAGAGACCTAGGGGAATCCAAGATGGGGTGACTTGTGTGGCTCGGACCAGGTTCTGTTACCCAGAATCCTTTCCAAACATCAAAATTCGGCTAAAAAACACATGTTCCTCACATTTCTGTGGCAGAAAGTTCTGGAATCTGAGAGAGCCACAAATTTCCTTCCACCCAGCGTTCCCCCATGTCTCCCGATAGAAATGATACCTCACTTGTGTGGGTAGGCCTAGCGCCCGCGACAGGAAACGCCCCAAAGCGCAACGTGGAAACATCCAATTTTTTGAAAGAAAACAGAGGTGTTTTTTGCAAAGTGCCTACCTGTAGATTTTGGCCTCTAGCTCAGCCGCCACCTAGGGAAACCTACCAAACCTGTGCATTTCTGAAAACTAGAGACCTAGGGGAATCCAAGATGGGGTGACTTGTGTGGCTCGGACCAGGTTCTGTTACCCAGAATCCTTTGCAAACCTCAAAATTTGGCTAAAAAACACATGTTCCTCACATTTCTGTGGAAGAAAGTTCTGGAATCTGAGAGGAGCCACAAATTTCCTTCCACCCAGCGCTCCCCCATGTCTCCCGACAGAAATGATACCTCACTTGTGTGGGTAGGCCTAGCGCCCGCGACAGAAAATGCCCCAAAGCGCAACGTGGACCCATCCAAATTTTTGAAAGAAAATAGAGGTGTTTTTGCAAATTGCCTATCTGTAGATTTTGGCCTGTAGCTCAGCCGCCACCTAGGGAAACCTACCAAACCTGTGCATTTCTGAATACTAGATACCTAGGGGAATCCAAGATGGGGTTACTTGTGTGGCTCGGACCAGGTTCTGTTACCCAGAATCCTTTGCAAACCTCAAAATGTGGCTAAAAAAACATATGTTCCTCACATTTCTGTGGCAGAAAGTTCTGGAATCTGAGAGGAGCCACTAATTTCCTTCCACCCAGCGTTCCCCCAAGTCTCCCGATAAAAATGATACCTCACTTGTGCGGGTAGGCCTAGCACCCGCGACATTAAACGCCCCAAAGCGCAACGTGGACACATCCTATTTTTTTAAAGAAAACATAGGTGTTTTTTGCAAAGTGCCTACCTGTAGATTTTGGCCTCTAGCTCAACCGCCACCTAGGGAAAACTACCAAACCTGTGCATTTCTGAAAACTAGAGACCTAGGGGAATCCAATATGGGGTGACTTGTGTGGCTCGGACCAGGTTCGGTTACCCAGAATCCTTTGCAAACCTCAAAATTTGGCTAAAAACATACGTTCCTCACATTTCTGTTTCAGAAAGTTCTGGAATCCGAGAGGAGCCACAAATTTCCTTCCACCCAGCGTTCCCCCACGTCTCCCGATAAAAATGATACCTCACTTGTGTGGGTAGGCCTAGCGCCCGCGACAGTAAACGCCCCAAAGCGCAACGTGGACACATCCAAATTTTTGAAAGAAAAGAGAGGTGTTTTTTGCAAAGTGCCTACCTGTAGATTTTGGCCTCTAGCTCAACCGGCACGTAGGGAACCTACCAAACCTGTGCATTTCTGAAAACTAGAGACCTAGGGGAATCCAAGATAGGGTGACTTGTGTGGCTCGGACCAGGTTCTGTTACCCAGAATCCTTTGCAAACCTCAAAATGTGGCTAAAAAATCACATGTTTCTCACATTTCTGTGGCAGAAAGTTCTGGAATCTGAGAGGAGCCACAAATTTCCTTCCACCCAGCGTTCCCCCAAGTCTCCCGATAAAAATGATACCTAACTTGTGTGGGTAGGCTTGGCGCCCGTAATAGGAAGTGCCCCAAAGCGCAACGTGGACACATCCAATTTTTTGAAAGAAAACAGAGGTGTTTTTTGCAAAGTGCCTACCTGTAGATTTTGGCCTGTAGCTCAGCCGGCACCTAGGGAAACCTACCAAACCTGTGCATTTCTGAAAACTAGAGACCTAGGGGAATCGAAGATGGGGTGACTTGTGTGGCTCGGATCAGGTTCTGTTACCCAGAATCCTTTGCAAACCTCAAAATGTGGCTAAAAAAACACATGTTCCTCACATTTCTGTGGCAGATACTTCTGGAATCTGAGAGGAGCCACAAATTAACTTCCACCCAGCGTTCCCCCAAGTCTCCTGATAAAAATGATACCTCACTTGTGTGGGTAGGCCTAGCGCCCACGACAGCAAACGCCCCAAAGCGCAACGTGGACACATCTAATTTTTTAAAAGAAAACAGAGGTGTTTTTTGCAAAGTGCCTACCTGTAGATTTTGGCCTCTAGCTCAGCCGCCACCTAGGGAAACCTACCAAACCTGTGCATTTCTGAATACTAGATACCTAGGGGAATCCAATATGGGGTGACTTGTGTGGCTCGGACCAGGTTCGGTTACCCAGAATCCTTTGCAAACCTCAACATTTGGCTTAAAAAATACGTTCCTCACATTTCTGTGGCAGAAAGTTCTGGAATCCGAGAGGAGCCACAAATTTCCTTCCACCCAGCGTTCCCCCACGTCTCCCGATAGAAATGATACCTCACTTGTATGGGTAGGCCTAGCGCCCGCGACAGGAAACGCCCCAAAGCGCAACGTGGACACATCCAAATTTTTGAAAGAAAACAGAGGTGTTTTTGCAAAGTGCCTACCTGTAGATTTTGGCCTGTAGCTCAGCCGGCACCTAGGGAAACCTACCAAACCTGTGCATTTCTGAATACCAGAGACCTAGGGGAATCGAAGATGGGGTGACTTGTGTGGCTCGGACCAGGTTCTGTTACCCCGAATCCTTTGCAAAACTCAAAATGTGGCTAAAAAAACACATGTTCCTCACATTTCTGTGGCAGAAAGTTCTGGAATCTGAGAGGAGCCACAAATTTC
Organism: Pleurodeles waltl; assembly: GCF_031143425.1. NCBI lineage: Eukaryota > Metazoa > Chordata > Amphibia > Caudata > Salamandridae > Pleurodeles > Pleurodeles waltl. Next base: position 868,605,854 of record NC_090449.1, read on the forward strand.
CTTCCACCCAGCGTTCCCCCAAGTCTCCCGATAAAAATTATACCTCACTTGTGTGGGTAGGCCTAGCGCCCACGACAGTAGATGCCCCAAAGCGCAACGTGGACACATCCAATTTTTTGAAAGAAAACAGAGGTGTTTTTTGCAAAGTGCCTACCTGTAGATTTTGGCCTATAGCTCATCCGCCACCTAGGGAAACCTACCAAACCTGTGCATTTCTGAAAACTAGAGACCTAGGGGAATCCAAGATGGGGTGACTTGTGTGGCTCGGACCAGGTTCTGTTACCCAGAATCCTTTGCAAACCTCAAAATTTGGCTAAAAAACACATGTTCCTCACATTTCTGTGGAAGAAAGTTCTGGAATCTGAGAGGAGCCACAAATTTCCTTCCACCCAGCGTTCCCCCATGTCTCCCGATAGAAATGATACCTCACTTGTGTGGGTAGGCCTAGCGCCCGCGACAGGAAACGCCCCAAAGCGCAACGTGGACACATCCAAATTTTTGAAAGAAAACAGAGGTGTTTTTGCAAAGTGCCTACCTGTAGATTTTGGCCTGTAGCTCAGCCGCCACCTAGGGAAACCTACCAAACCTGTGCATTTCTGAATACTAGATACCTAGGGGAATCCAAGATGGGGTGACTTGTGTGGCTCGGACCAGGTTCTGTTACCCAGAATCCTTTGCAAACCTCAAAATGTGGCTAAAAAAACACATGTTCCTCACATTTCTGTGGCAGAAAGTTCTGGAATCTGAGAGGAGCCACTAATTTCCTTCCACCCAGCATTCCCCCAAGTCTCCCGATAAAAATGATACCTCACTTGTGTGGGTAGGCCTAGCGACCGCGACATTAAACGCCCCAAAGCGCAACATGGACACATCCAATTTTTTTAAAGAAAACATAGGTGTTTTTTGCAAAGTGCCTACTTGTAGATTTTGGCCTCTGTCTCAGCCGCCACCTAGGGAAAACTACCAAACCTGTGCATTTCTGAAAACTAGAGACCTAGGGGAATCCAAGATGGGGTGACTTGTGTGGCTCGGACCAGGTTCTGTTACCCAGAATCCTTTGCAAACATCAAAATTCGGTTAAAAACACATGTTCCTCACATTTCTGTGGCAGAAAGTTCTGAAATCTGAGAGAGCCACAAATTTCCTTCCACCCAGCGTTCCCCCATGTCTCCCGATAGAAATGATACCTCACTTGTGTGGGTAGGCCTTGCGCCCGCGACAGGAAACGCCCCAAAGCGCAACGTGGACACATCCAATTTTTTGAAAGAAAACAGAGGTGTTTTTTGCAAAGTGCCTACCTGTAGATTTTGGCCTCTAGCTCAGCCGCCACCTAGGGAAACCTACCAAACCTGTGCATTTCTGAAAACTAGAGACCTAGGGGAATCCAAGATGGGGTGACTTCTGTGGCTCGGACCAGGTTCTGTTACCCAGAATCCTTTGCAAACCTCAAAATTTGGCTAAAAAACACATGTTCCTCACATTTCTGTGGAAGAAAGTTCTGGAATCTGAGAGGAGCCACAAATTTCCTTCCACCCAGCGTTCTCCCAAGTCTCCCAATAAAAATGATACCTCACTTGTGTGGGTAGGCCTAGCCCCCGCGACAGGAAACGCCCCAAAGCGCAACGTGGACACATCCAAATTTTTGAAAGAAAACAGAGGTGTTTTTGCAAAGTGCCTACCTGTAGATTTTGGCCTGTAGCTCAGCCGCCACCTAGGGAAACCTACCAAACCTGTGCATTTCTGAATACTAGATACCTAGGGGAATCCAAGATGGGGTGACTTGTGTGGCTCGGACCAGGTTCTGTTACCCAGAATCCTTTGCAAACCTCAAAATGTGGCTAAAAAAACACATGTTCCTCAAATTTCTGTGGCAGAAAGTTCTGGAATCTGAGAGGAGCCACTAATTTCCTTCCACCCAGCGTTCCCCCAAGTCTCCCGATAAAAATGATACCTCACTTGTGCGGGTAGGCCTAGCACCCGCGACATTAAACGCCCCAAAGCGCAACGTGGACACATCCTATTTTTTTAAAGAAAACATAGGTGTTTTTTGCAAAGTGCCTACCTGTAGATTTTGGCCTCTAGCTCAGCCGCCACCTAGGGAAAACTACCAAACCTGTGCATTTCTGAAAACTAGAGACCTAGGGGAATCCAATATGGGGTGACTTGTGTGGCTCGGACCAGGTTCGGTTACCCAGAATCCTTTGCAAACCTCAAAATTTGGCTAAAAACATACGTTCCTCACATTTCTGTTTCAGAAAGTTCTGGAATCCGAGAGGAGCCACAAATTTCCTTCCACCCAGCGTTCCCCCACGTCTCCCGATAAAAATGATACCTCACTTGTGTGGGTAGGCCTAGCGCCCGCGACAGTAAACGCCCCAAAGCGCAACGTGGACACATCCAAATTTTTGAAAGAAAAGAGAGGTGTTTTTTGCAAAGTGCCTACCTGTAGATTTTGGCCTCTAGCTCAACCGGCACCTAGGGAACCTACCAAACCTGTGCATTTCTGAAAACTAGAGACCTAGGGGAATCCAAGATAGGGTGACTTGTGTGGCTCGGACCAGGTTCTGTTACCCAGAATCCTTTGCAAACCTCAAAATGTGGCTAAAAAATCACATGTTTCTCACATTTCTGTGGCAGAAAGTTCTGGAATCTGAGAGGAGCCACAAATTTCCTTCCACCCAGCGTTCCCCCAAGTCTCCCGATAAAAATGATACCTAACTTGTGTGGGTAGGCTTGGCGCCCGTAATAGGAAGTGCCCCAAAGCGCAACGTGGACACATCCAATTTTTTGAAAGAAAACAGAGGTGTTTTTTGCAAAGTGCCTACCTGTAGATTTTGGCCTGTAGCTCAGCCGGCACCTAGGGAAACCTACCAAACCTGTGCATTTCTGAAAACTAGAGACCTAGGGGAATCGAAGATGGGGTGACTTGTGTGGCTCGGATCAGGTTCTGTTACCCAGAATCCTTTGCAAACCTCAAAATGTGGCTAAAAAAACACATGTTCCTCACATTTCTGTGGCAGATACTTCTGGAATCTGAGAGGAGCCACAAATTAACTTCCACCCAGCGTTCCCCCAAGTCTCCCGATAAAAATGATACCTCACTTGTGTGGGTAGGCCTAGCGCCCACGACAGCAAACGCCCCAAAGCGCAACGTGGACACATCTAATTTTTTAAAAGAAAACAGAGGTGTTTTTTGCAAAGTGCCTACCTGTAGATTTTGGCCTCTAGCTCAGCCGCCACCTAGGGAAACCTACCAAACCTGTGCATTTCTGAATACTAGATACCTAGGGGAATCCAATATGGGGTGACTTGTGTGGCTCGGACCAGGTTCGGTTACCCAGAATCCTTTGCAAACCTCAACATTTGGCTTAAAAAATACGTTCCTCACATTTCTGTGGCAGAAAGTTCTGGAATCCGAGAGGAGCCACAAATTTCCTTCCACCCAGCGTTCCCCCACGTCTCCCGATAGAAATGATACCTCACTTGTATGGGTAGGCCTAGCGCCCGCGACAGGAAACGCCCCAAAGCGCAACGTGGACACATCCAAATTTTTGAAAGAAAACAGAGGTGTTTTTGCAAAGTGCCTACCTGTAGATTTTGGCCTATAGCTCATCCGCCACCTAGGGAAACCTACCAAACCTGTGCATTTCTGAAAACTAGAGACCTAGGGGAATCCAAGATGGGGTGACTTGTGTGGCTCGGACCAGGTTCTGTTACCCAGAATCCTTTGCAAACCTCAAAATTTGGCTAAAAAACACATGTTCCTCACATTTCTGTGGAAGAAAGTTCTGGAATCTGAGAGGAGCCACAAATTTCCTTCCACCCAGCGTTCCCCCATGTCTCCCGATAGAAATGATACCTCACTTGTGTGGGTAGGCCTAGCGCCCGCGACAGGAAACGCCCCAAAGCGCAACGTGGACACATCCAAATTTTTGAAAGAAAACATAGGTGTTTTTGCAAAGTGCCTACCTGTAGATTTTGGCCTGTAGCTCAGCCGCCACCTAGGGAAACCTACCAAACCTGTGCATTTCTGAATACTAGATACCTTGGGGAATCCAAGATGGGGTGACTTGTGTGGCTCGGACCAGGTTCTGTTACCCAGAATCCTTTGCAAACCTCAAAATGTGGCTAAAAAAACACATGTTCCTCACATTTCTGTGGCAGAAAGTTCTGGAATCTGAGAAGAGCCACTAATTTCCTTCCACCCAGCATTCCCCCAAGTCTCCCGATAAAAATGATACCTCACTTGTGTGGGTAGGCCTAGCGACCGCGACATTAAACGCCCCAAAGCGCAACATGGACACATCCAATTTTTTTAAAGAAAACATAGGTGTTTTTTGCAAAGTGCCTACTTGTAGATTTTGGCCTCTGTCTCAGCCGCCACCTAGGGAAAACTACCAAACCTGTGCATTTCTGAAAACTAGAGACCTAGGGGAATCCAAGATGGGGTGACTTGTGTCGCTCGGACCAGGTTCTGTTACCCAGAATCCTTTGCAAACATCAAAATTCGGTTAAAAACACATGTTCCTCACATTTCTGTGGCAGAAAGTTCTGAAATCTGAGAGAGCCACAAATTTCCTTCCACCCAGCGTTCCCCCATGTCTCCCGATAGAAATGATACCTCACTTGTGTGGGTAGGCCTTGCGCCCGCGACAGGAAACGCCCCAAAGCGCAACGTGGACACATCCAATTTTTTGAAAGAAAACAGAGGTGTTTTTTGCAAAGTGCCTACCTGTAGATTTTGGCCTCTAGCTCAGCCGCCACCTAGGGAAACCTACCAAACCTGTGCATTTCTGAAAACTAGAGACCTAGGGGAATCCAAGATGGGGTGACTTCTGTGGCTCGGACCAGGTTCTGTTACCCAGAATCCTTTGCAAACCTCAAAATTTGGCTAAAAAACACATGTTCCTCACATTTCTGTGGAAGAAAGTTCTGGAATCTGAGAGGAGCCACAAATTTCCTTCCACCCAGCGTTCTCCCAAGTCTCCCAATAAAAATGATACCTCACTTGTGTGGGTAGGCCTAGCCCCCGCGACAGGAAACGCCCCAAAGCGCAACGTGGACACATCCAAATTTTTGAAAGAAAACAGAGGTGTTTTTGCAAAGTGCCTACCTGTAGATTTTGGCCTGTAGCTCAGCCGCCACCTAGGGAAACCTACCAAACCTGTGCATTTCTGAATACTAGATACCTAGGGGAATCCAAGATGGGGTGACTTGTGTGGCTCGGACCAGGTTCTGTTACCCAGAATCCTTTGCAAACCTCAAAATGTGGCTAAAAAAACACATATTCCTCAAATTTCTGTGGCAGAAAGTTCTGGAATCTGAGAGGAGCCACTAATTTCCTTCCACCCAGCGTTCCCCCAAGTCTCCCGATAAAAATGATACCTCACTTGTGTGGGTAGGCCTAGCGCCCGCGACATTAAACGCCCCAAAGCGCAACGTGGACACATCCAATTTTTTGAAAGAAAACATAGGTGTTTTTTGCAAAGTGCCTACCTGTAGAGTTTGGCCTCTAGCTCAGCCGCCACCTAGGGAAAAACTACCAAATCTGTGCATTTCTGAAAACTAGAGACCTAGGGGAATCCAAGATGGGGTGATTTGTGTGGCTCGGACCAGGTTCTGTTACCCAGAATCCTTTGCAAACCTCAAAATTTGGCTACAAAAACACATGTTCCTCACATTTCTGTGGCAGAAAGTTCTGGAATCTGAGAGGAGCCACAAATTTCCTTCTACCCAGCGTTCCCCCATGTCTCCCGATAGAAATTATACCTCACTTGTGTGGGTAGGCCTAGCGCCCGCGACAGAAAATGCCCCAAAGCGCAACGTGGACACATCAACATTTTTGAAAGAAAACATAGGTGTTTTTTGCAAAGTGCCTACCTGTAGATTTTGGCCTGTAGAAAAGCCGGCACCTAGGGAAACCTACCAAACCTGTGCATTTCTGAAAACTAGAGACCTAGGGGAATCCAAGATGGTGTGACTTGTCTGGCTCGGACCAGGTTCTGTTACCCAGAATCCTTTGCAAACCTCAAAATGTGGCTAAAAAAACACATGTTCCTCACATTTCTGTGGCAGAAAGTTCTGGAATCTGAGAGGAGCCACAAATTTCCTTCCACCCAGCGCTCCCCCATGTCTCCCGACAGAAATGATACCTCACTTGTGTGGGTAGGCCTAGCGCCCGCGACAGAAAATGCCCCAAAGCGCAACGTGGACCCATCCAAATTTTTTTAGGAAAACATAGGTGTTTTTTGCAAAGTGCCTACCTGTAGATTTTGGCCTGTAGCTCAGCCGGCACCTAGGGAAACCTACCAAACCTGTGCATTTCTGAGAACTAGAGACCTAGGGGAATGGAAGATGGGGTGACTTGTGTGGCTCGGACCAGGTTCTGTTACCCAGAATCCTTTGCAAACCTCAAAATGTGGCTAAAAAAACACATGTTCCTCACATTTCTGTGGCAGAAAGTTCTGGAATCTGAGAGGAGCAACAAATTTCCTTCCATCCAGCGTTCCCCCAAGTCTCCCGATAAAAATGATACCTCACTTGTGTGGGTAGGCCTAGCGCCCGCGACAGGAAACGCCCCAAAGCGCAACGTGGACACATCCAATTTTTTGAAAGAAAACAGAGGTGTTTTTTGCAAAGTGCCTACATGTAGATTTTGGCCTCTAGCTCAGCCGCCACCTAGGGAAACCTACCAAACCTGTGCATTTCTGAAAACTAGAGACCTAGGGGAATCCAAGATGGGGTGACTTGTGTGGCTCGGACCAGGTTCTGTTACCCAGAATCCTTTGCAAACCTCAAAATTTGGCTAAAAAACACATGTTCCTCACATTTCTGTGGAAGAAAGTTCTGGAATCTGAGAGGAGCCACAAATTTCCTTCCACCCAGCGTTCCCCAATGTCTCCCGATAGAAATGATACCTCACTTGTGTGGGTAGGCCTAGCGCCTGCGACAGGAAACGCCCCAAAGTGCAACGTGGACACATCCAAATTTTTGAAAGAAAACAGAGGTGTTTTTGCAAAGTGCTTACCTGTAGATTTTGGCCTGTAGCTCAGCCGCCACCTAGGGAAACCTACCAAACCTGTGCATTTCTGAATACTAGATACCTAGGGGAATCCAAGATGGGGTGACTTGTGTGGCTCGGACCAGGTTCGGTTACCCAGAATCCTTTGCAAACATCAAAATTCGGTTAAAAACACATGTTCCTCACATTTCTGTGGCAGAAAGTTCTGGAATCTGAGAGAGCCACAAATTTCCTTCCACCCAGCGTTCCCCCATGTCTCCCGATAGAAATGATACCTCACTTGTGTGGGTAGGCCTTGCGCCCGCGACAGGAAACGCCCCAAAGCGCAACGTGGACACATCCAATTTTTTGAAAGAAAACAGAGGTGTTTTTTGCAAAGTGCCTACCTGTAGATTTTGGCCTCTAGCTCAGCCGCCACCTAGGGAAACCTACCAAACCTGTGCATTTCTGAAAACTAGAGACCTAGGGGAATCCAAGATGGGGTGACTTCTGTGGCTCGGACCAGGTTCTGTTACCCAGAATCCTTTGCAAACCTCAAAATTTGGCTAAAAAACACATGTTCCTCACATTTCTGTGGCAGAAAGTTCTGGAATCTGAGAGAGCCACAAATTTCCTTCCACCCAGCGTTCCCCCAAGTCTCCCGATAAAAATGATACCTAACTTGTGTGGGTAGGCTTGGCGCCCGCGATAGGAAGCGCCCCAAAGCGCAACGTGGACACATCCAATTTTTTTAAATAAAACAGAGGTGTTTTTTGCAAAGTGCCCACCTGTAGATTTTGGCCTGTAGCTTAGCCGGCACCTAGGGAAACCTACCAAACCTGTGCATTTCTGAAAACTAGAGACCTAGGGGAATCGAAGATGGGGTGACTTGTGTGGCTCGGACCAGGTTCTGTTACCCAGAATCCTTTGCAAACCTCAAAATGTGGCTAAAAAAACACATGTTCCTCACATTTCTGTGGCAGATAGTTCTGGAATCTGAGAAGAGCCACAAATTTCCTTCCACCCAGCGTTCCCCCAAGTCTCCCGATAAAAATGATACCTCTCTTGTGTGGGTAGGCCTAGCGCCCACGACAGTAAACGCCCCAAAGCGCAACGTGGACACATCCAATTTTTTTAAAGAAAACAGAGGTGTTTTTTGCAAAGTGCCTACCTGTAGATTTTGGCCTCTAGCTCAGCCGCCACCTAGGGAAACCTACCAAACCTGTGCATTTCTGAAAACTAGAGACCTAGGGGAATCCAAGATGGGGTGACTTCTGTGGCTCGGACCAGGTTCTGTTACCCAGAATCCTTTGCAAACCTCAAAATTTGGCTAAAAAACACATGTTCCTCACATTTCTGTGGCAGAAAGTTCTGGAATCTGAGAGAGCCACAAATTTCCTTCCACCCAGCGTTCCCCCAAGTCTCCCGATAAAAATGATACCTAACTTGTGTGGGTAGGCTTGGCGCCCGCGATAGGAAGCGCCCCAAAGCGCAGCGTGGACACATCCAATTTTTTGAAATAAAACAGAGGTGTTTTTTGCAAAGTGCCCACCTGTAGATTTTGGCCTGTAGCTCAGCCGGCACCTAGGGAAACCTACCAAACCTGTGCATTTCTGAAAACTAGAGACCTAGGGGAATCGAAGATGGGGTGACTTGTGTGGCTCGGACCAGGTTCTGTTACCCAGAATCCTTTGCAAACCTCAAAATGTGGCTAAAAAAACACATGTTCCTCACATTTCTGTGGCAGATAGTTCTGGAATCTGAGAAGAGCCACAAATTTCCTTCCACCCAGCGTTCCCCCAAGTCTCCCGATAAAAATGATACCTCACTTGTGTGGGTAGGCCTAGCGCCCACGACAGTAAACGCCCCAAAGCGCAACGTGGACACATCCAATTTTTTGAAAGAAAACAGAGGTGTTTTTTGCAAAGTGCCTACCTGTAGATTTTGGCCTGTAGCTCAGCCGGCACCTAGGGAAACCTACCAAACCTGTGCATTTCTGAAAACTAGAGACCTAGGGGAATCGAAGATGGGGTGACTTGTGTGGCTCGGACCAGGTTCGGTTACCCAGAATCCTTTGCAAACCTCAAAATTTGGCTAAAAAAAAACGTTCCTCACATTTCTGTGGCAGAAAGTTCTGGAATCCGAGAGGAGCCACAAATTTCCTTCCACCCAGCGTTCCCCCACGTCTCCCGATAAAAATGATACCTCACTTGTGTGGGTAGGCCTAACGCCCCAAAGCGCAACGTGGACACATCCTATTTTTGGAAAGAAAACATAGGTGTTTTTTGCGAAGTGCCTACCTGTAGATTTTGGCCTCTAGCTCAGCCGCCACCTAAGGAAAACTACCAAACCTATGCATTTCTGAAAACTAGAGACCTAGGGGAATCCAATATGGGGTGACTTGTGTGGCTCGGACCAGGTTCGGTTACCCAGAATCCTTTGCAAACATCAAAATTCGGTTAAAAACACATGTTCCTCACATTTCTGTGGCAGAAAGTTCTGGAATCTGAGAGAGCCACAAATTTCCTTCCACCCAGCGTTCCCCCATGTCTCCCGATAGAAATGATACCTCACTTGTGTGGGTAGGCCTTGCGCCCGCGACAGGAAACGGCACAAAGCGCAACGTGGACACATCCAATTTTTTTAAAGAAAACAGAGGTGTTTTTTGCAAAGTGCCTACCTGTAGATTTTGGCCTCTAGCTCAGCCGCCACCTAGGGAAACCGACCAAACCTGTGCATTTCTGAAAACTAGAGACCTAGGGGAATCCAAGATGGGGTGACTTCTGTGGCTCGGACCAGGTTCTGTTACCCAGAATCCTTTGCAAACCTCAAAATTTGGCTAAAAAACACATGTTCCTCACATTTCTGTGGAAGAAAGTTCTGGAATCTGAGAGGAGCCACAAATTTCCTTCCACCCAGCGTTCCCCCATGTATCCCGATAGAAATGATACCTCACTTGAGTGGGTAGGCCTAGCGCCCGCGACAGGAAACGCCCCAAAGCGCAACGTGGACACATCCAAATTTTTGAAAGAAAACAGAGGTGTTTTTGCAAAGTGCCTACCTGTAGATTTTGGCCTGTAGGTCAGCCGCCACCTAGGGAAACCTACCAAACCTGTGCATTTCTGAATACTAGATACCTAGGGGAATCCAAGATGGGGTGACTTGTGTGGCTCGGACCAGGTTCTGTTACCCAGAATCCTTTGCAAACCTCAAAATGTGGCTAAAAAAACACATGTTCCTCAAATTTCTGTGGCAAAAAGTTCTGGAATCTGAGAGGAGCCACTAATTTCCTTCCACCCAGCGTTCCCCCAAGTCTCCCGATAAAAATGATACCTCACTTGTGTGGGTAGGCCTAGCGCCCGCGACATTAAACGCCCCAAAGCGCAACGTGGACACATCCAATTTTTTGAAAGAAAACATAGGTGTTTTTTGCAAAGTGCCTAACTGTAGAGTTTGGCCTCTAGCTCAGCCGCCACCTAGGGAAAACTACCAAATCTGTGCATTTCTGAAAACTAGAGACCTAGGGGAATCCAAGATGGGGTGACTTGTGTGGCTCGGACCAGGTTCTGTTACCCAGAATCCTTTGCAAACCTCAAAATTTGGCTACAAAAACACATGTTCCTCACATTTCTGTGGCAGAAAGTTCTGGAATCTGAGAGGAGCCACAAATTTCCTTCCACCCAGTGTTCCCCCATGTCTCCCGATAGAAATGATACCTCACTTGTGTGGGTAGGCCTAGCGCCCGTGACAGGAAACGCCCCAAAGCGCAACGTGGACACATCAAACTTTTTGAAAGAAAACAGAGGTGTTTTTTGCAAAGTGCCTACCTGTAGATTTTGGCCTGTAGCTCAGCCGGCACCTAGGGAAACCTACCAAACCTGTGCATTTCTGAAAACTAGAGACCTAGGGGAATCCAAGATGGGGTGACTTGTGTGGCTCGGACCAGGTTCTGTTACCCAGAATCCTTTGCAAACCTCAAAATTTGGCTACAAAAACACATGTTCCTCACATTTCTGTGGCAAAAAGTTCTGGAATCTAAGAGGAGCCACAAATTTCCTTCCACCCAGCGCTCCCCCATGTCACCCGACAGAAATGATACCTCACTTGTGTGGGTAGGCCTAGCGCCCGCGACAGAAAATGCCCCAAAGCGCAACGTGGACCCATCCAAATTTTTGAAAGAAAACAGAGGTGTTTTTGCAAAGTGCCTATATGTAGATTTTGGCCTGTAGCTCAGCCGCCAGCTAGGGAAACCTACCAAACCTGTGCATTTCTGAATACTAGATACCTAGGGGAATCCAAGATGGGGTGACTTGTGTGGCTTGGACCAGGTTCTGTTACCCAGAATCCTTTGCAAACCTCAAAATTTGGCTACAAAAACACATGTTCCTTACATTTCTGTGGCAGAAAGTTCTGGAATCTGAGAGGAGCCACAAATTTCCTTCCACCCAGCGCTCCCCCATGTCTCCCGACAGAAATGATACCTCACTTGTGTGGGTAGGCCTAGCGCCCGCGACAGAAAATGCCCCACAGCGCAACGTGGACCCATCCAAATTTTTTAAGGAAAACATAGGTGTTTTTTGCAAAGTGCCTACCTGTAGATTTTGGCCTGTAGCTCAGCCGGCACCTAGGGAAACCTACCAAACCTGTGCATTTCTGAGAACTAGAGACCTAGAGGAATGGAAGATGGGGTGACTTGTGTGGCTCGGACCAGGTTCTGTTACCCAGAATCCTTTGCAAACCTCAAAATGTGGCTAAAAAAACACATGTTCCTCACATTTCTATGGCAGAAAGTTCTGGAATCTGAGAGGAGCAACAAATTTCCTTCCATCCAGCGTTCCCCCAAGTCTCCCGATAAAAATGATACCTCACTTGTGTGGGTAGGCCTAGCGCCCGCGACAGGAAACGCCCCAAAGCGCAACGTGGACACATCCAATTTTTTGAAAGAAAACAGAGGTGTTTTTTGCAAAGTGCCTACCTGTAGATTTTGGCCTCTAGCTCAGCCGCCACCTAGGGAAACCTACCAAACCTGTGCATTTCTGAAAACTAGAGACCTAGGGGAATCCAAGATGGGGTGACTTGTGTGGCTCGGACCAGGTTCTGTTACCCAGAATCCTTTGCAAACCTCAAAATTTGGCTAAAAAACATACGTTCCTCACATTTCTGTGGAAGAAAGTTCTTGAATCTGAGAGGAGCCACAAATTTCCTTCCACCCAGCGTTCCCCCATGTCTCCCAATAGAAATGATACCTCACTTGTGTGGGTAGGCCTAGCGCCCGTGACAGGAAACGCCCCAAAGCGCAACGTGGACACATCCAAATTTTTGAAAGAAAACAGAGGTGTTTTTTGCAAAGTGCCTACCTGTAGATTTTGGCCTGTAGCTCAGCCGGCACCTAGGGAAACCTACCAAACCTGTGCATTTCTGAAAACTAGAGACCTAGGGGAATCCAAGATGGGGTGACTTGTGTGGCTCGGACCAGGTTCTGTTACCCAGAATCCTTTGCAAACCTCAAAATTTGGCTACAAAAACACATGTTCCTCACATTTCTGTGGCAAAAAGTTCTGGAATCTAAGAGGAGCCACAAATTTCCTTCCACCCAGCGCTCCCCCATGTCACCCGACAGAAATGATACCTCACTTGTGTGGGTAGGCCTAGCGCCCGCGACAGAAAATGCCCCAAAGCGCAACGTGGACCCATCCAAATTTTTGAAAGAAAACAGAGGTGTTTTTGCAAAGTGCCTATATGTAGATTTTGGCCTGTAGCTCAGCCGCCAGCTAGGGAAACCTACCAAACCTGTGCATTTCTGAATACTAGATACCTAGGGGAATCCAAGATGGGGTGACTTGTGTGGCTCGGACCAGGTTCTGTTACCCAGAATCCTTTGCAAACCTCAAAATGTGGCTAAAGAAACATATGTTCCTCACATTTCTGTGGCAGAAAGTTCTGGAATCTGAGAGGAGCCACTAATGTCCTTCCACCCAGCGTTTCCCCAAGTCTCCCGATAAAAATGATACCTCACTTGTGCGGGTAGGCCTAGCGCCCGCGACATTAAACGCCCCAAAGCGCAACGTGGACACATCCTATTTTTTGAAAGAAAACATAGGTGTTTTTTGCGAAGTGCCTACCTGTAGATTTTGGCCTCTAGCTCAGCCGCCACCTAGGGAAAACTACCAAACCTGTGCATTTCTGAAAACTAGAGACCTAGGGGAATCCAATATGGGGTGACTTGTGTGGCTCGGACCAGGTTCGGTTACCCAGAATCCTTTGCAAACGTCAAAATTTGGCTAAAAAAATATGTTCCTCACATTTCTGTGGCAGAAAGTTCTGGAATCCGAGAGGAGCCACAAATTTCCTTCCACCCAGCGTTCCCCCACGTCTCCTGATAAAAATGATACCTCACTTGTGTGGGTAGGCCTAGCGCCCGCGACAGTAAACGCCCCAAAGCGCAACGTGGACACATCCAAATTTTTGAAAGAAAAGAGAGGTGTTTTTTGCAAAGTGCCTACCTGTAGATTTTTGCCTCAAGCTCAACCGGCACCTAGGGAAACCTTCCAAACCTGTGCATTTCTGAAAACTAGAGACCTAGGGGAATCCAAGATGGGGTGACTTGTGTAGCTCGGACCAGGTTCTGTTACCCAGAATCCTTTGCAAACCTCAAAATGTGGCGAAAAAATCACATGTTTCTCACATTTCTGTGGCAGAAAGTTCTGGAATCTGAGAGGAGCCACAAATTTCTTTCCACCCAGCGTTCCCCCATGTCTCTCGATAAAAATGATACCTAACTTGTGTGGGTAGGCTTGGCGCCCGCGATAGGAAGCGCCCCAAAGCGCAACGTGGACACATCCAATTTTTTGAAAGAAAACAGAGGTGTTTTTTGCAAAGTGCCTACCTGTAGATTTTGGCCTGTAGCTCAGCCGGCACCTAGGGAAACCTACCAAACCTGTGCATTTCTGAAAACTAGAGACCTAGGGGAATCGAAGATGGGGTGACTTGTGTGGCTCGGACCAGGTTCTGTTACCCAGAATCCTTTGCAAACCTCAAAATGTGGCTAAAAAAACACATGTTCCTCACATTTCTGTGGAAGAAAGTTCTGGAATCTGAGAGGAGCCACAAATTTCCTTCCACCCAGCGTTCCCCCATGTCTCCCGATAGAAATGATACCTCACTTGTGTGGGTAGGCCTAGCGCCTGCGACAGGAAACGCCCCAAAGCGCAACGTGGACACATCCAAATTTTTGAAAGAAAACAGAGGTGTTTTTTGCAAAGTGCCTACCTGTAGATTTTGGCCTCTAGCTCAGCCGCCACCTAGGGAAAACTACCAAACCTGTGCATTTCTGAAAACTAGAGACCTAGGGGAATCCAATATGGGGTGACTTGTGTGGCTCGGACCAGGTTCGGTTACCCAGAATCCTTTGCAAACCTCAAAATTTGGCTAAAAAAAAACGTTCCTCACATTTCTGTGGCAGAAAGTTCTGGAATCCGAGAGGAGCCACAAATTTCCTTCCACCCAGCGTTCCCCCACGTCTCCCGATAAAAATGATACCTCACTTGTGTGGGTAGGCCTAGCGCCCGCGACAGTAAACGCCCCAAAGCGCAACGTGGACACATCCAAATTTTTGAAAGAAAAGAGAGGTGTTTTTTGCAAAGTGCCTACCTGTAGATTTTGGCCTCTAGCTCAACCGGCACCTAGGGAAACCTACCAAACCTGTGCATTTCTGAAAACTAGAGACCTAGGGGAATCCAAGATGGGGTGACTTGTGTGGCTCGGACCAGGTTCGGTTACCCAGAATCCTTTGCAAACCTCAAAATTTGGCTAAAAAAATACGTTCCTCACATTTCTGTGGCAGAAAGTTCTGGAATCCGAGAGGAGCCACAAATTTCCTTCCACCCAGCGTTCCCCCACGTCTCCCGATAAAAATGATACCTCACTTGTGTGGGTAGGCCTAGCGCCCGCGACAGTAAACGCCCCAAAGCGCAACGTGGACACATCCAAATTTTTGAAAGAAAAGAGAGGTGTTTTTTGCAAAGTGCCTACCTGTAGATTTTGGCCTGTAGCTCAGCCGGCACCTAGGGAAACCTACCAAACCTGTGCATTTCTGAAAACTAGAGACCTAGGGGAATCGAAGATGGGGTGACTTGTGTGGCTCGGACCAGGTTCTGTTACCCAGAATCCTTTGCAAACCTCAAAATGTGGCTAAAAAATCACATGTTTCTCACATTTCTGTGGCAGAAAGTTCTGGAATCTGAGAGGAGCCACAAATTTCCTTCCACCCAGCGTTCCCCCAAGTCTCCCGATAAAAATGATACCTAACTTGTGTGGGTAGGCTTGGCGCCCGCGATAGGAAGCGCCCCAAAGCGCAACGTGGACACATCCAATTTTTTGAAAGAAAACAGAGGTGTTTTTTGCAAAGTGCCTACCTGTAGATTTTGGCCTGTAGCTCAGCCGGCACCTAGGGAAACCTACCAAACCTGTGCATTTCTGAAAACTAGAGACCTAGGGGAATCGAAGATGGGGTGACTTGTGTGGCTCGGACCAGGTTCTGTTACCCAGAATCCTTTGCAAACCTCAAAATGTGGCTAAAAAAACACATGTTCCTCACATTTCTGTGGCAGATAGTTCTGGAATCTGAGAGGAGCCACAAATTTCCTTCCACCCAGCGTTCCCCCAAGTCTCCCTATAAAAATGATACCTCACTTGTGTGGGTAGGCCTAGCGCCCACGACAGTAAACGCCCCAAAGCACAACGTGGACACATCCAATTTTTTTAAAGAAAACAGAGGTGTTTTTTGCAAAGTGCCTACCTGTAGATTTTGGCCTCTAGCTCAGCCGCCACCTAGGGAAACCTACCAAACCTGTGCATTTCTGAAAACTAGAGACCTAGGGGAATCCAAGATGGGGTGACTTGTGTGGCTCGGACCAGGTTCTGTTACCCAGAATCCTTTGCAAACCTCAAAATGTGGCTAAAAAAACACATGTTCCTCACACTTCTGTGGCAGAAAGGTCTGGAATCTGAGAGGAGCCACAAATTTCCTTCCACCCAGCGTTCCCCCAAGTCTCCCGATAAAAATGATACTTCACTTGTGTGGGTAGGCCTAGCACCTGCGACAGCAAACGCCCCAAAGGGCAACGTGGACACATCTAATTTTTTTAAAGAAAACAGAGGTGTTTTTTGCAAAGTGCCTACCTGTAGATTTTGGCCTCTAGCTCAGCCGACACCTAGGGAAAACTACCAAACCTGTGTATTTCTGAAAACTAGAGACCTAGGGGAATCCAATATGGGGTGACTTGTGTGGCTCGGACCAGGTTCGGTTACCCAGAATCCTTTGCAAACCTCAAAATTTGGCTTAAAAAATACGTTCCTCACATTTCTGTGGCAGAAAGTTCTGGAATCCGAGAGGAGCCACAAATTTCCTTCCACCCAGCGTTCCCCCACGTCTCCCGATAGAAATGATACCTCACTTGTATGGGTAGGCCTAGCGCCCGCGACAGGAAACGCCCCAAAGCGCAACGTGGACACATCCAAATTTTTGAAAGAAAACAGAGGTGTTTTTGCAAAGAGCCTACCTGTAGATTTTGGCCTGTAGCTCAGCCGGCACCTAGGGAAACCTACCAAACCTGTGCATTTCTGAATACTAGAGACCTAGGGGAATCGAAGATGGGGTGACTTGTGTGGCTCAGACCAGGTTCTGTTACCCAGAATCCTTTGCAAACCTCAAAATGTGGCTAAAAAAACACATGTTCCTCACATTTCTGTGGCAGAAAGTTCTGGAATCTGAGAGGAGCCACAAATTTCCTTCCACCCAGCGTTCCCCCAAGTCTCCCGAAAAAAATGATACCTACTTGTGTGGGTAGGCCTAGCGCCCACGACAGTAAACGCCCCAAAGCGCAACGTGGACACATCCAATTTTTTGAAAGAAAACAGAGGTGTTTTTTGCAAAGTGCCTACCTGTAGATTTTGGCCTCTAGCTCAGCCGCCACCCAGGGAAACTTACCAAACCTGTGCATTTCTGAAAACTAGAGACCTAGGGGAATCCAAGATGGGGTGACTTGTGTGGCTCGGACCAGGTTCTGTTACCCAGAATCCTTTGCAAACCTCAAAATTTGGCTAAAAAACATATGTTCCTCATATTTCTGTGGCAGAAAGTTCTGGAATCTGAGAGGAGCCACTAATTTCCTTCCACCCAGCGTTCCCCCAAGTCTCCCGATAAAAATGATACCTCACTTGTGTGGGTAGGCCTAGCGCCCGCGACATTAAACGCCCCAAAGCGCAACGTGGACCATCCAATTTTTTGAAAGAAAACATAGGTGTTTTTTGCAAAGTGCCTACCTGTAGATTTTGGCCTCTAGCTCAGCCGCCACCTAGGGAAAACTACCAAACCAGTGCATTTCTGAAAACTAGAGACCTAGGGGAATCCAAGATGGGGTGACTTGTGTGGCTCGGACCAGGTTCTGTTACCCAGAATCCTTTGCAAACATCAAAATTCAGCTAAAAAACACATGTTCCTCACATTTCTGTGGCAGAAAGTTCTGGAATCTGAGAGAGCCACAAATTTCCTTCCACCCAGCGTTCCCCCATGTCTCCCGATAGAAATGATACCTCACTTGTGTGGGTAGGCCTAGCGCCCGCGACAGGAAATGCCCCAAAGCGCAACGTGGACACATCCAAATTTTTGAAAGAAAACAGAGGTGTTTTTTGCAAAGTGCCTACCTGTAGATTTTGGCCTCTAGCTCAGCCGCCACCTAGGGAAACCTACCAAACCTGTGCATTTCTGAAAACTAGAGACCTAGGGGAATCCAAGATGGGGTGACTTGTGTGGCTCGGACCAGGTTCTGTTACCCAGAATCCTTTGCAAACCTCAAAATTTGGCTAGAAAAACACATGTTCCTCACATTTCTGTGGCAGAAAGTTCTGGAATCTGAGAGGAGCCACAAATGTCCTTCCACCCAGCGTTCCCCCATGTCTCCCGATAGAAATGATACCTCACTTGTGTGGGTAGGCCTAGCGCCCGCGACAGAAAATGCCCCAAAGCGCAACGTGGACACATCCACATTTTTGAAAGAAAACATAGGTGTTTTTTGCAAAGTGCCTACCTGTAGATTTTGGCCTGTAGCTCAGCCGGCACCTAGGGAAACCTACCAAACCTGTGCATTTCTGAAAAACAGAGACCTAGGGGAATCCAAGATGGTGTGACTTGTCTGGCTCGGACCAGGTTCTGTTACCCAGAATCCTTTGCAAACCTCAAAATGTGGTTAAAAAAACACATGTTCCTCACATTTCTGTGGCAGAAAGTTCTGGAATCTGAGAGGAGCCACAAATTTCCTTCCATCCAGCATTCCCCCAAGTCTCCAGATAAAAAGGATACCTCACTTGTGTGGGTAGGCCTAGCGCCCGCGAGAGGAAACGCCCCAAAGCACAACGTGACACATCCAATTTTTTTAAAGAAAACAGAGGTGTTTTTTGCAAAGTGCCTACCTGTAGATTTTGGCCTCTAGCTCAGCCGCCACCTAGGGATACCTACCAAACCTGTGCATTTCTGAAAACTAGAGACCTAGGGGAATCCAAGATGGGGTGACTTGTGTGGCTCGGACCAGGTTCTGTTACCCAGAATCCTTTGCAAACCTCAAAATTTGGCTAAAAAACATATGTTCCTCACATTTCTGTGGAAGAAAGTTCTGGAATCTGAGAGGAGCCACAAATTTCCCTCCACCCAGCGTTCCCCCATGTCTCCCGATAGAAATGATACCTCACTTGTGTGGGTAGGCCTAGCGCCTGCGACAGGGAACGCCCCAAAGCGCAACGTGGACACATCCAAATTTTTAAAAGAAAACAGAGGTGTTTTTGCAAAGTGCCTACCTGTAGATTTTGGCCTGTAGCTCAGCCGCCACCTAGGGAAACCTACCAAACCTTCAATTCTGAATACTAGATACCTAGGGGAATCCAAGATGGGGTGACTTGTGTGGCTCGGACCAGGTTCTGTTACCCAGAATCCTTTGCAAACCTCAAAATGTGGCTAAAAAAACACATGTTCCTCACATTTCTGTGGCAGAAAGTTCTGGAATCTGAGTAGAGCCACTAATTTCCTTCCACCCAGCGTTCCCCCAAGTCTCCCGATAAAAATGATACCTCACTTGTGTGGGTAGGCCTAGCGCCCGCGACATTAAACGCCCCAAAGCGCATCGTGGACACATCCAATTTTTTGAAAGAAAACATAGGTGTATTTTGCAAAGTGCCTACCTGTAGATTTTGGCCTGTAGCTCAGCCGGCACCTAGGGAAACCTACCAAACCTGTGCATTTCTAAAAACTAGAGACCTAGGGGAATCGAAGATGGGGTGACTTGTGTGGCTCGGACCAGGTTCTGTTACCCAGAATCCTTTGCAAACCTCAAAATGTGGCTAAAAAAACACATGTTCCTCACATTTCTGTGGCAGAAAGTTCTGGAATCTGAGAGGAGCCACAAATTTCCTTCCATCCAGCATTCCCCCAAGTCTCCCGATAAAAATGATACCTCACTTGTGTGGGTAGGCCTAGCGCCCGCGACAGGAAACGCCCCAAAGCACAACATGGACACATCCAATTTTTTTAAAGAAAACAGAGGTGTTTTTTGCAAAGTGCCTACCTGTAGATTTTGGCCTCTAGCTCAGCCGCCACCTAGGGATACCTACCAAACCTGTGCATTTCTGAAAACTAGAGACCTAGGGGAATCCAAGATGGGGTGACTTGTGTGGCTCGGACCAGGTTCTGTTACCCAGAATCCTTTGCAAACCTCAAAATTTGGCTAAAAAACATATGTTCCTCACATTTCTGTGGAAGAAAGTTCTGGAATCTGAGAGGAGCCACAAATTTCCCTCCACCCAGCGTTCCCCCATGTCTCCCGATAGAAATGATACCTCACTTGTGTGGGTAGGCCTAGCGCCTGCGACAGGGAACGCCCCAAAGCGCAACGTGGACACATCCAAATTTTTGAAAGAAAACAGAGGTGTTTTTGCAAAGTGCCTACCTGTAGATTTTGGCCTGTAGATCAGCCGCCACCTAGGGAAACCTACCAAACCTTCAATTCTGAATACTAGATACCTAGGGGAATCCAAGATGGGGTGACTTGTGTGGCTCGGACCAGGTTCTGTTACCCAGAATCCTTTGCAAACCTCAAAATGTGGCTAAAAAAACACATGTTCCTCACATTTCTGTGGCAGAAAGTTCTGGAATCTGAGTAGAGCCACTAATTTCCTTCCACCCAGCGTTCCCCCAAGTCTCCCGATAAAAATGATACCTCACTTGTGTGGGTAGGCCTAGCGCCCGCGACATTAAACGCCCCAAAGCGCATCGTGGACACATCCAATTTTTTGAAAGAAAACATAGGTGTTTTTTGCAAAGTGCCTACCTGTAGATTTTGGCCTCTAGCTCAGCCGCCACCTAGGGAAAACTACCAAACCTGTGCATTTCTGAAAACTAGAGACCTAGGGGAATCCAAGATGGGGTGACTTGTGTGGCTCGGACCAGGTTCTGTTACCCAGAATCCTTTGCAAACATCAAAATTCAGCTAAAAAAACACATGTTCCTCACATTTCTGTGGCAGAAAGTTCTGGAATCTGAGAGGACCCACAAATTTCCTTCCACCCAGCGTTCCCCCAAGTCTCCCGATAAAAATGATACCTACTTGTGTGGGTAGGCCTAGCGCCCACGACAGTAAACGCCCCAAAGCGCAACGTGGACACATCCAATTTTTTTAAAGAAAACAGAGGTGTTTTTTGCAAAGTGCCTACCTGTAGATTTTGGCCTCTAGCTCAGCCGCCACCTAGGGAAACCTACCAAACCTGTGCATTTCTGAAAACTAGAGACCTAGGGGAATCCAAGATGGGGTGACTTGTGTGGCTCAGACCAGGTTCTGTTACCCAGAATCCTTTGCAAACCTCAAAATTTGGCTAAAAAACACATGTTCCTCACATTTCTGTGGAAGAAAGTTCTGGAATCTGAGAGGAGCCACAAATTTCCTTCCACCCAGCGTTCCCCCATGTCTCCCGATAGAAATGATACCTCACTTGTGTGGGTAGGCCTAGCGCCCGCGACAGGAAATGCCCCAAAGCGCAACGTGGACTCATCCAAATTTTTGAAAG
This sequence comes from Pleurodeles waltl, assembly GCF_031143425.1. Lineage (NCBI taxonomy): Eukaryota > Metazoa > Chordata > Amphibia > Caudata > Salamandridae > Pleurodeles > Pleurodeles waltl. The sequence goes on from NC_090449.1 coordinate 868,626,963, forward strand.
AAAATAGAGGTGTTTTTTGCAAAGTGCCTACCTGTAGATTTTGGCCTGTAGCTCAGCCGGCACCTAGGGAAACCTACCAAACCTGTGCATTTCTGAAAACTAGAGACCTAGGGTAATCCAAGATGGGGTGACTTTTGTGGCTTAGACCAGGTTCTGTTACCCAGAATCCTTTGCAAACCTCAAAATTTGGCTACAAAAACACATGTTCCTTACATTTCTGTGGCAGAAAGTTCTGGAATCTGAGAGGAGCCACAAATTTCCTTCCACCCAGCGCTCCCCCATGTCTCCCGACAGAAATGATACCTCACTTGTGTGGGTAGGCCTAGCGCCCGCGACAGAAAATGCCCCAAAGCGCAACGTGGACCCATCCAAATTTTTGAAGGAAAACATAGGTGTTTTTTGCAAAGTGCCTACCTGTAGATTTTGGCCTGTAGCTCAGCCGGCACCTAGGGAAACCTACCAAACCTGTGCATTTCTGAGAACTAGAGACCTAGGGGAATGGAAGATGGGGTGACTTGTGTGGCTCGGACCAGGTTCTGTTACCCAGAATCCTTTGCAAACCTCAAAATGTGGCTAAAAAAACACATGTTCCTCACATTTCTGTGGCAGAAAGTTCTGGAATCTGAGAGGAGCAACAAATTTCCTTCCATCCAGCGTTCCCCCAAGTCTCCCGATAAAAATGATACCTCACTTGTGTGGGTAGGCCTAGCGCCCGCGACAGGAAACGCCCCAAAGCGCAACGTGGACACATCCAATTTTTTTAAAGAAAACAGAGGTGTTTTTTGCAAAGTGCCTACCTGTAGATTTTGCCCTCTAGCTCAGCCGCCACCTAGGGAAACCTACCAAACCTGTGCATTTCTGAAAACTAGAGACCTAGGGGAATCCAAGATGGGGTGACTTGTGTGGCTCGGACCAGGTTCTGTTACCCAGAATCCTTTGCAAACCTCAAAATTTGGCTAAAAAACATATGTTCCTCACATTTCTGTGGAAGAAAGTTCTTGAATCTGAGAGGAGCCACAAATTTCCTTCCACCCAGCGTTCCCCCATGTCTCCCGATAGAAATGATACCTCACTTGTGTGGGTAGGCCTAGCGCCCGTGACAGGAAACGCCCCAAAGCGCAACGTGGACACATCCAAATTTTTGAAAGAAAACAGAGGTGTTTTTTGCAAAGTGCCTACCTGTAGATTTTGGCCTGTAGCTCAGCCGGCACCTAGGGAAACCTACCAAACCTGTGCATTTCTGAAAACTAGAGACCTAGGGGAATCCAAGATGGGGTGACTTGTGTGGCTCGGACCAGGTTCTGTTACGCAGAATCCTTTGCAAACCTCAAAATTTGGCTACAAAAACACATGTTCCTCACATTTCTGTGGCAAAAAGTTCTGGAATCTAAGAGGAGCCACAAATTTCCTTCCACCCAGCGCTCCCCCATGTCTCCCGAGAGAAATGATACCTCACTTGTGTGGGTAGGCCTAGCGCCCGCGACAGAAAATGCCCCAAAGCGCAACGTGGACCCATCCAAATTTTTGAAAGAAAACAGAGGTGTTTTTGCAAAGTGCCTATCTGTAGATTTTGGGCTGTAGCTCAGCCGCCACCTAGGGAAACCTACCAAACCTGTGCATTTCTGAATACTAGATACCTAGGGGAATCCAAGATGGGGTGACTTGTGTGGCTCGGACCAGGTTCTGTTACCCAGAATCCTTTGCAAACCTCAAAATGTGGCTAAAAAAACATATGTTCCTCACATTTCTGTGGCAGAAAGTTCTGGAATCTGAGAGGAGCCACTAATTTCCTTCCACCCAGCGTTTCCCCAAGTCTCCCGATAAAAATGATACCTCACTTGTGCGGGTAGGCCTAGCGCCCGCGACATTAAACGCCCCAAAGCGCAACGTGGACACATCCTATTTTTTGAAAGAAAACAGAGGTGTTTTTTGCGAAGTGCCTACCTGTAGATTTTGGCCTCTAGCTCAGCCGCCACCTAGGGAAAACTACCAAACCTGTGCATTTCTGAAAACTAGAGACCTAGGGGAATCCAATATGGGGTGACTTGTATGGCTCGGACCAGGTTCGGTTACCCAGAATCCTTTGAAAACGTCAAAATTTGGCTAAAAAAATACGTTCCTCACATTTCTGTGGCAGAAAGTTCTGGAATCCGAGAGGAGCCACAAATTTCCTTCCACCCAGCGTTCCCCCATGTCTCCTGATAAAAATGATACCTCACTTGTGCGGGTAGGCCTAGCGCCCGCGACAGTAAACGCCCCAAAGCGCAACGTGGACACATCCAAATTTTTGAAAGAAAAGAGAGGTGTTTTTTGCAAAGTGCCTACCTGTAGATTTTTGCCTCTAGCTCAACCGGCACCTAGGGAAACCTTCCAAACCTGTGCATTTCTGAAAACTAGAGACCTAGGGGAATCCAAGATGGGGTGACTTGTGTGGCTCGGACCAGGTTCTGTTACCCAGAATCCTTTGCAAACCTCAAAATGTGGCTAAAAAATCACATGTTTCTCACATTTCTGTGGCAGAAAGTTCTGGAATCTGAGAGGAGCCACAAATTTCCTTCCACCCAGCGTTCCCCCAAGTCTCCCGATAAAAATGATACCTAACTTGTGTGGGTAGGCTTGTCGCCCGTGATAGGAAGCGCCCCAAAGCGCAACGTGGACACATCCAATTTTTTTAAAGAAAACAGAGGTGTTTTTTGCAAAGTGCCTACCTGTAGATTTTGGCCTCTAGCTCAGCCGCCACCTAGGGAAACCTACCAAACCTGTGCATTTCTGAAAACTAGAGACCTAGGGGAATCCAAGATGGGGTGACTTGTGTGGCTCGGACCAGGTTCTGTTACCCAGAATCCTTTGCAAACCTCAAAATTTGGCTAAAAAACACATGTTCCTCACATTTCTGTGGAAGAAAGTTCTGGAATCTGAGAGGAGCCACAAATTTCCTTCCACCCAGCGTTCCCCCATGTCTCCCGATAGAAATGATACCTCACTTGTGTGGGTAGGCCTAGCGCCTGCGACAGGAAACGCCCCAAAGCGCAACGTGGACACATCCAAATTTTTGAAAGAAAACAGAGGTGTTTTTGCAAAGTGCCTACCTGTAGATTTTGGCCTGTAGCTCAGCCGCCACCTAGGGAAACCTACCAAACCTGTGCATTTCTGAATACTAGATACCTAGGGGAATCCAAGATGGGGTGACTTGTGTGGCTCGGACCAGGTTCTGTTACCCAGAATCCTTTGCAAACCTCCAAATGTGGCTAAAAAAACAAATGTTCCTCACATTTCTGTGGCAGAAAGTTCTGGAATCTGAGTAGAGCCACTAATTTCCTTCCACCCAGCGTTCCCCCAAGTCTCCCAATAAAAATGATACCTCACTTGTGTGGGTAGGCCTACCGCCTGCGACATTAAACGCCCCAAAGCGCAACGTGGACACATCCAATTTTTTGAAAGAAAACATAGGTGTTTTTTGCAAAGTGCCTACCAGTAGATTTTGGCCTCTAGCTCAGCCGCCACCTAGGGAAAACTACCAAACCTGTGCATTTTTGAATACTAGAGACCTAGGGGAATCCAAGATGGGGTGACTTGTGTGGCTCGGACCAGGTTCTGTTACCCAGAATCCTTTGCAAACATCAAAATTCGGCTAAAAAACACATGCTCCTCACATTTCTGTGGCAGAAAGTTCTGGAATCTGAGAGAGCCACAAATTTCCTTCCACCCAGCGTTCCCCCATGTCTCCCGATAGAAATTATACCTCACTTGTGTGGGTAGGCCTAGCGCCCGCGACAGGAAACACCCCAAAGCGCAACGTGGACACATCCAATGTTTTGAAAGAAAACAGAGGTGTTTTTTGCAAAGTGCCTACCTGTAGATTTTGGCCTCTAGCTCAGCCGCCACCTAGGGAAACCTACCAAACCTGTGCATTTCTGAAAACTAGAGACCTAGGGGAATCCAAGATGGGGTGACTTGTGTGGCTCGGACCAGGTTCTGTTACCCAGAATCCTTTGCAAACCTCAAAATTTGGCTAAAAAACACATGTTCCTCACATTTCTGTGGAAGAAAGTTCTGGAATCTGAGAGGAGCCACAAATTTCCTTCCACCCAGCGCTCCCCCATGTCTCCCGACAGAAATGATACCTCACTTGTGTGGGTAGGCCTAGCGCCCGCGACAGGAAATGCCCCAAAGCGCAACGTGGACCCATCCAAATTTTTGAAGGAAAACATAGGTGTTTTTGGCAAAGTGCCTACCTGTAGATTTTGGCCTGTAGCTCAGCCGGCACCTAGGGAAACCTACCAAACCTGTGCATTTCTGAGAACTAGAGACCTAGGGGAATGGAAGATGGGGTGACTTGAGTGGCTCGGACCAGGTTCTGTTACCCAGAATCCTTTGCAAACCTCAAAATGTGGCTAAAAAAACACATGTTCCTCACATTTCTGTGGCAGAAAGTTCTGGAATCTGAGAGGAGCAACAAATTTCCTTCCATCCAGCGTTCCCCCAAGTCTCCCGATAAAAATGATACCTCACTTGTGTGGGTAGGCCTAGCGCCCGTGACAGGAAACGCCCCAAAGCGCAACGTGGACACATCCAAATTTTTTAAAGAAAACAGAGGTGTTTTTTGCAAAGTGCCTACCTGTAGATTTTGGCCTGTAGCTCAGCCGGCACCTAGGGAAACCTACCAAACCTGTGCATTTCTGAAAACTAGAGACCTAGGGGAATCCAAGATGGGGTGACTTGTGTGGCTCGGACCAGGTTCTGTTACCCAGAATCCTTTGCAAACCTCAAAATTTGGCTACAAAAACACATGTTCCTCACATTTCTGTGGCAAAAAGTTCTGGAATCTAAGAGGAGCCACAAATGTCCTTCCACCCAGCGCTCCCCCATGTCTCCCGAGAGAAATGATACCTCACTTGTGTGGGTAGGCCTAGCGCCCGCGACAGAAAATGCCCCAAAGCGCAACGTGGACCCATCCAAATTTTTGAAGGAAAACAGAGGTGTTTTTGCAAAGTGCCTATCTGTAGATTTTGGCCTCTAGCTCAGCCGCCACCTAGGGAAACCTACCAAACCTGTGCATTTCAGAAAACTAGAGACCTAGGGGAATCCAAGATGGGGTGACTTGTGTGGCTCGGACCAGGTTCTGTTACCCAGAATCCTTTGCAAACCTCAAAATTTGGCTAAAAAACACATGTTCCTCACATTTCTGTGGAAGAAAGTTCTGGAATCTGAGAGGAGCCACAAATTTCCTTCCACCCAGCGCTCCCCCATGTCTCCCGACAGAAATGATACCTCACTTGTGTGGGTAGGCCTAGCGCCCGCGACAGGAAATGCCCCAAAGCGCAACGTGGACCCATCCAAATTTTTGAAGGAAAACATAGGTGTTTTTGGCAAAGTGCCTACCTGTAGATTTTGGCCTGTAGCTCAGCCGGCACCTAGGGAAACCTACCAAACCTGTGCATTTCTGAGAACTAGAGACCTAGGGGAATGGAAGATGGGGTGACTTGAGTGGCTCGGACCAGGTTCTGTTACCCAGAATCCTTTGCAAACCTCAAAATGTGGCTAAAAAAACACATGTTCCTCACATTTCTGTGGCAGAAAGTTCTGGAATCTGAGAGGAGCAACAAATTTCCTTCCATCCAGCGTTCCCCCAAGTCTCCCGATAAAAATGATACCTCACTTGTGTGGGTAGGCCTAGCGCCCGTGACAGGAAACGCCCCAAAGCGCAACGTGGACACATCCAAATTTTTTAAAGAAAACAGAGGTGTTTTTTGCAAAGTGCCTACCTGTAGATTTTGGCCTGTAGCTCAGCCGGCACCTAGGGAAACCTACCAAACCTGTGCATTTCTGAAAACTAGAGACCTAGGGGAATCCAAGATGGGGTGACTTGTGTGGCTCGGACCAGGTTCTGTTACCCAGAATCCTTTGCAAACCTCAAAATTTGGCTACAAAAACACATGTTCCTCACATTTCTGTGGCAAAAAGTTCTGGAATCTAAGAGGAGCCACAAATGTCCTTCCACCCAGCGCTCCCCCATGTCTCCCGAGAGAAATGATACCTCACTTGTGTGGGTAGGCCTAGCGCCCGCGACAGAAAATGCCCCAAAGCGCAACGTGGACCCATCCAAATTTTTGAAGGAAAACAGAGGTGTTTTTGCAAAGTGCCTATCTGTAGATTTTGGGCTGTAGCTCAGCCACCACCTAGGGAAACCTACCAAACCTGTGCATTTCTGAATACTAGATACCTAGGGGAATCCAAGATGGGGTGACTTGTGTGGCTCGGACCAGGTTCTGTTACCTAGAATCCTTTGCAAACCTCAAAATGTGGCTAAAAAAACATATGTTCCTCACATTTCTGTGGCAGAAAGTTCTGGAATCTGAGAGGAGCCACTAATTTCCTTCCACCCAGCGTTTCCCCAAGTCTCCCGATAAAAATGATACCTCACTTGTGCGGGTAGGCCTAGCGCCCGCGACATTAAACGCCCCAAAGCGCAACGTGGACACATCCTATTTTTTGAAAGAAAACATAGGTGTTTTTTGCGAAGTGCCTACCTGTAGATTTTGGCCTCTACCTCAGCCGCCACCTAGGGAAAACTACCAAACCTGTGCATTTCTGAAAACTAGAGACCTAGGGGAATCCAATATGGGGTGACTTGTGTGGCTCGGACCAGGTTCGGTTACCCAGAATCCTTTGCAAACGTCAAAATTTGGCTAAAAAAATACGTTCCTCACATTTCTGTGGCAGAAAGTTCTGGAATCCGAGAGGAGCCACAAATTTCCTTCCACCCAGCGTTCCCCCACGTCTCCTGATAAAAATGATACCTCACTTGTGTGGGTAGGCCTAGCGCCCGCGACAGTAAACGCCCCAAAGCGCAACGTGGACACATCCAAATTTTTGAAAGAAAAGAGAGGTGTTTTTTGCAAAGTGCCTACCTGTAGATTTTTGCCTCTAGCTCAACCGGCACCTAGGGAAACCTTCCAAACCTGTGCATTTCTGAAAACTAAAGACCTAGGGGAATCCAAGATGGGTTGACTTGTGTGGCTCGGACCAGGTTCTGTTACCCAGAATACTTTGCAAACCTCAAAATGTGGCTAAAAAATCACATGTTTCTCACATTTCTGTGGCAGAAAGTTCTGGAATCTGAGAGGAGCCACAAATTTCCTTCCACCCAGCGTTCCCCCAAGTCTCCCGATAAAAATTATACCTAACTTGTGTGGGTAGGCATGGCGCCCGCGATAGGAAGCGCCCCAAAGCGCAACGTGGGACACATCCAATTTTTTTAAAGAAAACAGAGGTGTTTTTTTGCAAAGTCCCTACCTGTAGATTTTGGCCTGTAGCTCAGCCAGCACCTAGGGAAACCTACCAAACCTGTGCATTTCTGAAAACTAGAGACCTAGGGGAATCGAAGATGGGGTGACTTGTGTGGCTCGGACCAGGTTCTGTTACCCAGAATCCTTTGCAAACCTCAAAATGTGGCTAAAAAAACACATGTTCCTCACATTTCTGTGGCAGAAAGTTCTGGAATCTGAGAGGAGCCACAAATTTCCTTCCACCCAGCGTTCACCCAAGTCTCCCGATAAAAATAATACCTCACTTGTGTGGGTAGGCCTAGCGCCCACGACAGTAAACGCCCCAAAGCGCAACGTGGACACATCCAATTTTTTGAAAGAAAACAGAGGTGTTTTTTGCAAAGTGCCTACCTGTAGATTTTGGCCTCTAGCTCAGCCGCCACCTAGGAAACCTACCAAACCTGTGCATTTCTGAAAACTAGAGACCTAGGGGAATCCAAGATGGGGTGGCTTGTGTGGCTCGGACCAGGTTCTGTTACCCAGAATCCTTTGCAAACCTCAAAAATTTGGCTAAAAAACACATGTTCCTCACATTTCTGTGGAAGAAAGTTCTGGAATCTGAGAGGAGCCACAAATTTCCTTCAACCCAGCGTTCCTCCATGTCTCCCGATAGAAATGATACCTCACTTGTGTGGGTAGGCCTAGCGCCTGCGACAGGAAACGCCCCAAAGCGCAACGTGGACACATCCAAACTTTGAAAGAAAACAGAGGTGTTTTTGCAAAGTGCCTACCTGTAGATTTTGGCCTGTAGCTCAGCCGCCACCTAGGGAAACCTACCAAACCTGTGCATTTCTGAATACTAGATACCTAGGGGAATCCAAGATGGGGTGACTTGTGTGGCTCGGACCAGGTTCTGTTACCCAGAATCCTTTGCAAACCTCAAAATGTGGCTAAAAAAACACATGTTCCTCACATTTCTGTGGCAGAAAGTTCTGGAATCTGAGTAGAGCCACTAATTTCCTTCCACCCAGCGTTCCCCCAAGTCTCCCAATAAAAATGATACCTCACTTGTGTGGGTAGGCCTACCGCCCGCGACATTAAACGCCCCAAAGCGCAACGTGGACACATCCAATTTTTTTAAAGAAAACATAGGTGTTTTTTGCAAAGTGCCTACCAGTAGATTTTGGCCTCTAGCTCAGCCGCCACCTAGGGAAAACTACCAAACCTGTGCATTTCTGAATACTAGAGACCTAGGGGAATCCAAGATGGGGTGACTTGTGTGGCTCGGACCAGGTTCTGTTACCCAGAATCCTTTGCAAACATCAAAATTCGGCTAAAAAACACATGCTCCTCACATTTCTGTGGCAGAAAGTTCTGGAATCTGAGAGAGCCACAAATTTCCTTCCACCCAGCGTTCCCCCATGTCTCCCGATAGAAATTATACCTCACTTGTGTGGGTAGGCCTATCGCCCGCGACAGGAAACGCCCCAAAGCGCAACGTGGAAACATCCAATTTTTGAAAGAAAACAGAGGTGTTTTTTGCAAAGTGCCTACCTGTAGATTTTGGGCCTCTAGCTCAGCCGCCACCTAGGGAAACCTACCAAACCTGTGCATTTCTGAAAACTAGAGACCGAGGGGAATCCAAGATGGGGTGACTTGTGTGGCTCGACCAGGTTCTGTTACCCAGAATCCTTTGCAAACCTCAAAATTTGGCTAAAAAACACATGTTCCTCACATTTCTGTGGAAGAAAGTTCTGGAATCTGAGAGGAGCCACAAATTTCCTTCCACCCAGCGCTCCCCCATGTCTCCCCGACAGAAATGATACCTCACTTGTGTGGGTAGGCCTAGCGCCCGCGACAGAAAATGCCCCAAAGCGCAACGTGGACCCCATCCAAATTTTGAAAGAAAATAGAGGTGTTTTTGCAAAGTGCCTATCTGTAGATTTTGGCCTGTAGCTCAGCCGCCACCTAGGGAAACCTACCAAACCTGTGCATTTCTGAATACTAGATACCTAAGGGGAATCCAAGATGGGGTGGCTTGTGTGGCTCGGACCAGGTTCTGTTACCCAGAATCCTTTGCAAACCTCAAAATGTGGCTAAAAAAACATATGTTCCTCACATTTCTGTGGCAGAAAGTTCTGGAATCTGAGAGGAGCCACTAATTTCCTTCCACCCAGCGTTCCCCCAAGTCTCCCGACTAAAAATGATACCTCACTTGTGCGGGTAGGCCTAGCGCCCGCGACATTAAACGCCCCAAAGCGCAACGTGGACACATCCTATTTTTGAAAGAAAAACATAGGTGTTTTTTGCAAAGTGCCTACCTGTAGATTTTGGCCTCTAGATCAGCCGCCACCTAGGGAAAACTACCAAACCTGTGCATTTCTGAAAACTAGAGACCTAGGGGAATCCAATATGGGGTGACTTGTGTGGCTCGGACCAAGTTCGGTTACCCAGAATCCTTTGCAAACCTCAAAATTTGGCTAAAAAAATACGTTCCTCACATTTCTGTGGCAGAAAGTTCTGGAATCCGAGAGGAGCCACAAATTTCCTTCAACCCAGCGTTCCTCCATGTCTCCCGATAGAAATGATACCCTACTTGTGTGGGTAGGCCTAGCGCCTGCGACAGGAAACGCCCCAAAGCGCAACGTGGACCACATCCAAACTTTTGAAAGAAAACAGAGGGTGTTTTTGCAAAGTGCCTACCTGTAGATTTTGGCCTGTAGCTCAGCCGCCACCTAGGGAAACCTACCAAACCTGTGCATTTCTGAATACTTAGATACCTAGGGGAATCCAAGATGGGGTGACTTGTGTGGCTCGGACCAGGTTCTGTTACCCAGAATCCTTTGCAAACCTCAAAATGTGGCTAAAAAAACACATGTTCCTCACATTTCTGTGGCAGAAAGTTCTGGAATCTGAGTAGAGCCACTAATTTTCCTTCCACCCAGCGTTCCCCCAAGTCTCCCAATAAAAATGATACGTGGGTAGGCCTACCGCCCGCGACATTAAACGCCCCAAAGCGCAACGTGGACACATCCAATTTTTTTAAAGAAAACATAGGTGGTTTTTGCAAAGTGCCTACCAGTAGATTTTGGCCTCTAGCTCAGCCGCCACCTAGGGAAAACTACCAAACCTGTGCATTTCTGAATACTAGAGACCTAGGGGAATGCAAGATGGGGTGACTTGTGTGGCTCGGACCAGGTTCTGTTACCCAGAATCCTTTGCAAACATCAAAATTCGGCTAAAAAACACATGCTCCTCACATTTCTGTGGCAGAAAGTTCTGGAATCTGAGAGAGCCACAAATTTCCTTCCACCCAGCGTTCCCCCATGTCTCCCGATAGAAATTATACCTCACTTGTGTGGGTAGGCCTATCGCCCGCGACAGGAAACGCCCCAAAGCGCAACGTGGAAACATCCAATTTTTTTAAAGAAAACAGAGGTGTTTTTTGCAAAGTGCCTACCTGTAGATTTTGGCCTCTAGCTCAGCCGCCACCTAGGGAAACCTACCAAACCTGTGCATTTCTGAAAACTAGAGACCGAGGGGAATCCAAGATGGGGTGACTTGTGTGGCTCGGACCAGGTTCTGTTACCCAGAATCCTTTGCAAACCTCAAAATTTGGCTAAAAAACACATGTTCCTCACATTTCTGTGGAAGAAAGTTCTGGAATCTGAGAGGAGCCACAAATTTCCTTCCACCCAGCGCTCCCCCATGTCTCCCGACAGAAATGATACCTCACTTGTGTGGGTAGGCCTAGCGCCCGCGACAGAAAATGCCCCAAAGCGCAACGTGGACCCATCCAAATTTTTGAAAGAAAATAGAGGTGTTTTTGCAAAGTGCCTATCTGTAGATTTTGGCCTGTAGCTCAGCCGCCACCTAGGGAAACCTACCAAACCTGTGCATTTCTGAATACTAGATACCTAGGGGAATCCAAGATGGGGTGGCTTGTGTGGCTCGGACCAGGTTCTGTTACCCAGAATCCTTTGCAAACCTCAAAATGTGGCTAAAAAAACATATGTTCCTCACATTTCTGTGGCAGAAAGTTCTGGAATCTGAGAGGAGCCACTAATTTCCTTCCACCCAGCGTTCCCCCAAGTCTCCCGATAAAAATGATACCTCACTTGTGCGGGTAGGCCTAGCGCCCGCGACATTAAACGCCCCAAAGCGCAACGTGGACACATCCTATTTTTTGAAAGAAAACATAGGTGTTTTTTGCAAAGTGCCTACCTGTAGATTTTGGCCTCTAGATCAGCCGCCACCTAGGGAAAACTACCAAACCTGTGCATTTCTGAAAACTAGAGACCTAGGGGAATCCAATATGGGGTGACTTGTGTGGCTCGGACCAAGTTCGGTTACCCAGAATCCTTTGCAAACCTCAAAATTTGGCTAAAAAAATACGTTCCTCACATTTCTGTGGCAGAAAGTTCTGGAATCCGAGAGGAGCCACAAATTTCCTTCCAGCCAGCGTTCCCCCACGTCTCCCGATAAAAATGATACCTCACTTGTGTGGGTAGGCCTAGCGCCCACGACAGTAAACGCCCCAAAGCGCAACGTGGACATATCTAATTTTTTTAAAGAAAACAGAGGTGTTTTTTGCAAAGTGCCTACCTGTAGATTTTGGCCTCTAGCTCAGCCGACACCTAGGGAAAACTACCAAACCTGTGTATTTCTGAAAACTAGATACCTAGGGGAATCCAAGATGGGGTGACTTGTGTGGCTCGGACCAGGTTCTGTTACCCAGAATCCTTTGCAAACCTCAAAATGTGGCTAAAAAAACACATGTTCCTCACATTTCTGTGGCAGAAAGTTCTGGAATCTGAGAGGAGCCACTAATTTCCTTCCACCCAGCGTTCCCCCAAGTCTCCCGATAAAAATGATACCTCACTTGTGCGGGTAGGCCTAGCGCCCGTGACATTGAACGCCCCAAAGCGCAACGTGGACACATCCTATTTTTTGAAAGAAAACATAGGTGTTTTTTGCAAAGTGCCTACCTGTAGATTTTGGCCTCTAGCTCAGCCGCCACCTAGGGAAACCTACCAAACCTGTGCATTTCTGAAAACTAGAGACCTAGGGGAATCCAAGATGGGGTGACTTGTGTGGCTCGGACCAGGTTCTGTTACCCAGAATCCTTTGCAAACCTCAAAATGTGGCTAAAAAAACACATGTTCCTCACATTTCTGTGGCAGAAAGGTCTGGAATCTGAGAGGAGCCACAAATTTCCTTCTACCCAGCGTTCCCCCAAGTCTCCCGATAAAAATGATACTTCACTTGTGTGGGTAGGCCTAGCACCTGCGACAGCAAACGCCCCAAAGCGCAAAGTGGACACATCTAATTTTTTTAAAGAAAACAGAGGTGTTTTTTGCAAAGTGCCTACCTGTAGATTTTGGCCTCTAGCTCAGCCGACACCTAGGGAAACCTACCAAACCTGTGCATTTCTGAATACTAGATACCTAGGGGAATCCAAGATGGGGTGGCTTGTGTGGCTCGGACCATGGTCTGTTACCCAGAATCCTTTGCAAACCTCAAAATGTGGCTAAAACAACATATGTTCCTCACATTTCAGTGGCAGAAAGTTCTGGAACTGAGAGGAGCCACTAATTTCCTTCCACCCAGCCTTCCCCCAAGTCTCCCGATAAAAATGATACCTCACTTGTGCGGGTAGGCCTAGCGCCCGCGACATTAAACGCCCCAAAGCGCAACGTGGACACATCCTATTTTTTTAAAGAAAACATAGGTGTTTTTTGCAAAGTGCCTACCTGTAGATTTTGGCCTCTAGATCAGCCGCCACCTAGGGAAAACTACCAAACCCGTGCATTTCTGAAAACTAGAGACCTAGGGGAATCCAATATGGGGTGACTTGTGTGGCTCGGACCAAGTTCGGTTACCCAGAATCCTTTGCAAACCTCAAAATTTGGCTAAAAAAATACGTTCCTCACATTTCTGTGGCAGAAAGTTCTGGAATCCGAGAGGAGCCACAAATTTCCTTCCAGCCAGCGTTCCCCCACGTCTCCCGATAAAAATGATACCTCACTTGTGTGGGTAGGCCTAGCGCCCACGACAGTAAACGCCCCAAAGCGCAACGCGGACACATCTAATTTTTTTAAAGAAAACAGAGGTGTTTTTTGCAAAGTGCCTACCTGTAGATTTTGGCCTCTAGCTCAGCCGACACCTAGGGAAAACTACCAAACCTGTGTATTTCTGAAAACTAGATACCTAGTGGAATCCAAGATGGGGTGACTTGTGTGGCTCGGACCAGGTTCTGTTACCCAGAATCCTTTGCAAGCCTCAAAATGTGGCTAAAAAAACACATGTTCCTCACATTTCTGTGGCAGAAAGTTCTGGAATCTGAGAGGAGCCACTAATTTCCTTCCACCCAGCGTTCCCCCAAGTCTCCCGATAAAAATGATACCTCACTTGTGCGGGTAGGCCTAGCGCCCGCGACATTAAACGCCCCAAAGCGCAACGTGGACACATCCTATTTTTTTAAAGAAAACATAGGTGTTTTTTGCAAAGTGCCTACCTGTAGATTTTGGCCTCTAGCTCAGCCGCCACCTAGGGAAACCTACCAAACCTGTGCATTTCTGAAAACTAGAGACCTAGGGGAATCCAAGATGGGGTGACTTGTGTGGCTCGGACCAGGTTCTGTTACCCAGAATCCTTTGCAAACCTCAAAATGTGGCTAAAAGAACACATGTTCCTCACATTTCTGTGGCAGAAAGGTCTGGAATCTGAGAGGAGCCACAAATTTCCTTCTACCCAGCGTTCCCCCAAGTCTCCCGATAAAAATGATACTTCACTTGTGTGGGTAGGCCTAGCACCTGCGACAGCAAACGCCCCAAAGCGCAACGTGGACACATCTAATTTTTTTAAAGAAAACAGAGGTGTTTTTTGCAAAGTGCCTACCTGTAGATTTTGGCCTCTAGCTCAGCCGACACCTAGGGAAAACTACCAAACCTGTGTATTTCTGAAAACTAGATACCTAGGGGAATCCAAGATGGGGTGAATTGTGTGGCTCGGACCAGGTTCTGTTACCCAGAATCCTTTCCAAACCTCAAAATGTGGCTAAAAAAACACATGTTCCTCACATTTCTGTGGCAGAAAGTTCTGGAATCTGAGAGAGCCACAAATTTCCTTCCACCCAGCGTTCCCCCATGTCTCCCGATAGAAATGATACCTCACTTGTGTGGGTAGGCCTAGCGCCCGCGACAGGAAATGCCCCAAAGCGCAACGTGGACACATCCAAATTTTTGAAAGAAAACAGAGGTGTTTTTTGCAAAGTGCCTACCTGTAGGTTTTGGCCTGTAGCTCAGCCGGCACCTAGGGAAACCTACCAAACCTGTGCATTTCTGAAAACTAGAGACCTAGGGGAATCCAAGATGGGGTGACTTGTGTGGCTCAGACCAGGTTCTGTTACCTAGAATCCTTTGCAAACCTCAAAATTTGGCTACAAAAACACATGTTCCTCACATTTCTGTGGCAGAAAGTTCTGGAATCTGAGAGGAGCCACAAATTTCCTTCCACCCAGCGTTCCCCCATGTCTCCCGATAGAAATGATACCTCACTTGTGTGGGTAGGCCTAGCGCCCGCGACAGAAAATGGCCCAAAGCGCAACGTGGACACATCCACATTTTTGAAAGAAAACATAGGTGTTTTTTGCAAAGTGCCTTCCTGTAGATTTTGGCCTGTAGCTCAGCCGGCACCTAGGGAAACCTACCAAACCTGTGCATTTCTGAAAAACAGAGACCTAGGGGAATCCAAGATGGTGTGACTTGTCTGGCTCGGACCAGGTTCTGTTACCCAGAATCCTTTGCAAACCTCAAAATGTGGCTAAAAAAACACATGTTCCTCACATTTCTGTGGCAGAAAGTTCTGGAATCTGAGAGGAGCCACAAATTTCCTTCCACCCAGCGTTCCCCCAAGTCTCCCGAGAAAAATGATACCTACTTGTGTGGGTAGGCCTAGCGCCCACGACAGTAAACGCCCCAAAGCGCAACGTGGACACATCCAATTTTTTTAAAGAAAACAGAGGTGTTTTTTGCAAAGTGCCTACCTGTAGATTTTGGCCTCTAGCTCAGCCGCCACCTAGGGAAACCTACCAAACCTGTGCATTTCTGAAAACTAGAGACCTAGGGGAATCCAAGATGGGGTGACTTGTGTGGCTCGGACCAGGTTCTGTTACCCAGAATCCTTTGCAAACCTCAAAATTTGGCTAAAAAACACATGTTCCTCACATTTCTGTGGAAGAAAGTTCTGGAATCTGAGAGGAGCCACAAATTTCCTTCCACCCAGCGCTCCCCCATGTCTCCCGACAGAAATGATACCTCACTTGTGTGGGTAGGCCTAGCGCCCGCGACAGAAAATGCCCCAAAGCGCAACGTGGACCCATCCAAATTTTTGAAAGAAAATAGAGGTGTTTTTGCAAAGTGCCTATCTGTAGATTTTGGCCTGTAGCTCAGCCGCCACCTAGGGAAACCTACCAAACCTGTGCATTTCTGAATACTAGATACCTAGGGGAATCCAAGATGGGGTGGCTTGTGTGGCTCGGACCAGGTTCTGTTACCCAGAATCCTTTGCAAACCTCAAAATGTGGCTAAAAAAACATATGTTCCTCACATTTCTGTGGCAGAAAGTTCTGGAATCTGAGAGGAGCCACTAATTTCCTTCCACCCAGCGTTCCCCCAAGTCTCCCGATAAAAATGATACCTCACTTGTGCGGGTAGGCCTAGCGCCCGCGACATTAAACGCCCCAAAGCGCAACGTGGACACATCCTATTTTTTGAAAGAAAACATAGGTGTTTTTTGCAAAGTGCCTACCTGTAGATTTTGGCCTCTAGATCAGCCGCCACCTAGGGAAAACTACCAAACCTGTGCATTTCTGAAAACTAGAGACCTAGGGGAATCCAATATGGGGTGACATGTGTGGCTCGGACCAAGTTCGGTTACCCAGAATCCTTTGCAAACCTCAAAATTTGGCTAAAAAAATACGTTCCTCACATTTCTGTGGCAGAAAGTTCTGGAATCCGAGAGGAGCCACAAATTTCCTTCCAGCCAGCGTTCCCCCACGTCTCCCGATAAAAATGATACCTCACTTGTGTGGGTAGGCCTAGCGCCCACGACAGTAAACGCCCCAAAGCGCAACGTGGACATATCTAATTTTTTTAAAGAAAACAGAGGTGTTTTTTGCAAAGTGCCTACCTGTAGATTTTGGCCTCTAGCTCAGCCGACACCTAGGGAAAACTACCAAACCTGTGTATTTCTGAAAACTAGATACCTAGGGGAATCCAAGATGGGGTGACTTGTGTGGCTCGGACCAGGTTCTGTTACCCAGAATCCTTTGCAAACCTCAAAATGTGGCTAAAAAAACACATGTTCCTCACATTTCTGTGGCAGAAAGTTCTGGAATCTGAGAGGAGCCACTAATTTCCTTCCACCCAGCGTTCCCCCAAGTCTCCCGATAAAAATGATACCTCACTTGTGCGGGTAGGCCTAGCGCCCGCGACATTGAACGCCCCAAAGCGCAACGTGGACACATCCTATTTTTTGAAAGAAAACATAGGTGTTTTTTGCAAAGTGCCTACCTGTAGATTTTGGCCTCTAGCTCAGCCGCCACCTAGGGAAACCTACCAAACCTGTGCATTTCTGAAAACTAGAGACCTAGGGGAATCCAAGATGGGGTGACTTGTGTGGCTCGGACCAGGTTCTGTTACCCAGAATCCTTTGCAAACCTCAAAATGTGGCTAAAAAAACACATGTTCCTCACATTTCTGTGGCAGAAAGGTCTGGAATCTGAGAGGAGCCACAAATTTCCTTCTACCCAGCGTTCCCCCAAGTCTCCCGATAAAAATGATACTTCACTTGTGTGGGTAGGCCTAGCACCTGCGACAGCAAACGCCCCAAAGCGCAAAGTGGACACATCTAATTTTTTTAAAGAAAACAGAGGTGTTTTTTGCAAAGTGCCTACCTGTAGATTTTGGCCTCTAGCTCAGCCGACACCTAGGGAAACCTACCAAACCTGTGCATTTCTGAATACTAGATACCTAGGGGAATCCAAGATGGGGTGGCTTGTGTGGCTCGGACCATGGTCTGTTACCCAGAATCCTTTGCAAACCTCAAAATGTGGCTAAAAAAACATATGTTCCTCACATTTCTGTGGCAGAAAGTTCTGGAATCTGAGAGGAGCCACTAATTTCCTTCCACCCAGCGTTCCCCCAAGTCTCCCGATAAAAATGATACCTCACTTGTGCGGGTAGGCCTAGCGCCCGCGACATTAAACGCCCCAAAGCGCAACGTGGACACATCCTATTTTTTGAAAGAAAACATAGGTGTTTTTTGCAAAGTGCCTACCTGTAGATTTTGGCCTCTAGATCAGCCGCCACCTAGGGAAAACTACCAAACCCGTGCATTTCTGAAAACTAGAGACCTAGGGGAATCCAATATGGGGTGACTTGTGTGGCTCGGACCAAGTTCGGTTACCCAGAATCCTTTGCAAACCTCAAAATTTGGCTAAAAAAATACGTTCCTTACATTTCTGTGGCAGAAAGTTCTGGAATCCGAGAGGAGCCACAAATTTCCTTCCAGCCAGCGTTCCCCCACGTCTCCCGATAAAAATGATACCTCACTTGTGTGGGTAGGCCTAGCGCCCACGACAGTAAACGCCCCAAAGCGCAACGTGGACACATCCTATTTTTTGAAAGAAAACATAGGTGTTTTTTGCAAAGTGCCTACCTGTAGATTTTGGCCTCTAGCTCAGCCGCCACCTAGGGAAACCTACCAAACCTGTGCATTTCTGAAAACTAGAGACCTAGGGGAATCCAAGATGGGGTGACTTGTGTGGCTCGGACCAGGTTCTGTTACCCAGAATCCTTTGCAAACCTCAAAATGTGGCTAAAAAAACACATGTTCCTCACATTTCTGTGGCAGAAAGGTCTGGAATCTGAGAGGAGCCACAAATTTCCTTCTACCCAGCGTTCCCCCAAGTCTCCCGATAAAAATGATACTTCACTTGTGTGGGTAGGCCTAGCACCTGCGACAGCAAACGCCCCAAAGCGCAAAGTGGACACATCTAATTTTTTTAAAGAAAACAGAGGTGTTTTTTGCAAAGTGCCTACCTGTAGATTTTGGCCTCTAGCTCAGCCGACACCTAGGGAAACCTACCAAACCTGTGCATTTCTGAATACTAGATACCTAGGGGAATCCAAGATGGGGTGGCTTGTGTGGCTCGGACCATGGTCTGTTACCCAGAATCCTTTGCAAACCTCAAAATGTGGCTAAAAAAACATATGTTCCTCACATTTCTGTGGCAGAAAGTTCTGGAATCTGAGAGGAGCCACTAATTTCCTTCCACCCAGCGTTCCCCCAAGTCTCCCGATAAAAATGATACCTCACTTGTGCGGGTAGGCCTAGCGCCCGCGACATTAAACGCCCCAAAGCGCAACGTGGACACATCCTATTTTTTGAAAGAAAACATAGGTGTTTTTTGCAAAGTGCCTACCTGTAGATTTTGGCCTCTAGATCAGCCGCCACCTAGGGAAAACTACCAAACCCGTGCATTTCTGAAAACTAGAGACCTAGGGGAATCCAATATGGGGTGACTTGTGTGGCTCGGACCAAGTTCGGTTACCCAGAATCCTTTGCAAACCTCAAAATTTGGCTAAAAAAATACGTTCCTTACATTTCTGTGGCAGAAAGTTCTGGAATCCGAGAGGAGCCACAAATTTCCTTCCAGCCAGCGTTCCCCCACGTCTCCCGATAAAAATGATACCTCACTTGTGTGGGTAGGCCTAGCGCCCACGACAGTAAACGCCCCAAAGCGCAACGTGGACACATCTAATTTTTTTAAAGAAAACAGAGGTGTTTTTTGCAAAGTGCCTACCTGTAGATTTTGGCCTCTAGCTCAGCCGACACCTAGGGAAAACTACCAAACCTGTGTATTTCTGAAAACTAGATACCTAGGGGAATCCAAGATGGGGTGACTTGTGTGGCTCGGACCAGGTTCTGTTACCCAGAATCCTTTGCAAACCTCAAAATGTGGCTAAAAAAACACATGTTCCTCACATTTCTGTGGCAGAAAGTTCTGGAATCTGAGAGGAGCCACTAATTTCCTTCCACCCAGCGTTCCCCCAAGTCTCCCGATAAAAATGATACCTCACTTGTGCGGGTAGGCCTAGCGCCCGCGACATTAAACGCCCCAAAGCGCAACGTGGACACATCCTATTTTTTTAAAGAAAACATAGGTGTTTTTTGCAAAGTGCCTACCTGTAGATTTTGGCCTCTAGCTCAGCCGCCACCTAGGGAAACCTACCAAACCTGTGCATTTCTGAAAACTAGAGACCTAGGGGAATCCAAGATGGGGTGACTTGTGTGGCTCGGACCAGGTTCTGTTACCCAGAATCCTTTGCAAACCTCAAAATGTGGCTAAAAGAACACATGTTCCTCACATTTCTGTGGCAGAAAGGTCTGGAATCTGAGAGGAGCCACAAATTTCCTTCTACCCAGCGTTCCCCCAAGTCTCCCGATAAAAATGATACTTCACTTGTGTGGGTAGGCCTAGCACCTGCGACAGCAAACGCCCCAAAGCGCAACGTGGACACATCTAATTTTTTTAAAGAAAACAGAGGTGTTTTTTGCAAAGTGCCTACCTGTAGATTTTGGCCTCTAGCTCAGCCGACACCTAGGGAAAACTACCAAACCTGTGTATTTCTGAAAACTAGATACCTAGGGGAATCCAAGATGGGGTGAATTGTGTGGCTCGGACCAGGTTCTGTTACCCAGAATCCTTTCCAAACCTCAAAATGTGGCTAAAAAAACACATGTTCCTCACATTTCTGTGGCAGAAAGTTCTGGAATCTGAGAGAGCCACAAATTTCCTTCCACCCAGCGTTCCCCCATGTCTCCCGATAGAAATGATACCTCACTTGTGTGGGTAGGCCTAGCGCCCGCGACAGGAAATGCCCCAAAGCGCAACGTGGACACATCCAAATTTTTGAAAGAAAACAGAGGTGTTTTTTGCAAAGTGCCTACCTGTAGATTTTGGCCTGTAGCTCAGCCGGCACCTAGGGAAACCTACCAAACCTGTGCATTTCTGAAAACTAGAGACCTAGGGGAATCCAAGATGGGGTGACTTGTGTGGCTCAGACCAGGTTCTGTTACCTAGAATCCTTTGCAAACCTCAAAATTTGGCTACAAAAACACATGTTCCTCACATTTCTGTGGCAGAAAGTTCTGGAATCTGAGAGGAGCCACAAATTTCCTTCCACCCAGCGTTCCCCCATGTCTCCCGATAGAAATGATACCTCACTTGTGTGGGTAGGCCTAGCGCCCGCGACAGAAAATGGCCCAAAGCGCAACGTGGACACATCCACATTTTTGAAAGAAAACATAGGTGTTTTTTGCAAAGTGCCTACCTGTAGATTTTGGCCTGTAGCTCAGCCGGCACCTAGGGAAACCTACCAAACCTGTGCATTTCTGAAAAACAGAGACCTAGGGGAATCCAAGATGGTGTGACTTGTCTGGCTCGGACCAGGTTCTGTTACCCAGAATCCTTTGCAAACCTCAAAATGTGGCTAAAAAAACACATGTTCCTCACATTTCTGTGGCAGAAAGTTCTGGAATCTGAGAGGAGCCACAAATTTCCTTCCACCCAGCGTTCCCCCAAGTCTCCCGAGAAAAATGATACCTACTTGTGTGGGTAGGCCTAGCGCCCACGACAGTAAACGCCCCAAAGCGCAACGTGGACACATCCAATTTTTTTAAAGAAAACAGAGGTGTTTTTTGCAAAGTGCCTACCTGTAGATTTTGGCCTCTAGCTCAGCCGCCACCTAGGGAAACCTACCAAACCTGTGCATTTCTGAAAACTAGAGACCTAGGGGAATCCAAGATGGGGTGACTTGTGTGGCTCGGACCAGGTTCTGTTACCCAGAATCCTTTGCAAACCTCAAAATTTGGCTAAAAAACACATGTTCCTCACATTTCTGTGGAAGAAAGTTCTGGAATCTGAGAGGAGCCACAAATTTCCTTCCACCCAGCGCTCCCCCATGTCTCCCGACAGAAATGATACCTCACTTGTGTGGGTAGGCCTAGCGCCCGCGACAGAAAATGCCCCAAAGCGCAACGTGGACCCATCCAAATTTTTGAAAGAAAATAGAGGTGTTTTTGCAAAGTGCCTATCTGTAGATTTTGGCCTGTAGCTCAGCCGCCACCTAGGGAAACCTACCAAACCTGTGCATTTCTGAATACTAGATACCTAGGGGAATCCAAGATGGGGTGGCTTGTGTGGCTCGGACCAGGTTCTGTTACCCAGAATCCTTTGCAAACCTCAAAATGTGGCTAAAAAAACATATGTTCCTCACATTTCTGTGGCAGAAAGTTCTGGAATCTGAGAGGAGCCACTAATTTCCTTCCACCCAGCGTTCCCCCAAGTCTCCCGATAAAAATGATACCTCACTTGTGCGGGTAGGCCTAGCGCCCGCGACATTAAACGCCCCAAAGCGCAACGTGGACACATCCTATTTTTTGAAAGAAAACATAGGTGTTTTTTGCAAAGTGCCTACCTGTAGATTTTGGCCTCTAGATCAGCCGCCACCTAGGGAAAACTACCAAACCTGTGCATTTCTGAAAACTAGAGACCTAGGGGAATCCAATATGGGGTGACATGTGTGGCTCGGACCAAGTTCGGTTACCCAGAATCCTTTGCAAACCTCAAAATTTGGCTAAAAAAATACGTTCCTCACATTTCTGTGGCAGAAAGTTCTGGAATCCGAGAGGAGCCACAAATTTCCTTCCAGCCAGCGTTCCCCCACGTCTCCCGATAAAAATGATACCTCACTTGTGTGGGTAGGCCTAGCGCCCACGACAGTAAACGCCCCAAAGCGCAACGTGGACATATCTAATTTTTTTAAAGAAAACAGAGGTGTTTTTTGCAAAGTGCCTACCTGTAGATTTTGGCCTCTAGCTCAGCCGACACCTAGGGAAAACTACCAAACCTGTGTATTTCTGAAAACTAGATACCTAGGGGAATCCAAGATGGGGTGACTTGTGTGGCTCGGACCAGGTTCTGTTACCCAGAATCCTTTGCAAACCTCAAAATGTGGCTAAAAAAACACATGTTCCTCACATTTCTGTGGCAGAAAGTTCTGGAATCTGAGAGGAGCCACTAATTTCCTTCCACCCAGCGTTCCCCCAAGTCTCCCGATAAAAATGATACCTCACTTGTGCGGGTAGGCCTAGCGCCCGCGACATTGAACGCCCCAAAGCGCAACGTGGACACATCCTATTTTTTGAAAGAAAACATAGGTGTTTTTTGCAAAGTGCCTACCTGTAGATTTTGGCCTCTAGCTCAGCCGCCACCTAGGGAAACCTACCAAACCTGTGCATTTCTGAAAACTAGAGACCTAGGGGAATCCAAGATGGGGTGACTTGTGTGGCTCGGACCAGGTTCTGTTACCCAGAATCCTTTGCAAACCTCAAAATGTGGCTAAAAAAACACATGTTCCTCACATTTCTGTGGCAGAAAGGTCTGGAATCTGAGAGGAGCCACAAATTTCCTTCTACCCAGCGTTCCCCCAAGTCTCCCGATAAAAATGATACTTCACTTGTGTGGGTAGGCCTAGCACCTGCGACAGCAAACGCCCCAAAGCGCAAAGTGGACACATCTAATTTTTTTAAAGAAAACAGAGGTGTTTTTTGCAAAGTGCCTACCTGTAGATTTTGGCCTCTAGCTCAGCCGACACCTAGGGAAACCTACCAAACCTGTGCATTTCTGAATACTAGATACCTAGGGGAATCCAAGATGGGGTGGCTTGTGTGGCTCGGACCATGGTCTGTTACCCAGAATCCTTTGCAAACCTCAAAATGTGGCTAAAAAAACATATGTTCCTCACATTTCTGTGGCAGAAAGTTCTGGAATCTGAGAGGAGCCACTAATTTCCTTCCACCCAGCGTTCCCCCAAGTCTCCCGATAAAAATGATACCTCACTTGTGCGGATAGGCCTAGCGCCCGCGACATTAAACGCCCCAAAGCGCAACGTGGACACATCCTATTTTTTGAAAGAAAACATAGGTGTTTTTTGCAAAGTGCCTACCTGTAGATTTTGGCCTCTAGATCAGCCGCCACCTAGGGAAAACTACCAAACCCGTGCATTTCTGAAAACTAGAGACCTAGGGGAATCCAATATGGGGTGACTTGTGTGGCTCGGACCAAGTTCGGTTACCCAGAATCCTTTGCAAACCTCAAAATTTGGCTAAAAAAATACGTTCCTTACATTTCTGTGGCAGAAAGTTCTGGAATCCGAGAGGAGCCACAAATTTCCTTCCAGCCAGCGTTCCCCCACGTCTCCCGATAAAAATGATACCTCACTTGTGTGGGTAGGCCTAGCGCCCACGACAGTAAACGCCCCAAAGCGCAACGTGGACACATCCTATTTTTTGAAAGAAAACATAGGTGTTTTTTGCAAAGTGCCTACCTGTAGATTTTGGCCTCTAGCTCAGCCGCCACCTAGGGAAACCTACCAAACCTGTGCATTTCTGAAAACTAGAGACCTAGGGGAATCCAAGATGGGGTGACTTGTGTGGCTCGGACCAGGTTCTGTTACCCAGAATCCTTTGCAAACCTCAAAATGTGGCTAAAAAAACACATGTTCCTCACATTTCTGTGGCAGAAAGGTCTGGAATCTGAGAGGAGCCACAAATTTCCTTCTACCCAGCGTTCCCCCAAGTCTCCCGATAAAAATGATACTTCACTTGTGTGGGTAGGCCTAGCACCTGCGACAGCAAACGCCCCAAAGCGCAAAGTGGACACATCTAATTTTTTTAAAGAAAACAGAGGTGTTTTTTGCAAAGTGCCTACCTGTAGATTTTGGCCTCTAGCTCAGCCGACACCTAGGGAAACCTACCAAACCTGTGCATTTCTGAATACTAGATACCTAGGGGAATCCAAGATGGGGTGGCTTGTGTGGCTCGGACCATGGTCTGTTACCCAGAATCCTTTGCAAACCTCAAAATGTGGCTAAAAAAACATATGTTCCTCACATTTCTGTGGCAGAAAGTTCTGGAATCTGAGAGGAGCCACTAATTTCCTTCCACCCAGCGTTCCCCCAAGTCTCCCGATAAAAATGATACCTCACTTGTGCGGGTAGGCCTAGCGCCCGCGACATTAAACGCCCCAAAGCGCAACGTGGACACATCCTATTTTTTGAAAGAAAACATAGGTGTTTTTTGCAAAGTGCCTACCTGTAGATTTTGGCCTCTAGATCAGCCGCCACCTAGGGAAAACTACCAAACCCGTGCATTTCTGAAAACTAGAGACCTAGGGGAATCCAATATGGGGTGACTTGTGTGGCTCGGACCAAGTTCGGTTACCCAGAATCCTTTGCAAACCTCAAAATTTGGCTAAAAAAATACGTTCCTTACATTTCTGTGGCAGAAAGTTCTGGAATCCGAGAGGAGCCACAAATTTCCTTCCAGCCAGCGTTCCCCCACGTCTCCCGATAAAAATGATACCTCACTTGTGTGGGTAGGCCTAGCGCCCACGACAGTAAACGCCCCAAAGCGCAACGTGGACACATCTAATTTTTTTAAAGAAAACAGAGGTGTTTTTTGCAAAGTGCCTACCTGTAGATTTTGGCCTCTAGCTCAGCCGCCACCTAGGGAAACCTACCAAACCTGTGCATTTCTGAAAACTAGAGACCTAGGGGAATCCAAGATGGGGTGACTTGTGTGGCTCGGACCAGGTTCTGTTACCCAGAATCCTTTGCAAACCTCAAAATGTGGCTAAAAAAACACATGTTCCTCACATTTCTGTGGCAGAAAGGTCTGGAATCTGAGAGGAGCCACAAATTTCCTTCTACCCAGCGTTCCCCCAAGTCTCCCGATAAAAATGATACTTCACTTGTGTGGGTAGGCCTAGCACCTGCGACAGCAAACGCCCCAAAGCGCAAAGTGGACACATCTAATTTTTTTAAAGAAAACAGAGGTGTTTTTTGCAAAGTGCCTACCTGTAGATTTTGGCCTCTAGCTCAGCCGACACCTAGGGAAACCTACCAAACCTGTGCATTTCTGAATACTAGATACCTAGGGGAATCCAAGATGGGGTGGCTTGTGTGGCTCGGACCATGGTCTGTTACCCAGAATCCTTTGCAAACCTCAAAATGTGGCTAAAACAACATATGTTCCTCACATTTCAGTGGCAGAAAGTTCTGGAACTGAGAGGAGCCACTAATTTCCTTCCACCCAGCCTTCCCCCAAGTCTCCCGATAAAAATGATACCTCACTTGTGCGGGTAGGCCTAGCGCCCGCGACATTAAACGCCCCAAAGCGCAACGTGGACACATCCTATTTTTTGAAAGAAAACATAGGTGTTTTTTGCAAAGTGCCTACCTGTAGATTTTGGCCTCTAGATCAGCCGCCACCTAGGGAAAACTACCAAACCCGTGCATTTCTGAAAACTAGAGACCTAGGGGAATCCAATATGGGGTGACTTGTGTGGCTCGGACCAAGTTCGGTTACCCAGAATCCTTTGCAAACCTCAAAATTTGGCTAAAAAAATACGTTCCTCACATTTCTGTGGCAGAAAGTTCTGGAATCCGAGAGGAGCCACAAATTTCCTTCCAGCCAGCGTTCCCCCACGTCTCCCGATAAAAATGATACCTCACTTGTGTGGGTAGGCCTAGCGCCCACGACAGTAAACGCCCCAAAGCGCAACGCGGACACATCTAATTTTTTTAAAGAAAACAGAGGTGTTTTTTGCAAAGTGCCTACCTGTAGATTTTGGCCTCTAGCTCAGCCGACACCTAGGGAAAACTACCAAACCTGTGTATTTCTGAAAACTAGATACCTAGTGGAATCCAAGATGGGGTGACTTGTGTGGCTCGGACCAGGTTCTGTTACCCAGAATCCTTTGCAAGCCTCAAAATGTGGCTAAAAAAACACATGTTCCTCACATTTCTGTGGCAGAAAGTTCTGGAATCTGAGAGGAGCCACTAATTTCCTTCCACCCAGCGTTCCCCCAAGTCTCCCGATAAAAATGATACCTCACTTGTGCGGGTAGGCCTAGCGCCCGCGACATTAAACGCCCCAAAGCGCAACGTGGACACATCCTATTTTTTTAAAGAAAACATAGGTGTTTTTTGCAAAGTGCCTACCTGTAGATTTTGGCCTCTAGCTCAGCCGCCACCTAGGGAAACCTACCAAACCTGTGCATTTCTGAAAACTAGAGACCTAGGGGAATCCAAGATGGGGTGACTTGTGTGGCTCGGACCAGGTTCTGTTACCCAGAATCCTTTGCAAACCTCAAAATGTGGCTAAAAGAACACATGTTCCTCACATTTCTGTGGCAGAAAGGTCTGGAATCTGAGAGGAGCCACAAATTTCCTTCTACCCAGCGTTCCCCCAAGTCTCCCGATAAAAATGATACTTCACTTGTGTGGGTAGGCCTAGCACCTGCGACAGCAAACGCCCCAAAGCGCAACGTGGACACATCTAATTTTTTTAAAGAAAACAGAGGTGTTTTTTGCAAAGTGCCTACCTGTAGATTTTGGCCTCTAGCTCAGCCGACACCTAGGGAAAACTACCAAACCTGTGTATTTCTGAAAACTAGATACCTAGGGGAATCCAAGATGGGGTGAATTGTGTGGCTCGGACCAGGTTCTGTTACCCAGAATCCTTTCCAAACCTCAAAATGTGGCTAAAAAAACACATGTTCCTCACATTTCTGTGGCAGAAAGTTCTGGAATCTGAGAGAGCCACAAATTTCCTTCCACCCAGCGTTCCCCCATGTCTCCCGATAGAAATGATACCTCACTTGTGTGGGTAGGCCTAGCGCCCGCGACAGGAAATGCCCCAAAGCGCAACGTGGACACATCCAAATTTTTGAAAGAAAACAGAGGTGTTTTTTGCAAAGTGCCTACCTGTAGATTTTGGCCTGTAGCTCAGCCGGCACCTAGGGAAACCTACCAAACCTGTGCATTTCTGAAAACTAGAGACCTAGGGGAATCCAAGATGGGGTGACTTGTGTGGCTCAGACCAGGTTCTGTTACCTAGAATCCTTTGCAAACCTCAAAATTTGGCTACAAAAACACATGTTCCTCACATTTCTGTGGCAGAAAGTTCTGGAATCTGAGAGGAGCCACAAATTTCCTTCCACCCAGCGTTCCCCCATGTCTCCCGATAGAAATGATACCTCACTTGTGTGGGTAGGCCTAGCGCCCGCGACAGAAAATGGCCCAAAGCGCAACGTGGACACATCCACATTTTTGAAAGAAAACATAGGTGTTTTTTGCAAAGTGCCTACCTGTAGATTTTGGCCTGTAGCTCAGCCGGCACCTAGGGAAACCTACCAAACCTGTGCATTTCTGAAAAACAGAGACCTAGGGGAATCCAAGATGGTGTGACTTGTCTGGCTCGGACCAGGTTCTGTTACCCAGAATCCTTTGCAAACCTCAAAATGTGGCTAAAAAAACACATGTTCCTCACATTTCTGTGGCAGAAAGTTCTGGAATCTGAGAGGAGCCACAAATTTCCTTCCACCCAGCGTTCCCCCAAGTCTCCCGAGAAAAATGATACCTACTTGTGTGGGTAGGCCTAGCGCCCACGACAGTAAACGCCCCAAAGCGCAACGTGGACACATCCAATTTTTTTAAAGAAAACAGAGGTGTTTTTTGCAAAGTGCCTACCTGTAGATTTTGGCCTCTAGCTCAGCCGCCACCTAGGGAAACCTACCAAACCTGTGCATTTCTGAAAACTAGAGACCTAGGGGAATCCAAGATGGGGTGACTTGTGTGGCTCGGACCAGGTTCTGTTACCCAGAATCCTTTGCAAACCTCAAAATTTGGCTAAAAAACACATGTTCCTCACATTTCTGTGGAAGAAAGTTCTGGAATCTGAGAGGAGCCACAAATTTCCTTCCACCCAGCGCTCCCCCATGTCTCCCGACAGAAATGATACCTCACTTGTGTGGGTAGGCCTAGCGCCCGCGACAGAAAATGCCCCAAAGCGCAACGTGGACCCATCCAAATTTTTGAAAGAAAATAGAGGTGTTTTTGCAAAGTGCCTATCTGTAGATTTTGGCCTGTAGCTCAGCCGCCACCTAGGGAAACCTACCAAACCTGTGCATTTCTGAATACTAGATACCTAGGGGAATCCAAGATGGGGTGGCTTGTGTGGCTCGGACCAGGTTCTGTTACCCAGAATCCTTTGCAAACCTCAAAATGTGGCTAAAAAAACATATGTTCCTCACATTTCTGTGGCAGAAAGTTCTGGAATCTGAGAGGAGCCACTAATTTCCTTCCACCCAGCGTTCCCCCAAGTCTCCCGATAAAAATGATACCTCACTTGTGCGGGTAGGCCTAGCGCCCGCGACATTAAACGCCCCAAAGCGCAACGTGGACACATCCTATTTTTTGAAAGAAAACATAGGTGTTTTTTGCAAAGTGCCTACCTGTAGATTTTGGCCTCTAGATCAGCCGCCACCTAGGGAAAACTACCAAACCTGTGCATTTCTGAAAACTAGAGACCTAGGGGAATCCAATATGGGGTGACATGTGTGGCTCGGACCAAGTTCGGTTACCCAGAATCCTTTGCAAACCTCAAAATTTGGCTAAAAAAATACGTTCCTCACATTTCTGTGGCAGAAAGTTCTGGAATCCGAGAGGAGCCACAAATTTCCTTCCAGCCAGCGTTCCCCCACGTCTCCCGATAAAAATGATACCTCACTTGTGTGGGTAGGCCTAGCGCCCACGACAGTAAACGCCCCAAAGCGCAACGTGGACATATCTAATTTTTTTAAAGAAAACAGAGGTGTTTTTTGCAAAGTGCCTACCTGTAGATTTTGGCCTCTAGCTCAGCCGACACCTAGGGAAAACTACCAAACCTGTGTATTTCTGAAAACTAGATACCTAGGGGAATCCAAGATGGGGTGACTTGTGTGGCTCGGACCAGGTTCTGTTACCCAGAATCCTTTGCAAACCTCAAAATGTGGCTAAAAAAACACATGTTCCTCACATTTCTGTGGCAGAAAGTTCTGGAATCTGAGAGGAGCCACTAATTTCCTTCCACCCAGCGTTCCCCCAAGTCTCCCGATAAAAATGATACCTCACTTGTGCGGGTAGGCCTAGCGCCCGCGACATTGAACGCCCCAAAGCGCAACGTGGACACATCCTATTTTTTGAAAGAAAACATAGGTGTTTTTTGCAAAGTGCCTACCTGTAGATTTTGGCCTCTAGCTCAGCCGCCACCTAGGGAAACCTACCAAACCTGTGCATTTCTGAAAACTAGAGACCTAGGGGAATCCAAGATGGGGTGACTTGTGTGGCTCGGACCAGGTTCTGTTACCCAGAATCCTTTGCAAACCTCAAAATGTGGCTAAAAAAACACATGTTCCTCACATTTCTGTGGCAGAAAGGTCTGGAATCTGAGAGGAGCCACAAATTTCCTTCTACCCAGCGTTCCCCCAAGTCTCCCGATAAAAATGATACTTCACTTGTGTGGGTAGGCCTAGCACCTGCGACAGCAAACGCCCCAAAGCGCAAAGTGGACACATCTAATTTTTTTAAAGAAAACAGAGGTGTTTTTTGCAAAGTGCCTACCTGTAGATTTTGGCCTCTAGCTCAGCCGACACCTAGGGAAACCTACCAAACCTGTGCATTTCTGAATACTAGATACCTAGGGGAATCCAAGATGGGGTGGCTTGTGTGGCTCGGACCATGGTCTGTTACCCAGAATCCTTTGCAAACCTCAAAATGTGGCTAAAAAAACATATGTTCCTCACATTTCTGTGGCAGAAAGTTCTGGAATCTGAGAGGAGCCACTAATTTCCTTCCACCCAGCGTTCCCCCAAGTCTCCCGATAAAAATGATACCTCACTTGTGCGGGTAGGCCTAGCGCCCGCGACATTAAACGCCCCAAAGCGCAACGTGGACACATCCTATTTTTTGAAAGAAAACATAGGTGTTTTTTGCAAAGTGCCTACCTGTAGATTTTGGCCTCTAGATCAGCCGCCACCTAGGGAAAACTACCAAACCCGTGCATTTCTGAAAACTAGAGACCTAGGGGAATCCAATATGGGGTGACTTGTGTGGCTCGGACCAAGTTCGGTTACCCAGAATCCTTTGCAAACCTCAAAATTTGGCTAAAAAAATACGTTCCTTACATTTCTGTGGCAGAAAGTTCTGGAATCCGAGAGGAGCCACAAATTTCCTTCCAGCCAGCGTTCCCCCACGTCTCCCGATAAAAATGATACCTCACTTGTGTGGGTAGGCCTAGCGCCCACGACAGTAAACGCCCCAAAGCGCAACGTGGACACATCTAATTTTTTTAAAGAAAACAGAGGTGTTTTTTGCAAAGTGCCTACCTGTAGATTTTGGCCTCTAGCTCAGCCGCCACCTAGGGAAAACTACCAAACCTGTGTATTTCTGAAAACTAGATACCTAGGGGAATCCAAGATGGGGTGACTTGTGTGGCTCGGACCAGGTTCTGTTACCCAGAATCCTTTGCAAACCTCAAAATGTGGCTAAAAAAACACATGTTCCTCACATTTCTGTGGCAGAAAGTTCTGGAATCTGAGAGGAGCCACTAATTTCCTTCCACCCAGCGTTCCCCCAAGTCTCCCGATAAAAATGATACCTCACTTGTGCGGGTAGGCCTAGCGCCCGCGACATTAAACGCCCCAAAGCGCAACGTGGACACATCCTATTTTTTTAAAGAAAACATAGGTGTTTTTTGCAAAGTGCCTACCTGTAGATTTTGGCCTCTAGCTCAGCCGCCACCTAGGGAAACCTACCAAACCTGTGCATTTCTGAAAACTAGAGACCTAGGGGAATCCAAGATGGGGTGACTTGTGTGGCTCGGACCAGGTTCTGTTACCCAGAATCCTTTGCAAACCTCAAAATGTGGCTAAAAGAACACATGTTCCTCACATTTCTGTGGCAGAAAGGTCTGGAATCTGAGAGGAGCCACAAATTTCCTTCTACCCAGCGTTCCCCCAAGTCTCCCGATAAAAATGATACTTCACTTGTGTGGGTAGGCCTAGCACCTGCGACAGCAAACGCCCCAAAGCGCAACGTGGACACATCTAATTTTTTTAAAGAAAACAGAGGTGTTTTTTGCAAAGTGCCTACCTGTAGATTTTGGCCTCTAGCTCAGCCGACACCTAGGGAAAACTACCAAACCTGTGTATTTCTGAAAACTAGATACCTAGGGGAATCCAAGATGGGGTGAATTGTGTGGCTCGGACCAGGTTCTGTTACCCAGAATCCTTTCCAAACCTCAAAATGTGGCTAAAAAAACACATGTTCCTCACATTTCTGTGGCAGAAAGTTCTGGAATCTGAGAGAGCCACAAATTTCCTTCCACCCAGCGTTCCCCCATGTCTCCCGATAGAAATGATACCTCACTTGTGTGGGTAGGCCTAGCGCCCGCGACAGGAAATGCCCCAAAGCGCAACGTGGACACATCCAAATTTTTGAAAGAAAACAGAGGTGTTTTTTGCAAAGTGCCTACCTGTAGATTTTGGCCTGTAGCTCAGCCGGCACCTAGGGAAACCTACCAAACCTGTGCATTTCTGAAAACTAGAGACCTAGGGGAATCCAAGATGGGGTGACTTGTGTGGCTCAGACCAGGTTCTGTTACCTAGAATCCTTTGCAAACCTCAAAATTTGGCTACAAAAACACATGTTCCTCACATTTCTGTGGCAGAAAGTTCTGGAATCTGAGAGGAGCCACAAATTTCCTTCCACCCAGCGTTCCCCCATGTCTCCCGATAGAAATGATACCTCACTTGTGTGGGTAGGCCTAGCGCCCGCGACAGAAAATGGCCCAAAGCGCAACGTGGACACATCCACATTTTTGAAAGAAAACATAGGTGTTTTTTGCAAAGTGCCTACCTGTAGATTTTGGCCTGTAGCTCAGCCGGCACCTAGGGAAACCTACCAAACCTGTGCATTTCTGAAAAACAGAGACCTAGGGGAATCCAAGATGGTGTGACTTGTCTGGCTCGGACCAGGTTCTGTTACCCAGAATCCTTTGCAAACCTCAAAATGTGGCTAAAAAAACACATGTTCCTCACATTTCTGTGGCAGAAAGTTCTGGAATCTGAGAGGAGCCACAAATTTCCTTCCACCCAGCGTTCCCCCAAGTCTCCCGAGAAAAATGATACCTACTTGTGTGGGTAGGCCTAGCGCCCACGACAGTAAACGCCCCAAAGCGCAACGTGGACACATCCAATTTTTTTAAAGAAAACAGAGGTGTTTTTTGCAAAGTGCCTACCTGTAGATTTTGGCCTCTAGCTCAGCCGCCACCTAGGGAAACCTACCAAACCTGTGCATTTCTGAAAACTAGAGACCTAGGGGAATCCAAGATGGGGTGACTTGTGTGGCTCGGACCAGGTTCTGTTACCCAGAATCCTTTGCAAACCTCAAAATTTGGCTAAAAAACACATGTTCCTCACATTTCTGTGGAAGAAAGTTCTGGAATCTGAGAGGAGCCACAAATTTCCTTCCACCCAGCGCTCCCCCATGTCTCCCGACAGAAATGATACCTCACTTGTGTGGGTAGGCCTAGCGCCCGCGACAGAAAATGCCCCAAAGCGCAACGTGGACCCATCCAAATTTTTGAAAGAAAATAGAGGTGTTTTTGCAAAGTGCCTATCTGTAGATTTTGGCCTGTAGCTCAGCCGCCACCTAGGGAAACCTACCAAACCTGTGCATTTCTGAATACTAGATACCTAGGGGAATCCAAGATGGGGTGGCTTGTGTGGCTCGGACCAGGTTCTGTTACCCAGAATCCTTTGCAAACCTCAAAATGTGGCTAAAAAAACATATGTTCCTCACATTTCTGTGGCAGAAAGTTCTGGAATCTGAGAGGAGCCACTAATTTCCTTCCACCCAGCGTTCCCCCAAGTCTCCCGATAAAAATGATACCTCACTTGTGCGGGTAGGCCTAGCGCCCGCGACATTAAACGCCCCAAAGCGCAACGTGGACACATCCTATTTTTTGAAAGAAAACATAGTTGTTTTTTGCAAAGTGCCTACCTGTAGATTTTGGCCTCTAGATCAGCCGCCACCTAGGGAAAACTACCAAACCTGTGCATTTCTGAAAACTAGAGACCTAGGGGAATCCAATATGGGGTGACATGTGTGGCTCGGACCAAGTTCGGTTACCCAGAATCCTTTGCAAACCTCAAAATTTGGCTAAAAAAATACGTTCCTCACATTTCTGTGGCAGAAAGTTCTGGAATCCGAGAGGAGCCACAAATTTCCTTCCAGCCAGCGTTCCCCCACGTCTCCCGATAAAAATGATACCTCACTTGTGTGGGTAGGCCTAGCGCCCACGACAGTAAACGCCCCAAAGCGCAACGTGGACATATCTAATTTTTTTAAAGAAAACAGAGGTGTTTTTTGCAAAGTGCCTACCTGTAGATTTTGGCCTCTAGCTCAGCCGACACCTAGGGAAAACTACCAAACCTGTGTATTTCTGAAAACTAGATACCTAGGGGAATCCAAGATGGGGTGACTTGTGTGGCTCGGACCAGGTTCTGTTACCCAGAATCCTTTGCAAACCTCAAAATGTGGCTAAAAAAACACATGTTCCTCACATTTCTGTGGCAGAAAGTTCTGGAATCTGAGAGGAGCCACTAATTTCCTTCCACCCAGCGTTCCCCCAAGTCTCCCGATAAAAATGATACCTCACTTGTGCGGGTAGGCCTAGCGCCCGCGACATTGAACGCCCCAAAGCGCAACGTGGACACATCCTATTTTTTGAAAGAAAACATAGGTGTTTTTTGCAAAGTGCCTACCTGTAGATTTTGGCCTCTAGCTCAGCCGCCACCTAGGGAAACCTACCAAACCTGTGCATTTCTGAAAACTAGAGACCTAGGGGAATCCAAGATGGGGTGACTTGTGTGGCTCGGACCAGGTTCTGTTACCCAGAATCCTTTGCAAACCTCAAAATGTGGCTAAAAAAACACATGTTCCTCACATTTCTGTGGCAGAAAGGTCTGGAATCTGAGAGGAGCCACAAATTTCCTTCTACCCAGCGTTCCCCCAAGTCTCCCGATAAAAATGATACTTCACTTGTGTGGGTAGGCCTAGCACCTGCGACAGCAAACGCCCCAAAGCGCAAAGTGGACACATCTAATTTTTTTAAAGAAAACAGAGGTGTTTTTTGCAAAGTGCCTACCTGTAGATTTTGGCCTCTAGCTCAGCCGACACCTAGGGAAACCTACCAAACCTGTGCATTTCTGAATACTAGATACCTAGGGGAATCCAAGATGGGGTGGCTTGTGTGGCTCGGACCATGGTCTGTTACCCAGAATCCTTTGCAAACCTCAAAATGTGGCTAAAAAAACATATGTTCCTCACATTTCTGTGGCAGAAAGTTCTGGAATCTGAGAGGAGCCACTAATTTCCTTCCACCCAGCGTTCCCCCAAGTCTCCCGATAAAAATGATACCTCACTTGTGCGGGTAGGCCTAGCGCCCGCGACATTAAACGCCCCAAAGCGCAACGTGGACACATCCTATTTTTTTAAAGAAAACATAGGTGTTTTTTGCAAAGTGCCTACCTGTAGATTTTGGCCTCTAGATCAGCCGCCACCTAGGGAAAACTACCAAACCCGTGCATTTCTGAAAACTAGAGACCTAGGGGAATCCAATATGGGGTGACTTGTGTGGCTCGGACCAAGTTCGGTTACCCAGAATCCTTTGCAAACCTCAAAATTTGGCTAAAAAAATACGTTCCTTACATTTCTGTGGCAGAAAGTTCTGGAATCCGAGAGGAGCCACAAATTTCCTTCCAGCCAGCGTTCCCCCACGTCTCCCGATAAAAATGATACCTCACTTGTGTGGGTAGGCCTAGCGCCCACGACAGTAAACGCCCCAAAGCGCAACGTGGACACATCCTATTTTTTGAAAGAAAACATAGGTGTTTTTTGCAAAGTGCCTACCTGTAGATTTTGGCCTCTAGCTCAGCCGCCACCTAGGGAAACCTACCAAACCTGTGCATTTCTGAAAACTAGAGACCTAGGGGAATCCAAGATGGGGTGACTTGTGTGGCTCGGACCAGGTTCTGTTACCCAGAATCCTTTGCAAACCTCAAAATGTGGCTAAAAAAACACATGTTCCTCACATTTCTGTGGCAGAAAGGTCTGGAATCTGAGAGGAGCCACAAATTTCCTTCTACCCAGCGTTCCCCCAAGTCTCCCGATAAAAATGATACTTCACTTGTGTGGGTAGGCCTAGCACCTGCGACAGCAAACGCCCCAAAGCGCAAAGTGGACACATCTAATTTTTTTAAAGAAAACAGAGGTGTTTTTTGCAAAGTGCCTACCTGTAGATTTTGGCCTCTAGCTCAGCCGACACCTAGGGAAACCTACCAAACCTGTGCATTTCTGAATACTAGATACCTAGGGGAATCCAAGATGGGGTGGCTTGTGTGGCTCGGACCATGGTCTGTTACCCAGAATCCTTTGCAAACCTCAAAATGTGGCTAAAAAAACATATGTTCCTCACATTTCTGTGGCAGAAAGTTCTGGAATCTGAGAGGAGCCACTAATTTCCTTCCACCCAGCGTTCCCCCAAGTCTCCCGATAAAAATGATACCTCACTTGTGCGGGTAGGCCTAGCGCCCGCGACATTAAACGCCCCAAAGCGCAACGTGGACACATCCTATTTTTTGAAAGAAAACATAGGTGTTTTTTGCAAAGTGCCTACCTGTAGATTTTGGCCTCTAGATCAGCCGCCACCTAGGGAAAACTACCAAACCCGTGCATTTCTGAAAACTAGAGACCTAGGGGAATCCAATATGGGGTGACTTGTGTGGCTCGGACCAAGTTCGGTTACCCAGAATCCTTTGCAAACCTCAAAATTTGGCTAAAAAAATACGTTCCTTACATTTCTGTGGCAGAAAGTTCTGGAATCCGAGAGGAGCCACAAATTTCCTTCCAGCCAGCGTTCCCCCACGTCTCCCGATAAAAATGATACCTCACTTGTGTGGGTAGGCCTAGCGCCCACGACAGTAAACGCCCCAAAGCGCAACGTGGACACATCTAATTTTTTTAAAGAAAACAGAGGTGTTTTTTGCAAAGTGCCTACCTGTAGATTTTGGCCTCTAGCTCAGCCGACACCTAGGGAAAACTACCAAACCTGTGTATTTCTGAAAACTAGATACCTAGGGGAATCCAAGATGGGGTGACTTGTGTGGCTCGGACCAGGTTCTGTTACCCAGAATCCTTTGCAAACCTCAAAATGTGGCTAAAAAAACACATGTTCCTCACATTTCTGTGGCAGAAAGTTCTGGAATCTGAGAGGAGCCACTAATTTCCTTCCACCCAGCGTTCCCCCAAGTCTCCCGATAAAAATGATACCTCACTTGTGCGGGTAGGCCTAGCGCCCGCGACATTAAACGCCCCAAAGCGCAACGTGGACACATCCTATTTTTTTAAAGAAAACATAGGTGTTTTTTGCAAAGTGCCTACCTGTAGATTTTGGCCTCTAGCTCAGCCGCCACCTAGGGAAACCTACCAAACCTGTGCATTTCTGAAAACTAGAGACCTAGGGGAATCCAAGATGGGGTGACTTGTGTGGCTCGGACCAGGTTCTGTTACCCAGAATCCTTTGCAAACCTCAAAATGTGGCTAAAAGAACACATGTTCCTCACATTTCTGTGGCAGAAAGGTCTGGAATCTGAGAGGAGCCACAAATTTCCTTCTACCCAGCGTTCCCCCAAGTCTCCCGATAAAAATGATACTTCACTTGTGCGGGTAGGCCTAGCACCTGCGACAGCAAACGCCCCAAAGCGCAACGTGGACACATCTAATTTTTTTAAAGAAAACAGAGGTGTTTTTTGCAAAGTGCCTACCTGTAGATTTTGGCCTCTAGCTCAGCCGACACCTAGGGAAAACTACCAAACCTGTGTATTTCTGAAAACTAGATACCTAGGGGAATCCAAGATGGGGTGAATTGTGTGGCTCGGACCAGGTTCTGTTACCCAGAATCCTTTCCAAACCTCAAAATGTGGCTAAAAAAACACATGTTCCTCACATTTCTGTGGCAGAAAGTTCTGGAATCTGAGAGAGCCACAAATTTCCTTCCACCCAGCGTTCCCCCATGTCTCCCGATAGAAATGATACCTCACTTGTGTGGGTAGGCCTAGCGCCCGCGACAGGAAATGCCCCAAAGCGCAACGTGGACACATCCAAATTTTTGAAAGAAAACAGAGGTGTTTTTTTGCAAAGTGCCTACCTGTAGATTTTGGCCTGTAGCTCAGCCGGCACCTAGGGAAACCTACCAAACCTGTGCATTTCTGAAAACTAGAGACCTAGGGGAATCCAAGATGGGGTGACTTGTGTGGCTCGGACCAGGTTCTGTTACCTAGAATCCTTTGCAAACCTCAAAATTTGGCTACAAAAACACATGTTCCTCACATTTCTGTGGCAGAAAGTTCTGGAATCTGAGAGGAGCCACAAATTTCCTTCCACCCAGCGTTCCCCCATGTCTCCCGATAGAAATGATACCTCACTTGTGTGGGTAGGCCTAGCGCCCGCGACAGAAAATGGCCCAAAGCGCAACGTGGACACATCCACATTTTTGAAAGAAAACATAGGTGTTTTTTGCAAAGTGCCTACCTGTAGATTTTGGCCTGTAGCTCAGCCGGCACCTAGGGAAACCTACCAAACCTGTGCATTTCTGAAAAACAGAGACCTAGGGGAATCCAAGATGGTGTGACTTGTCTGGCTCCGACCAGGTTCTGTTACCCAGAATCCTTTGCAAACCTCAAAATGTGGCTAAAAAAACACATGTTCCTCACATTTCTGTGGCAGAAAGTTCTGGAATCTGAGAGGAGCCACAAATTTCCTTCCACCCAGCGTTCCCCCAAGTCTCCCGAGAAAAATTATACCTACTTGTGTGGGTAGGCCTAGCGCCCACGACAGTAAACGCCCCAAAGCGCAACGTGGACACATCCAATTTTTTTAAAGAAAACAGAGGTGTTTTTTGCAAAGTGCCTACCTGTAGATTTTGGCCTCTAGCTCAGCCGCCACCTAGGGAAACCTACCAAACCTGTGCATTTCTGAAAACTAGAGACCTAGGGGAATCCAAGATGGGGTGACTTGTGTGGCTCGGACCAGGTTCTGTTACCCAGAATCCTTTGCAAACCTCAAAATTTGGCTAAAAAACACATGTTCCTCACATTTCTGTGGAAGAAAGTTCTGGAATCTGAGAGGAGCCACAAATTTCCTTCCACCCAGCGTTCCCCCATGTCTCCCGATAGAAATGATACCTCACTTGTGTGGGTAGGCCTAGCGCCCGCGACAGGAAACGCCCCAAAGCGCAACGTGGACACATCCAAATTTTTGAAAGAAAATAGAGGTGTTTTTTGCAAAGTGCCTACCTGTAGATTTTGGCCTGTAGCTCAGCCGGCACCTAGGGAAACCTACCAAACCTGTGCATTTCTGAAAACTAGAGACCTAGGGGAATCCAAGATGGGGTGACTTGTGTGGCTTGGACCAGGTTCTGTTACCCAGAATCCTTTGCAAACCTCAAAATGTGGCTACAAAAACACATGTTCCTTACATTTCTGTGGTAGAAAGTTCTGGAATCTGAGAGGAGCCACAAATTTCCTTTCACCCAGCGCTCCCCCAGGTCTTCCGACAGAAATGATACCTCACTTGTGTGGGTAGGCCTAGCGCCCGCGACAGAAAATGCCCCAAAGCGCAACGTGAACCCATCCAAATTTTTGAAGGAAAACATAGGTGTTTTTTGCAAAGTGCCTACCTGTAGATTTTGGCCTGTAGCTCAGCCGGCACCTAGGGAAACCTACGAAACCTGTGCATTTCTGAAAACTAGAGACCTAGGGGAATCGAAGATGGGGTGACTTGTGTGGCTCGGACCATGTTCTGTTACCCAGAATCCTTTGCAAACCTCAAAATGTGGCTAAAAAAACACATGTTCCTCACATTTCTGTGGCAGAAAGTTCTGGAATCTGAGAGGAGCCACAAATTTCCTTCCATCCAGCATTCCCGCCAGTCTCCCGATAAAAATGATACCTCACTTGTGTGGGTAGGCCTAGCGCCCGCGACAGCAAACGCCCCAAAGCACAACGTGGACACATCCAATTTTTTGAAAGAAAACAGAGGTGTTTTTTGCAAAGTGCCTACCTGTAGATTTTGGCCTCTAGCTCAGCCGCCACCTAGGGATACCTACCAAACCTGTGCATTTCTGAATACTAGAGACCTAGGGGAATCCAAGATGGGGTGACTTGTGTGGCTCGGACCAGGTTCTGTTACCCAGAATCCTTTGCAAACCTCAAAATTTGG
Organism: Pleurodeles waltl; assembly: GCF_031143425.1. NCBI lineage: Eukaryota > Metazoa > Chordata > Amphibia > Caudata > Salamandridae > Pleurodeles > Pleurodeles waltl. The sequence continues at coordinate 868,666,525 of NC_090449.1, forward strand.
CTAAAAAACACATGTTCCTCACATTTCTGTGGAAGAAAGTTCTGGAATCTGAGAGGAGCCACAAATTTCCCTCCATCCAGCGTTCCCCCATGTCTCCCGATAGAAATGATACCTCACTTGTGTGGGTAGGCCTAGCGCCTGCGACAGGGAACGCCCCAAAGCGCAACGTGGACACATCCAAATTTTTGAAAGAAAACAGAGGTGTTTTTGCAAAGTGCCTACCTGTAGATTTTGGCCTGTAGCTCTGCCGCCACCTAGGGAAACCTACCAAACCTTCAATTCTGAAAACTAGATACCTAGGGGAATCCAAGATGGGGTGACTTGTGTGGCTCGGACCAGGTTCTGTTACCCAGAATACTTTTCAAACCTCAAAATGTGGCTAAAAAAACACATGTTCCTCACATTTCTGTGGCAGAAAGTTCTGGAATCTGAGTAGAGCCACTAATTTCCTTCCACCCAGCGTTCCACCAAGTCTCCCGATAAAAATGATACCTCACTTGTGTGGGTAGGCCTAGCGCCCGCGACATTAAACGCCCCAAAGCGCATCGTGGACACATCCAATTTTTTGAAAGAAAACATAGGTGTTTTTTGCAAAGTGCCTACCTGTAGATTTTGGCCTCTAGCTCAGCCGCCACCTAGGGAAAACTACCAAACCTGTGCATTTCTGAAAACTAGAGACCTAGGGGAATCCAAGATGGGGTGACTTGTGTGGCTCGGACCAGGTTCTGTTACCCAGAATCCTTTGCAAACATCAAAATTCGGCTAAAAAACACATGTTCCTCACATTTCTGTGGCAGAAAGTTCTGGAATCTGAGAGAGCCACAAATTTCCTTCCACCCAGCGTTCCCCCATGTCTCCCGATAGAAATGATACCTACTTGTGTGGGTAGGCCTAGCGCCCGCGACAGGAAACGCCCCAAAGCGCAACGTGGACACATCCAATTTTTTGAAAGAAAACAGAGGTGTTTTTTGCAAAGTGCCTACCTGTAGATTTTGGCCTCTAGCTCAGCCGCCACCTAGGGAAACCTACCAAACCTGTGCATTTCTGAAAACTAGAGACCTAGGGGAATCCAAGATGGGGTGACTTGTGTGGCTCGGACCAGGTTCTGTTACCCAGAATCCTTTGCAAACCTCAAAATTTGGCTAAAAAACACATGTTCCTCACATTTCTGTGGAAGAAAGTTCTGGAATCTGAGAGGAGCCACAAATTTCCTTCCACCCAGCGTTCCCCCATGTCTCCCGATAGAAATGATACCTCACTTGTGTGGGTAGGCCTAGCGCCCGCGACAGGAAACGCCCCAAAGCGCAACATGGACACATCCAAATTTTTGAAAGAAAACAGAGGTGTTTTTGCAAAGTGCCTACCTGTAGATTTTGGCCTGTAGCTCAGCCACCACCTAGGGAAACCTACCAAACCTGTGCATTTCTGAATACTAGATAACTAGGGGAATCCAAGATGGGGTGACTTGTGTGGCTCGGACCAGTTTCTGTTACCCAGAATCCTTTGCAAACCTCAAAATGTGGCTAAAAAAACACATGTTCCTCACATTTCTGTGGCAGAAAGTTCTGGAATCTGAGAGGAGCCACTAATTTCCTTCCACCCAGCGTTCCCCCAAATCTCCCGATAAAAATGATACCTCAATTGTGTGGGTAGGCCTAGCGCCTGCGACATTAAACGCCCCAAAGCGCAATGTGGACACATCCAATTTTTTGAAAGAAAACATAGGTGTTTTTTGCAAAGTGCCTACCTGTAGATTTTGGCCTCTAGCTCAGCCGCCACCTAGGGAAATCTACCAAACCTGTGCATTTCTGAAATCTAGAGACCTAGGGGAATCCAAGATGGGGTGACTTGTGTGGCTCGGACCAGGTTCTGTTACCCAGAATCCTTTCCAAACATCAAAATTCGGCTAAAAAACACATGTTCCTCACATTTCTGTGGCAGAAAGTTCTGGAATCTGAGAGAGCCCCAAATTTACTTCCACCCAGCGTTCCCCCATGTCTCCCGATAGAAATAATACCTCACTTGTGTGGGTAGGCCTAGCGCCCACGACAGGAAACGCCCCAAAGCGCAACGTGGACACATCCAATTTTTTTAAAGAAAACAGAGGTGTTTTCTGCAAAGTGCCTACCTGTAGAATTTGGCCTGTAGCTCAGCCGGCACCTAGGGAAACCTACCAAACCTGTGCATTTCTGAAAACTAGAGACCTAGGGGAATCCAAGATGGGGTGACTTGTGTGGCTCGGACCACGTTCTGTTACCCAGAATCCTTTGCAAACCTCAAAATGTGGCTAAAAAAACACATGTTCCTCACATTTCTGTGGCAGAAAGTTCTGGAATCTGAGAGGAGCCACAAATTTCCTTCCACCCAGCGTTCCCCCAAGTCTCCCGATAAAAATGATACCTCACTTGTGTGGGTACGCCTAGCACCCGCGACAGTAAACGCCCCAAAGCGCAACGTGGACACATCCAATTTTTTGAAAGAAAACATAGGTGTTTTTTGCAAAGTGCCTAACTGTAGATTTTGGCCTGTAGCTCAGTCGCCACCTAGGGAAAAATACCAAACCTGTGCATTTCTGAAAACTAGAGACCTAGGGGAATCCAAGATGGGGTGACTTGTGTGGCTCGGACCAGGTTCTGTTACCCAGAATCCTTTGCAAACCTCAAAATTTGGCTAAAAAACACATGTTCCTCACATTTCTGTGGAAGAAAGTTCTGGAATCTGAGAGGAGCCACAAATTTCCTTCCACCCAGCGTTCCCCCATGTCTCCCGATAGAAATGATACCTCACTTGTGTGGGTAGGCCTAGCGCCCGCGACAGGAAACGCCCCAAAGCGCAACGTGGACACATCCAAATTTTTGAAAGAAAACAGAGGTGTTTTTGCAAAGTGCCTACCTGTAGATTTTGGCCTGTAGCTCAGCCACCACCTAGGGAAACCTACCAAACCTGTGCATTTCTGAATACTAGATAACTAGGGGAATCCAAGATGGGGTGACTTGTGTGGCTCGGACCAGTTTCTGTTACCCAGAATCCTTTGCAAACCTCAAAATGTGGCTAAAAAAACACGTTCCTCACATTTCTGTGGCAGAAAGTTCTGGAATCTGAGAGGAGCCACTAATTTCCTTCCACCCAGCGTTCCCCCAAATCTCCCGATAAAAATGATACCTCACTTGTGTGGGTAGGCCTAGCGCCCGCGACATTAAACGCCCCAAAGCGCAACGTGGACACATCCAATTTTTTGAAAGAAAACATAGGTGTTTTTTGCAAAGAGCCTACCTGTAGATTTTGGCCTCTAGCTCAGCCGCCACCTAGGGAAAACTACCAAACCTGTGCATTTCTGAAAACTAGAGACCTAGGGGAATCCAAGATGGGGTGACTTGTGTGGCTCGGACCAGGTTCTGTTACCCAGAATCCTTTCCAAACATCAAAATTTGGCTAAAAAACACATGTTCCTCACATTTCTGTGGCAGAAAGTTCTGGAATCTGAGAGAGCCACAAATTTACTTCCACCCAGCGTTCCCCCATGTCTCCCGATATAAATAATACCTCACTTGTGTGGGTAGGCCTAGCGCCCACGACAGGAAACGCCCCAAAGCGCAACGTGGACACATCCAAATTTTTTAAAGAAAACAGAGGTGTTTTCTGCAAAGTGCCTACCTGTAGATTTTGGCCTGTAGCTCAGCCGGCACCTAGGGAAACCTACCAAACCTGTGCATTTCTGAAAACTAGAGACCTAGGGGAATCCAAGATGGGGTGACTTGTGTTGCTCGGACCACGTTCTGTTACCCAGAATCCTTTGCAAACCTCAAAATGTGGCTAAAAAAACACATGCTTCTCACATTTCTGTGGCAGAAAGTTCTGGAATCTGAGAGGAGCCACAAATTTCCTTCCACCCAGCGTTCCCCCAAGTCTCCCGATAAAAATGATACCTAACTTGTGTGGGTAGGCCTAGCGCCCGCGATAGGAAACGCCCCAAAGCGCAACGTGGACACATCCAATTTTTTTAAAGAAAACAGAGGTGTTTTTTGCAAAGTGCCTACCTGTAGATTTTGGCCTGTAGCTCAGCCGGCACCTAGGGAAACCTACCAAACCTGTGCATTTCTGAAAACTAGAGACCTAGGGGAATCCAAGATGGGGTGACTTGTGTGGCTCGGACCACGTTCTGTTACCCAGAATCCTTTGCAAACCTCAAAATGTGGCTAAAAAAACACATGTTCCTCACATTTCTGTGGCAGAAAGTTCTGGAATCTGAGAGGAGCCACAAATTTCCTTCCACCCAGCGTTCCCCCAAGTCTCCCGATAAAAATGATACCTCACTTGTGTGGGTACGCCTAGCGCCCGCGACAGTAAACGACCCAAAGCGCAACGTGGACACATCCAATTTTTTTAAAGAAAACATAGGTGTTTTTTGCAAAGTGCCTAACTGTAGATTTTGGCCTGTAGCTCAGTCGCCACCTAGGGAAAAATACCAAACCTGTGCATTTCTGAAAACTAGAGACCTAGGGGAATCCAGGATGGGGTGACTTGTGTGGCTCGGACCAGGTTCTGTGACCCAGAATCCTTTGCAAACATCCAAATTCAGCTAAAAAAACACATGTTCCTCACATTTCTGTGGCAGATAGTTCTGGAATATGAGAGAGCCACAAATTTCCTTCCACCCAGCGTTCCCCAATGTCTCCCGATAGAAATGATACCTCACTTGTGTGGGTAGGCCTAGCGCCCGCGACAGGAAACGCCCCAAAGCGCAACGTGGACACATCCAAATTTCTGAAAGAAAACAGAGGTGTTTTTTGCAAAGTGCCTACCGGTAGATTTTGGCCTGTAGCTCAGCCGGCACCTAGGGAAACCTACCAAACCTGTGCATTTCTGAAAACTAGAGACCTAGGGGAATCCAAGATGGGGTGACTTGTGTGGCTCGGACCAGGTTCTGTTACCCAGAATCCTTTGCAAACCTCAAAATTTGGCTAGAAAAACACATGTTCCTCACATTTCTGTGGCAGAAAGTTCTGGAATCTGAGAGGAGCCACAAATTTCCTTCCACCCAGCGTTCCCCCATGTCTCCCGATAGAAATGATACCTCACTTGTGTGGGTAGGCCTAGCGCCCGCGACAGAAAATGCCCCAAAGCGCAACGTGGACACATCCAAATTTTTAAAAAGAAAACAGAGGTGTTTTTTGCAAAGTGCCTACCTGTAGATTTTGGCCTGTAGCTCAGCCGGCACCTAGGGAAACCTACCAAACCGGTGCATTTCTGAAAACTAGAGACCTAGGGGAATCCAAGATGGGGTGACTTGTGTGGCTCGGACCAGGTTCTGTTACCCAGAATCCTTTCCAAACCTCAAAATTTGGCTAAAAAAACACATGTTCCTCACATTTCTGTGGCAGAAAGGTCTGGAATCTGAGAGGAGCCACAAATTTCCTTCCACCCAGCGCTCCCCCATGTCTCCCGACAGAAATGATACCTCACTTGTGTGGGTAGGCCTAGCGCCCGCGACAGAAAATGCCCCAAAGTGCAACGTGGACCCATCCAAATTTTTGAAAGAAAATAGAGGTGTTTTTGCAAAGTGCCTATCTGTAGATTTTGGCCTGTAGCTCAGCCGCCACCTAGGGAAACCTACCAAACCTGTGCATTTCTGAATACTAGATACCTAGGGGAATCCAAGATGGGGTGGCTTGTGTGGCTCGGACCAGGTTCTGTTACCCAGAATCCTTTGCAAACCTCAAAATGTGGCTAAAAAAACATATGTTCCTCACATTTCTGTGGCAGAAAGTTCTGGAATCTGAGAGGAGCCACTAATTTCCTTCCACCCAGCGTTCACCCAAGTCTCCCGATAAAAATGATACCTCACTTGTGCGGGTAGGCCTAGCGCCCGCGACATTAAACGCCCCAAAGCGCAACGTGGACACATCCTATTTTTTGAAAGAAAACATAGGTGTTTTTTGCAAAGTGCCTACCTGTAGATTTTGGCCTCTAGATCAGCCGCCACCTAGGGAAAACTACCAAACCTGTGCATTTCTGAAAACTAGAGACCTAGGGGAATCCAATATGGGGTGACTTGTGTGGCTCGGACCAAGTTCGGTTACCCAGAATCCTTTGCAAACCTCAAAATTTGGCTAAAAAAATACGTTCCTCACATTTCTGTGGCAGAAAGTTCTGGAATCCGAGAGGAGCCACAAATTTCCTTCCAGCCAGCGTTCCCCCACGTCTCCTGATAAAAATGATACCTCACTTGTGTGGGTAGGCCTAGCGCCCACGACAGTAAACGCCCCAAAGCGCAACGTGCACATATCTAATTTTTTTAAAGAAAACAGAGGTGTTTTTTGCAAAGTGCCTACCTGTAGATTTTGGCCTCTAGCTCAGCCGACACCTAGGGAAAACTACCAAACCTGTGTATTTCTGAAAACTAGATACCTAGGGGAATCCAAGATGGGGTGACTTGTGTGGCTCGGACCAGGTTCTGTTACCCAGAATCCTTTGCAAACCTCAAAATGTGGCTAAAAAAACACATGTTCCTCACATTTCTGTGGCAGAAAGTTCTGGAATCTGAGAGGAGCCACTAATTTCCTTCCACCCAGCGTTCCCCCAAGTCTCCCGATAAAAATGATACCTCACTTGTGCGGGTAGGCCTAGCGCCCGCGACATTAAACGCCCCAAAGCGCAACGTGGACACATCCTATTTTTTGAAAGAAAAAATAGGTGTTTTTTGCAAAGTGCCTACCTGTAGATTTTGGCCTCTAGCTCAGCCGCCACCTAGGGAAACCTACCAAACCTGTGCATTTCTGAAAACTAGAGACCTAGGGGAATCCAAGATGGGGTGACTTGTGTGGCTCGGACCAGGTTCTGTTACCCAGAATCCTTTGCAAACCTCAAAATGTGGCTAAAAAAACACATGTTCCTCACATTTCTGTGGCAGAAAGGTCTGGAATCTGAGAGGAGCCACAAATTTCCTTCTACCCAGCGTTCCCCCAAGTCTCCCGATAAAAATGATACTTCACTTGTGTGGGTAGGCCTAGCACCTGCGACAGCAAACGCCCCAAAGCGCAACGTGGACACATCTAATTTTTTTAAAGAAAACAGAGGTGTTTTTTGCAAAGTGCCTACCTGTAGATTTTGGCCTCTAGCTCAGCCGACACCTAGGGAAACCTACCAAACCTGTGCATTTCTGAATACTAGATACCTAGGGGAATCCAAGATGGGGTGGCTTGTGTGGCTCGGACCAGGTTCTGTTACCCAGAATCCTTTGCAAACCTCAAAATGTGGCTAAAAAAACATATGTTCCTCACATTTCTGTGGCAGAAAGTTCTGGAATCTGAGAGGAGCCACTAATTTCCTTCCACCCAGCGTTCCCCCAAGTCTCCCGATAAAAATGATACCTCACTTGTGCGGGTAGGCCTAGCGCCCGCGACATTAAACGCCCCAAAGCGCAACGTGGACACATCCTATTTTTTGAAAGAAAACATAGGTGTTTTTTGCAAAGTGCCTACCTGTAGATTTTGGCCTCTAGATCAGCCGCCACCTAGGGAAAACTACCAAACCCGTGCATTTCTGAAAACTAGAGACCTAGGGGAATCCAATATGGGGTGACTTGTGTGGCTCGGACCAAGTTCGGTTACCCAGAATCCTTTGCAAACCTCAAAATTTGGCTAAAAAAATACGTTCCTCACATTTCTGTGGCAGAAAGTTCTGGAATCCGAGAGGAGCCACAAATTTCCTTCCAGCCAGCGTTCCCCCACGTCTCCCGATAAAAATGATACCTCACTTGTGTGGGTAGGCCTAGCGCCCACGACAGTAAACGCCCCAAAGCGCAACGTGGACACATCTAATTTTTTTAAAGAAAACAGAGGTGTTTTTTGCAAAGTGCCTACCTGTAGATTTTGGCCTCTAGTTCAGCCGACACCTAGGGAAAACTACCAAACCTGTGTATTTCTGAAAACTAGATACCTAGGGGAATCCAAGATGGGGTGACTTGTGTGGCTCGGACCAGGTTCTGTTACCCAGAATCCTTTGCAAACCTCAAAATGTGGCTAAAAAAACACATGTTCCTCACATTTCTGTGGCAGAAAGTTCTGGAATCTGAGAGGAGCCACTAATTTCCTTCCACCCAGCGTTCCCCCAAGTCTCCCGATAAAAATGATACCTCACTTGTGCGGGTAGGCCTAGCGCCCGCGACATTAAACGCCCCAAAGCGCAACGTGGACACATCCTATTTTTTGAAAGAAAACAGAGGTGTTTTTTGCAAAGTGCCTACCTGTAGATTTTGGCCTCTAGCTCAGCCGCCACCTAGGAAAACCTACCAAACCTGTGCATTTCTGAAAACTAGAGACCTAGGGGAATCCAAGATGGGGTGACTTGTGTGGCTCGGACCAGGTTCTGTTACCCAGAATCCTTTGCAAACCTCAAAATGTGGCTAAAAGAACACATGTTCCTCACATTTCTGTGGCAGAAAGGTCTGGAATCTGAGAGGAGCCACAAATTTCCTTCTACCCAGCGTTCCCCCAAGTCTCCCGATAAAAATGATACTTCACTTGTGTGGGTAGGCCTAGCACCTGCGACAGCAAACGCCCCAAAGCGCAACGTGGACACATCTAATTTTTTTAAAGAAAACAGAGGTGTTTTTTGCAAAGTGCCTACCTGTAGATTTTGGCCTCTAGCTCAGCCGACACCTAGGGAAAACTACCAAACCTGTGTATTTCTGAAAACTAGATACCTAGGGGAATCCAAGATGGGGTGAATTGTGTGGCTCGGACCAGGTTCTGTTACCCAGAATCCTTTGCAAACCTCAAAATGTGGCTAAAAAAACACATGTTCCTCACATTTCTGTGGCAGAAAGTTCTGGAATCTGAGAGAGCCACAAATTTCCTTCCACCCAGCGTTCCCCCATGTCTCCCGATAGAAATGATACCTCACTTGTGTGGGTAGGCCTAGCGCCCGCGACAGAAAATGCCCCAAAGCGCAACGTGGACACATCCACATTTTTGAAAGAAAACATAGGTGTTTTTTGCAAAGTGCCTACCTGTAGATTTTGGCCTGTAGCTCAGCCGGCACCTAGGGAAACCTACCAAACCTGTGCATTTCTGAAAAACAGAGACCTAGGGGAATCCAAGATGGTGTGACTTGTCTGGCTCGGACCAGGTTCTGTTACCCAGAATCCTTTGCAAACCTCAAAATGTGGCTAAAAAAACACATGTTCCTCACATTTCTGTGGCAGAAAGTTCTGGAATCTGAGAGGAGCCACAAATTTCCTTCCACCCAGCGTTCCCCCAAGTCTCCCGAGAAAAATGATACCTACTTGTGTGGGTAGGCCTAGCGCCCACGACAGTAAACGCCCCAAAGCGCAACGTGGACACATCCAATTTTTTTAAAGAAAACAGAGGTGTTTTTTGCAAAGTGCCTACCTGTAGATTTTGGCCTCTAGCTCAGCCGCCACCTAGGGAAACCTACCAAACCTGTGCATTTCTGAAAACTAGAGACCTAGGGGAATCCAAGATGGGGTGACTTGTGTGGCTCGGACCAGGTTCTGTTACCCAGAATCCTTTGCAAACCTCAAAATTTGGCTAAAAAACACATGTTCCTCACATTTCTGTGGAAGAAAGTTCTGGAATCTGAGAGGAGCCACAAATTTCCTTCCACCCAGCGTTCCCCCATGTCTCCCGATAGAAATGATACCTCACTTGTGTGGGTAGGCCTAGCGCCCGCGACAGGAAACGCCCCAAAGCGCAACGTGGACACATCCAAATTTTTGAAAGAAAATAGAGGTGTTTTTTGCAAAGTGCCTACCTGTAGATTTTGGCCTGTAGCTCAGCCGGCACCTAGGGAAACCTACCAAACCTGTGCATTTCTGAAAACTAGAGACCTAGGGGAATCCAAGATGGGGTGACTTGTGTGGCTTGGACCAGGTTCTGTTACCCAGAATCCTTTGCAAACCTCAAAATTTGGCTACAAAAACACATGTTCCTTACATTTCTGTGGTAGAAAGTTCTGGAATCTGAGAGGAGCCACAAATTTCCTTCCACCCAGCGCTCCCCCATGTCTCCCGACAGAAATGATACCTCACTTGTGTGGGTAGGCCTAGCGCCCGCGACAGAAAATGCCCCAAAGCGCAACGTGAACCCATCCAAATTTTTGAAGGAAAACATAGGTGTTTTTTGCAAAGTGCCTACCTGTAGATTTTGGCCTGTAGCTCAGCCGGCACCTAGGGAAACCTACCAAACCTGTGCATTTCTGAAAACTAGAGACCTAGGGGAATCGAAGATGGGGTGACTTGTGTGGCTCGGACCAGGTTCTGTTACCCAGAATCCTTTGCAAACCTCAAAATTTGGCTAAAAAAACACATGTTCCTCACATTTCTGTGGCAGAAAGTTCTGGAATCTGAGAGGAGCCACAAATTTCCTTCCATCCAGCATTCCCCCAAGTCTCCCGATAAAAATGATACCTCACTTGTGTGGGTAGGCCTAGCGCCCGCGACAGGAAACGCCCCAAAGCACAACGTGGTCACATCCAATTTTTTGAAAGAAAACAGAGGTGTTTTTTGCAAAGTGCCTACCTGTAGATTTTGGCCTCTAGCTCAGCCGCCACCTAGGGATACCTACCAAACCTGTGCATTTCTGAAAACTAGAGACCTAGGGGAATCCAAGATGGGGTGACTTGTGTGGCTCGGACCAGGTTCTGTTACCCAGAATCCTTTGCAAACCTCAAAATTTGGCTAAAAAACACATGTTCCTCACATTTCTGTGGAAGAAAGTTCTGGAATCTGAGAGGAGCCACAAATTTCCCTCCATCCAGCGTTCCCCCATGTCTCCCGATAGAAATGATACCTCACTTGTGTGGGTAGGCCTAGCGCCTGCGACAGGGAACGCCCCAAAGCGCAACGTGGACACATCCAAATTTTTGAAAGAAAACAGAGGTGTTTTTGCAAAGTGCCTACCTGTAGATTTTGGCCTGTAGCTCTGCCGCCACCTAGGGAAACCTACCAAACCTTCAATTCTGAAAACTAGATACCTAGGGGAATCCAAGATGGGGTGACTTGTGTGGCTCGAACCAGGTTCTGTTACCCAGAATCCTTTTCAAACCTCAAAATGTGGCTAAAAAAACACATGTTCCTCACATTTCTGTGGCAGAAAGTTCTGGAATCTGAGTAGAGCCACTAATTTCCTTCCACCCAGCGTTCCCCCAAGTCTCCCGATAAAAATGATACCTCACTTGTGTGGGTAGGCCTAGCGCCCGCGACATTAAACGCCCCAAAGCGCATCGTGGACACATCCAAATTTTTGAAAGAAAACAGAGGTGTTTTTGCAAAGTGCCTACCTGTAGATTTTGGCCTGTAGCTCTGCCGCCACCTAGGGAAACCTACCAAACCTTCAATTCTGAAAACTAGATACCTAGGGGAATCCAAGATGGGGTGACTTGTGTGGCTCGGACCAGGTTCTGTTACCCAGAATCCTTTTCAAACCTCAAAATGTGGCTAAAAAAACACATGTTCCTCACATTTCTGTGGCAGAAAGTTCTGGAATCTGAGTAGAGCCACTAATTTCCTTCCACCCAGCGTTCCACCAAGTCTCCCGATAAAAATGATACCTCACTTGTGTGGGTAGGCCTAGCGCCCGCGACATTAAACGCCCCAAAGCGCATCGTGGACACATCCAATTTTTTGAAAGAAAACATAGGTGTTTTTTGCAAAGTGCCTACCTGTAGATTTTGGCCTCTAGATCAGCCGCCACCTAGGGAAAACTACCAAACCCGTGCATTTCTGAAAACTAGAGACCTAGGGGAATCCAATATGGGGTGACTTGTGTGGCTCGGACCAAGTTCGGTTACCCAGAATCCTTTGCAAACCTCAAAATTTGGCTAAAAAAATACGTTCCTCACATTTCTGTGGCAGAAAGTTCTGGAATCCGAGAGGAGCCACAAATTTCCTTCCAGCCAGCGTTCCCCCACGTCTCCCGATAAAAATGATACCTCACTTGTGTGGGTAGGCCTAGCGCCCACGACAGTAAACGCCCCAAAGCGCAACGTGGACACATCTAATTTTTTTAAAGAAAACAGAGGTGTTTTTTGCAAAGTGCCTACCTGTAGATTTTGGCCTCTAGTTCAGCCGACACCTAGGGAAAACTACCAAACCTGTGTATTTCTGAAAACTAGATACCTAGGGGAATCCAAGATGGGGTGACTTGTGTGGCTCGGACCAGGTTCTGTTACCCAGAATCCTTTGCAAACCTCAAAATGTGGCTAAAAAAACACATGTTCCTCACATTTCTGTGGCAGAAAGTTCTGGAATCTGAGAGGAGCCACTAATTTCCTTCCACCCAGCGTTCCCCCAAGTCTCCCGATAAAAATGATACCTCACTTGTGCGGGTAGGCCTAGCGCCCGCGACATTAAACGCCCCAAAGCGCAACGTGGACACATCCTATTTTTTGAAAGAAAACAAAGGTGTTTTTTGCAAAGTGCCTACCTGTAGATTTTGGCCTCTAGCTCAGCCGCCACCTAGGAAAACCTACCAAACCTGTGCATTTCTGAAAACTAGAGACCTAGGGGAATCCAAGATGGGGTGACTTGTGTGGCTCGGACCAGGTTCTGTTACCCAGAATCCTTTGCAAACCTCAAAATGTGGCTAAAAGAACACATGTTCCTCACATTTCTGTGGCAGAAAGGTCTGGAATCTGAGAGGAGCCACAAATTTCCTTCTACCCAGCGTTCCCCCAAGTCTCCCGATAAAAATGATACTTCACTTGTGTGGGTAGGCCTAGCACCTGCGACAGCAAACGCCCCAAAGCGCAACGTGGACACATCTAATTTTTTTAAAGAAAACAGAGGTGTTTTTTGCAAAGTGCCTACCTGTAGATTTTGGCCTCTAGCTCAGCCGACACCTAGGGAAAACTACCAAACCTGTGTATTTCTGAAAACTAGATACCTAGGGGAATCCAAGATGGGGTGAATTGTGTGGCTCGGACCAGGTTCTGTTACCCAGAATCCTTTGCAAACCTCAAAATGTGGCTAAAAAAACACATGTTCCTCACATTTCTGTGGCAGAAAGTTCTGGAATCTGAGAGAGCCACAAATTTCCTTCCACCCAGCGTTCCCCCATGTCTCCCGATAGAAATGATACCTCACTTGTGTGGGTAGGCCTAGCGCCCGCGACAGAAAATGCCCCAAAGCGCAACGTGGACACATCCACATTTTTGAAAGAAAACATAGGTGTTTTTTGCAAAGTGCCTACCTGTAGATTTTGGCCTGTAGCTCAGCCGGCACCTAGGGAAACCTACCAAACCTGTGCATTTCTGAAAAACAGAGACCTAGGGGAATCCAAGATGGTGTGACTTGTCTGGCTCGGACCAGGTTCTGTTACCCAGAATCCTTTGCAAACCTCAAAATGTGGCTAAAAAAACACATGTTCCTCACATTTCTGTGGCAGAAAGTTCTGGAATCTGAGAGGAGCCACAAATTTCCTTCCACCCAGCGTTCCCCCAAGTCTCCCGAGAAAAATGATACCTACTTGTGTGGGTAGGCCTAGCGCCCACGACAGTAAACGCCCCAAAGCGCAACGTGGACACATCCAATTTTTTTAAAGAAAACAGAGGTGTTTTTTGCAAAGTGCCTACCTGTAGATTTTGGCCTCTAGCTCAGCCGCCACCTAGGGAAACCTACCAAACCTGTGCATTTCTGAAAACTAGAGACCTAGGGGAATCCAAGATGGGGTGACTTGTGTGGCTCGGACCAGGTTCTGTTACCCAGAATCCTTTGCAAACCTCAAAATTTGGCTAAAAAACACATGTTCCTCACATTTCTGTGGAAGAAAGTTCTGGAATCTGAGAGGAGCCACAAATTTCCTTCCACCCAGCGTTCCCCCATGTCTCCCGATAGAAATGATACCTCACTTGTGTGGGTAGGCCTAGCGCCCGCGACAGGAAACGCCCCAAAGCGCAACGTGGACACATCCAAATTTTTGAAAGAAAATAGAGGTGTTTTTTGCAAAGTGCCTACCTGTAGATTTTGGCCTGTAGCTCAGCCGGCACCTAGGGAAACCTACCAAACCTGTGCATTTCTGAAAACTAGAGACCTAGGGGAATCCAAGATGGGGTGACTTGTGTGGCTTGGACCAGGTTCTGTTACCCAGAATCCTTTGCAAACCTCAAAATTTGGCTACAAAAACACATGTTCCTTACATTTCTGTGGTAGAAAGTTCTGGAATCTGAGAGGAGCCACAAATTTCCTTCCACCCAGCGCTCCCCCATGTCTCCCGACAGAAATGATACCTCACTTGTGTGGGTAGGCCTAGCGCCCGCGACAGAAAATGCCCCAAAGCGCAACGTGAACCCATCCAAATTTTTGAAGGAAAACATAGGTGTTTTTTGCAAAGTGCCTACCTGTAGATTTTGGCCTGTAGCTCAGCCGGCACCTAGGGAAACCTACCAAACCTGTGCATTTCTGAAAACTAGAGACCTAGGGGAATCGAAGATGGGGTGACTTGTGTGGCTCGGACCAGGTTCTGTTACCCAGAATCCTTTGCAAACCTAAAAATGTGGCTAAAAAAAAACATGTTCCTCACATTTCTGTGGCAGAAAGTTCTGGAATCTGAGAGGAGCCACAAATTTCCTTCCATCCAGCATTCCCCCAAGTCTCCCGATAAAAATGATACCTCACTTGTGTGGGTAGGCCTAGCGCCCGTGACAGGAAACGCCCCAAAGCACAACGTGGTCACATCCAATTTTTAAAAAGAAAACAGAGGTGTTTTTTGCAAAGTGCATACCTGTAGATTTTGGCCTCTAGCTCAGCCGCCACCTAGGGATACCTACCAAACCTGTGCATTTCTGAAAACTAGAGACCTAGGGGAATCCAAGATGGGGTGACTTGTGTGGCTCGGACCAGGTTCTGTTACCCAGAATCCTTTGCAAACCTCAAAATTTGGCTAAAAAACACATGTTCCTCACATTTCTGTGGAAGAAAGTTCTGGAATCTGAGAGGAGCCACAAATTTCCCTCCATCCAGCGTTCCCCCATGTCTCCCGATAGAAATGATACCTCACTTGTGTGGGTAGGCCTAGCGCCTGCGACAGGGAACGCCCCAAAGCGCAACGTGGACACATCCAAATTTTTGAAAGAAAACAGAGGTGTTTTTGCAAAGTGCCTACCTGTAGATTTTGGCCTGTAGCTCTGCCGCCACCTAGGGAAACCTACCAAACCTTCAATTCTGAAAACTAGATACCTAGGGGAATCCAAGATGGGGTGACTTGTGTGGCTCGAACCAGGTTCTGTTACCCAGAATCCTTTTCAAACCTCAAAATGTGGCTAAAAAAACCCATGTTCCTCACATTTCTGTGGCAGAAAGTTCTGGAATCTGAGTAGAGCCACTAATTTCCTTCCACCCAGCGTTCCCCCAAGTCTCCCGATAAAAATGATACCTCACTTGTGTGGGTAGGCCTAGCGCCCGCGACATTAAACGCCCCAAAGCGCATCGTGGACACATCCAAATTTTTGAAAGAAAACAGAGGTGTTTTTGCAAAGTGCCTACCTGTAGATTTTGGCCTGTAGCTCTGCCGCCACCTAGGGAAACCTACCAAACCTTCAATTCTGAAAACTAGATACCTAGGGGAATCCAAGATGGGGTGACTTGTGTGGCTCGGACCAGGTTCTGTTACCCAGAATCCTTTTCAAACCTCAAAATGTGGCTAAAAAAACACATGTTCCTCACATTTCTGTGGCAGAAAGTTCTGGAATCTGAGTAGAGCCACTAATTTCCTTCCACCCAGCGTTCCACCAAGTCTCCCGATAAAAATGATACCTCACTTGTTTGGGTAGGCCTAGCGCCCGCGACATTAAACGCCCCAAAGCGCATCGTGGACACATCCAATTTTTTGAAAGAAAACATAGGTGTTTTTTGCAAAGTGCCTACCTGTAGATTTTGGCCTCTAGCTCAGCCGCCACCTGGGGAAAACTACCAAACCTGTGCATTTCTGAAAACTAGAGACCTAGGGGAATCCAAGATGGGGTGACTTGTGTGGCTCGGACCAGGTTCTGTTACCCAGAATCCTTTGCAAACATCAAAATTCGGCTAAAAAACACATGTTCCTCACATTTCTGTGGCAGAAAGTTCTGGAATCTGAGAGAGCCACAAATTTCCTTCCACCCAGCGTTCCCCCATGTCTCCCGATAAAAATGATACCTACTTGTGTGGGTAGGCCTAGCGCCCGCGACAGGAAACGCCCCAAAGCGCAACGTGGACACATCCAATTTTTTGAAAGAAAACAGAGGTGTTTTTTGCAAAGTGCCTACCTGTAGATTTTGGCCTCTAGCTCAGCCGCCACCTAGGGAAACCTACCAAACCTGTGCATTTCTGAAAACTAGAGACCTAGGGGAATCCAAGATGGGGTGACTTGTGTGGCTCGGACCAGGTTCTGTTACCCAGAATCCTTTGCAAACCTCAAAATTTGGCTAAAAAACACATGTTCCTCACATTTCTGTGGAAGAAAGTTCTGGAATCTGAGAGGAGCCACAAATTTCCTTCCACCCAGCGTTCCCCCATGTCTCCCGATAGAAATGATACCTCACTTGTGTGGGTAGGCCTAGCGCCCGCGACAGGAAACGCCCCAAAGCGCAACATGGACACATCCAAATTTTTGAAAGAAAACAGAGGTGTTTTTGCAAAGTGCCTACCTGTTGATTTTGGCCTGTAGCTCAGCCACCACCTAGGGAAACCTACCAAACCTGTGCATTTCTGAATACTAGATAACTAGGGGAATCCAAGATGGGGTGACTTGTGTGGCTCGGACCAGTTTCTGTTACCCAGAATCCTTTGCAAACCTCAAAATGTGGCTAAAAAAACACATGTTCCTCACATTTCTGTGGCAGAAAGTTCTGGAATCTGAGAGGAGCCACTAATTTCCTTCCACCCAGCGTTCCCCCAAATCTCCCGATAAAAATGATACCTCAATTGTGTGGGTAGGCCTAGCGCCTGCGACATTAAACGCCCCAAAGCGCAATGTGGACACATCCAATTTTTTGAAAGAAAACATAGGTGTTTTTTGCAAAGTGCCTACCTGTAGATTTTGGCCTCTAGCTCAGCCGCCACCTAGGGAAATCTACCAAACCTGTGCATTTCTGAAAACTAGAGACCTAGGGGAATCCAAGATGGGGTGACTTGTGTGGCTCGGACCAGGTTCTGTTACCCAGAATCCTTTCCAAACATCAAAATTCGGCTAAAAAACACATGTTCCTCACATTTCTGTGGCAGAAAGTTCTGGAATCTGAGAGAGCCCCAAATTTACTTCCACCCAGCGTTCCCCCATGTCTCCCGATAGAAATAATACCTCACTTGTGTGGGTAGGCCTAGCGCCCACGACAGGAAACGCCCCAAAGCGCAACGTGGACACATCCAAATTTTTTAAAGAAAACAGAGGTGTTTTCTGCAAAGTGGCTACCTGTAGAATTTGGCCTGTAGCTCAGCCGGCACCTAGGGAAACCTACCAAACCTGTGCATTTCTGAAAACTAGAGACCTAGGGGAATCCAAGATGGGGTGACTTGTGTGGCTCGGACCACGTTCTGTTACCCAGAATCCTTTGCAAACCTCAAAATGTGGCTAAAAAAACACATGTTCCTCACATTTCTGTGGCAGAAAGTTCCGGAATCTGAGAGGAGCCACAAATTTCCTTCCACCCAGCGTTCCCCCAAGTCTCCCGATAAAAATGATACCTCACTTGTGCGGGTACGCATAGCGCCCGCGACAGTAAACGCCCCAAAGCGCAACGTGGACACATCCAATTTTTTTAAAGAAAACATAGGTGTTTTTTGCAAAGTGGCTAACTGTAGATTTTGGCCTGTAGATCATTCGCCACCTAGGGAAAAATACCAAACCTGTGCATTTCTGAAAACTAGAGACCTAGGGGAATCCAAGATGGGGTGACTTGTGTGGCTCGGACCAGGTTCTGTTACCCAGAATCCTTTGCAAACCTCAAAATTTGGCTAAAAAACACATGTTCCTCACATTTCTGTGGAAGAAAGTTCTGGAATCTGAGAGGAGCCACAAATTTCCCTCCATCCAGCGTTCCCCCATGTCTCCCGATAGAAATGATACCTCACTTGTGTGGGTAGGCCTTGCGCCCGCGACATTAAACGCCCCAAAGCGCAACGTGGACACATCCAATTTTTTGAAAGAAAACATAGGTGTTTTTTGCAAAGAGCCTACCTGTAGATTTTGGCCTCTAGCTCAGCCGCCACCTAGGGAAAACTACCAAACCTGTGCATTTCTGAAAACTAGAGACCTAGGGGAATCCAAGATGGGGTGACTTGTGTGGCTCGGACCAGGTTCTGTTACCCAGAATCCTTTCCAAACATCAAAATTCGGCTAAAAAACACATGTTCCTCACATTTCTGTGGCAGAAAGTTCTGGAATCTGAGAGAGCCACAAATTTACTTCCACCCAGCGTTCCCCCATGTCTCCCGATAGAAATAATACCTCACTTGTGTGGGTAGGCCTAGCGCCCACGACAGGAAACGCCCCAAAGCGCAATGTGGACACATCCAATTTTTTGAAAGAAAACATAGGTGTTTTTTGCAAAGTGCCTACCTGTAGATTTTGGCCTCTAGCTCAGCCGCCACCTAGGGAAATCTACCAAACCTGTGCATTTCTGAAAACTAGAGACCTAGGGGAATCCAAGATGGGGTGACTTGTGTGGCTCGGACCAGGTTCTGTTACCCAGAATCCTTTCCAAACATCAAAATTCGGCTAAAAAACACATGTTCCTCACATTTCTGTGGCAGAAAGTTCTGGAATCTGAGAGAGCCCCAAATTTACTTCCACCCAGCGTTCCCCCATGTCTCCCGATAGAAATAATACCTCACTTGTGTGGGTAGGCCTAGCGCCCACGACAGGAAACGCCCCAAAGCGCAACGTGGACACATCCAAATTTTTTAAAGAAAACAGAGGTGTTTTCTGCAAAGTGGCTACCTGTAGAATTTGGCCTGTAGCTCAGCCGGCACCTAGGGAAACCTACCAAACCTGTGCATTTCTGAAAACTAGAGACCTAGGGGAATCCAAGATGGGGTGACTTGTGTGGCTCGGACCACGTTCTGTTACCCAGAATCCTTTGCAAACCTCAAAATGTGGCTAAAAAAACACATGTTCCTCACATTTCTGTGGCAGAAAGTTCTGGAATCTGAGAGGAGCCACAAATTTCCTTCCACCCAGCGTTCCCCCAAGTCTCCCGATAAAAATGATACCTCACTTGTGCGGGTACGCCTAGCGCCCGCGACAGTAAACGCCCCAAAGCGCAACGTGGACACATCCAATTTTTTTAAAGAAAACATAGGTGTTTTTTGCAAAGTGCCTAACTGTAGATTTTGGCCTGTAGCTCAGTCGCCACCTAGGGAAAAATACCAAACCTGTGCATTTCTGAAAACTAGAGACCTAGGGGAATCCAAGATGGGGTGACTTGTGTGGCTCGGACCAGGTTCTGTTACCCAGAATCCTTTGCAAACCTCAAAATTTGGCTAAAAAACACATGTTCCTCACATTTCTGTGGAAGAAAGTTCTGGAATCTGAGAGGAGCCACAAATTTCCCTCCATCCAGCGTTCCCCCATGTCTCCCGATAGAAATGATACCTCACTTGTGTGGGTAGGCCTTGCGCCCGCGACATTAAACGCCCCAAAGCGCAACGTGGACACATCCAATTTTTTGAAAGAAAACATAGGTGTTTTTTGCAAAGAGCCTACCTGTAGATTTTGGCCTCTAGCTCAGCCGCCACCTAGGGAAAACTACCAAACCTGTGCATTTCTGAAAACTAGAGACCTAGGGGAATCCAAGATGGGGTGACTTGTGTGGCTCGGACCAGGTTCTGTTACCCAGAATCCTTTCCAAACATCAAAATTCGGCTAAAAAACACATGTTCCTCACATTTCTGTGGCAGAAAGTTCTGGAATCTGAGAGAGCCACAAATTTACTTCCACCCAGCGTTCCCCCATGTCTCCCGATAGAAATAATACCTCACTTGTGTGGGTAGGCCTAGCGCCCACGACAGGAAACGCCCCAAAGCGCAACGTGGACACATCCAAATTTTTTAAAGAAAACAGAGGTGTTTTCTGCAAAGTGCCTACCTGTAGATTTTGGCCTGTAGCTCAGCCGGCACCTAGGGAAACCTACCAAACCTGTGCATTTCTGAAAACTAGAGACCTAGGGGAATCCAAGATGGGGTGACTTGTGTGGCTCGGACCACGTTCTGTTACCCAGAATCCTTTGCAAACCTCAAAATGTGGCTAAAAAAACACATGCTTCTCACATTTCTGTGGCAGAAAGTTCTGGAATCTGAGAGGAGCCACAAATTTCCTTCCACCCAGCGTTCCCCCAAGTCTCCCGATAAAAATGATACCTAACTTGTGTGGGTAGGCCTAGCGCCCGCGATAGGAAACGCCCCAAAGCGCAACGTGGAAACATCCAATTTTTTGAAAGAAAACAGAGGTGTTTTTTGCAAAGTGCCTACCTGTAGATTTTGGCCTGTAGCTCAGCCGGCACCTAGGGAAACCTACCAAACCTGTGCATTTCTGAAAACTAGAGACCTAGGGGAATCCAAGATGGGGTGACTTGTGTGGCTCGGACCACGTTCTGTTACCCAGAATCCTTTGCAAACCTCAAAATGTGGCTAAAAAAACACATGTTCCTCACATTTCTGTGGCAGAAAGTTCTGGAATCTGAGAGGAGCCACAAATTTCCTTCCACCCAGCGTTCCCCCACGTCTCCCGATAAAAATGATACCTCACTTGTGTGGGTAGGCCTAGCGCCCGCGACAGTAAACGACCCAAAGCGCAACGTGGACACATCCAATTTTTTGAAAGAAAACATAGGTGTTTTTTGCAAAGTGCCTAACTGTAGATTTTGGCCTGTAGCTCAGTCGCCACCTAGGGAAAAATACCAAACCTGTGCATTTCTGAAAACTAGAGACCTAGGGGAATCCAGGATGGGGTGACTTGTGTGGCTCGGACCAGGTTCTGTTACCCAGAATCCTTTGCAAACATCCAAATTCAGCTAAAAAAACACATGTTCCTCACATTTCTGTGGCAGATAGTTCTGGAATATGAGAGAGCCACAAATTTCCTTCCACCCAGCGTTCCCCAATGTCTCCCGATAGAAATGATACCTCACTTGTGTGGGTAGGCCTAGCGCCCGCGACAGGAAACGCCCCAAAGCGCAACGTGGACACATCCAAATTTTTGAAAGAAAACAGAGGTGTTTTTTGCAAAGTGCCTACCTGTAGATTTTGGCCTGTAGCTCAGCCGGCACCTAGGGAAACCTACCAAACCTGTGCATTTCTGAAAACTAGAGACCTAGGGGAATCCAAGATGGGGTGACTTGTGTGGCTCGGACCAGGTTCTGTTACCCAGAATCCTTTGCAAACCTCAAAATTTGGCTACAAAAACACATGTTCCTCACATTTCTGTGGCAGAAAGTTCTGGAATCTGAGAGGAGCCACAAATTTCCTTCCACCCAGCGTTCCCCCATGTCTCCCGATAGAAATGATACCTCACTTGTGTGGGTAGGCCTAGCGCCCGCGACAGAAAATGCCCCAAAGCGCAACGTGGACACATCCAAATTTTTAAAAAGAAAACAGAGGTGTTTTTTGCAAAGTGCCTACCTGTAGATTTTGGCCTGTAGCTCAGCCGGCACCTAGGGAAACCTACCAAACCGGTGCATTTCTGAAAACTTGAGACCTAGGGGAATCCAAGATGGGGTGACTTGTGTGGCTCGGACCAGGTTCTGTTACCCAGAATCCTTTCCAAACCTCAAAATTTGGCTAAAAAAACACATGTTCCTCACATTTCTGTGGAAGAAAGGTCTGGAATCTGAGAGGAGCCACAAATTTCCTTCCACCCAGCGTTCCCCCAAGTCTCCCAATAAAAATGATACTTCACTTGTGTGGGTAGGCCTAGCACCTGCGACAGCAAACGCCCCAAAGCGCAACGTGGACACATCTAATTTTTTGAATGAAAACAGAGGTGTTTTTTGCAAAGTGCCTACCTGTAGATTTTGGCCTCTAGCTCAGCCGACACCTAGGGAAAACTACCAAACCTGTGTATTTCTGAAAACTAGAGACCTAGGTGAATCCAATATAGGGTGACTTGTGTGGCTCGGACCAGGTTCGGTTACCCAGAATCCTTTGCAAACCTCAAAATTTGGCTTAAAAAATACGTTCCTCACATTTCTGTGGCAGAAAGTTCTGGAATCTGAGAGGAGCCACAAATTTCCTTCCACCCAGCGTTCCCCCACGTCTCCCGATAGAAATGATACCTCACTTGTGTGGGTAGGCCTAGCGCCCGCGACAGGAAACGCCCCAAAGCGCAACGTGGACACATCCAAATTTTTGAAAGAAAACAGAGGTGTTTTTGCAAAGTGCCTACCTGTAGATTTTGGCCTGTAGCTCAGCCTCCACCTAGGGAAACCTACCAAACCTGTGCATTTCGGAATACTAGATACCTAGGGGAATCCAAGATGGGGTGACTTGTGTGGCTCGGACCAGGTTCTGTTACCCAGAATCCTTTGCAAACATCAAAATTCAGCTAAAAAAACACATGTTCCTCACATTTCTGTGGCAGAAAGTTCTGGAATATGAGAGAGCCACAAATTTCCTTCCACCCAGCGTTCCCCAATGTCTCCCGATAGAAATGATACCTCACTTGTGTGGGTAGGCCTAGCGCCCGCGACAGGAAACACCCCAAAGCGCAACGTGGACACATCCAAATTTTTGAAAGAAAACAGAGGTGTTTTTTGCAAAGTGCCTACCTGTAGATTTTGGCCTGTAGCTCAGCCGGCACCTAGGGAAACCTACCAAACCTGTGCATTTCTGAAAACTAGAGACCTAGGGGAATCCAAGATGGGGTGACTTGTGTGGCTCGGACCAGGTTCTGTTACCCAGAATCCTTTGCAAACCTCAAAATTTGGCTACAAAAACACATGTTCCTCACATTTCTGCGGCAGAAAGTTCTGGAATCTGAGAGGAGCCACAAATTTCCTTCCACCCAACGTTCCCCCATGTCTCTCGATAGAAATGATACCTCACTTGTGTGGGTACGCCTAGCGCCCGCGACAGTAAATGACCCAAAGCGCAACGTGGACACATCCAATTTTTTGAAAGAAAACATAGGTGTTTTTTGCAAAGTGCCTAACTGTAGATTTTGGCCTGTAGCTCAGTCGCCACCTAGGGAAAAATACAAAACCTGTGCATTTCTGAAAACTAGAGACCTAGGGGAATCCAGGATGGGGTGACTTGTGTGGCTCGGACCAGGTTCTGTTACCCAGAATCCTTTGCAAACATCCAAATTCAGCTAAAAAAACACATGTTCCTCACATTTCTGTGGCAGATAGTTCTGGAATATGAGAGAGCCACAAATTTCCTTCCACCCAGCGTTCCCCAATGTCTCCCGATAGAAATGATACCTCACTTGTGTGGGTAGGCCTAGCGCCCGCGACAGGAAACGCCCCAAAGCGCAACGTGGACACATCCAAATTTTTGAAAGAAAACAGAGGTGTTTTTTGCAAAGTGCCTACCTGTAGATTTTGGCCTGTAGCTCAGCCGGCACCTAGGGAAACCTACCAAACCTGTGCATTTCTGAAAACTAGAGACCTAGGGGAATCCAAGATGGGGTGACTTGTGTGGCTCGGACCAGGTTCTGTTACCCAGAATCCTTTGCAAACCTCAAAATTTGGCTACAAAAACACATGTTCCTCACATTTCTGTGGCAGAAAGTTCTGGAATCTGAGAGGAGCCACAAATTTCCCTCCATCCAGCGTTCCCCCATGTCTCCCGATAGAAATGATACCTCACTTGTGTGGGTAGGCCTTGCGCCCGCGACATTAAACGCCCCAAAGCGCAACGTGGACACATCCAATTTTTTGAAAGAAAACATAGGTGTTTTTTGCAAAGAGCCTACCTGTAGATTTTGGCCTCTAGCTCAGCCGCCACCTAGGGAAAACTACCAAACCTGTGCATTTCTGAAAACTAGAGACCTAGGGGAATCCAAGATGGGGTGACTTGTGTGGCTCGGACCAGGTTCTGTTACCCAGAATCCTTTCCAAACATCAAAATTCGGCTAAAAAACACATGTTCCTCACATTTCTGTGGCAGAAAGTTCTGGAATCTGAGAGAGCCACAAATTTACTTCCACCCAGCGTTCCCCCATGTCTCCCGATAGAAATAATACCTCACTTGTGTGGGTAGGCCTAGCGCCCACGACAGGAAACGCCCCAAAGCGCAACGTGGACACATCCAAATTTTTTAAAGAAAACAGAGGTGTTTTCTGCAAAGTGCCTACCTGTAGATTTTGGCCTGTAGCTCAGCCGGCACCTAGGGAAACCTACCAAACCTGTGCATTTCTGAAAACTAGAGACCTAGGGGAATCCAAGATGGGGTGACTTGTGTGGCTCGGACCACGTTCTGTTACCCAGAATCCTTTGCAAACCTCAAAATGTGGCTAAAAAAACACATGCTTCTCACATTTCTGTGGCAGAAAGTTCTGGAATCTGAGAGGAGCCACAAATTTCCTTCCACCCAGCGTTCCCCCAAGTCTCCCGATAAAAATGATACCTAACTTGTGTGGGTAGGCCTAGCGCCCGCGATAGGAAACGCCCCAAAGCGCAACGTGGAAACATCCAATTTTTTGAAAGAAAACAGAGGTGTTTTTTGCAAAGTGCCTACCTGTAGATTTTGGCCTGTAGCTCAGCCGGCACCTAGGGAAACCTACCAAACCTGTGCATTTCTGAAAACTAGAGACCTAGGGGAATCCAAGATGGGGTGACTTGTGTGGCTCGGACCACGTTCTGTTACCCAGAATCCTTTGCAAACCTCAAAATGTGGCTAAAAAAACACATGTTCCTCACATTTCTGTGGCAGAAAGTTCTGGAATCTGAGAGGAGCCACAAATTTCCTTCCACCCAGCGTTCCCCCACGTCTCCCGATAAAAATGATACCTCACTTGTGTGGGTAGGCCTAGCGCCCGCGACAGTAAACGACCCAAAGCGCAACGTGGACACATCCAATTTTTTGAAAGAAAACATAGGTGTTTTTTGCAAAGTGCCTAACTGTAGATTTTGGCCTGTAGCTCAGTCGCCACCTAGGGAAAAATACCAAACCTGTGCATTTCTGAAAACTAGAGACCTAGGGGAATCCAGGATGGGGTGACTTGTGTGGCTCGGACCAGGTTCTGTTACCCAGAATCCTTTGCAAACATCCAAATTCAGCTAAAAAAACACATGTTCCTCACATTTCTGTGGCAGATAGTTCTGGAATATGAGAGAGCCACAAATTTCCTTCCACCCAGCGTTCCCCAATGTCTCCCGATAGAAATGATACCTCACTTGTGTGGGTAGGCCTAGCGCCCGCGACAGGAAACGCCCCAAAGCGCAACGTGGACACATCCAAATTTTTGAAAGAAAACAGAGGTGTTTTTTGCAAAGTGCCTACCTGTAGATTTTGGCCTGTAGCTCAGCCGGCACCTAGGGAAACCTACCAAACCTGTGCATTTCTGAAAACTAGAGACCTAGGGGAATCCAAGATGGGGTGACTTGTGTGGCTCGGACCAGGTTCTGTTACCCAGAATCCTTTGCAAACCTCAAAATTTGGCTACAAAAACACATGTTCCTCACATTTCTGTGGCAGAAAGTTCTGGAATCTGAGAGGAGCCACAAATTTCCTTCCACCCAGCGTTCCCCCATGTCTCCCGATAGAAATGATACCTCACTTGTGTGGGTAGGCCTAGCGCCCGCGACAGAAAATGCCCCAAAGCGCAACGTGGACACATCCAAATTTTTAAAAAGAAAACAGAGGTGTTTTTTGCAAAGTGCCTACCTGTAGATTTTGGCCTGTAGCTCAGCCGGCACCTAGGGAAACCTACCAAACCGGTGCATTTCTGAAAACTTGAGACCTAGGGGAATCCAAGATGGGGTGACTTGTGTGGCTCGGACCAGGTTCTGTTACCCAGAATCCTTTCCAAACCTCAAAATTTGGCTAAAAAAACACATGTTCCTCACATTTCTGTGGAAGAAAGGTCTGGAATCTGAGAGGAGCCACAAATTTCCTTCCACCCAGCGTTCCCCCAAGTCTCCCAATAAAAATGATACTTCACTTGTGTGGGTAGGCCTAGCACCTGCGACAGCAAACGCCCCAAAGCGCAACGTGGACACATCTAATTTTTTGAATGAAAACAGAGGTGTTTTTTGCAAAGTGCCTACCTGTAGATTTTGGCCTCTAGCTCAGCCGACACCTAGGGAAAACTACCAAACCTGTGTATTTCTGAAAACTAGAGACCTAGGTGAATCCAATATAGGGTGACTTGTGTGGCTCGGACCAGGTTCGGTTACCCAGAATCCTTTGCAAACCTCAAAATTTGGCTTAAAAAATACGTTCCTCACATTTCTGTGGCAGAAAGTTCTGGAATCTGAGAGGAGCCACAAATTTCCTTCCACCCAGCGTTCCCCCACGTCTCCCGATAGAAATGATACCTCACTTGTGTGGGTAGGCCTAGCGCCCGCGACAGGAAACGCCCCAAAGCGCAACGTGGACACATCCAAATTTTTGAAAGAAAACAGAGGTGTTTTTGCAAAGTGCCTACCTGTAGATTTTGGCCTGTAGCTCAGCCTCCACCTAGGGAAACCTACCAAACCTGTGCATTTCGGAATACTAGATACCTAGGGGAATCCAAGATGGGGTGACTTGTGTGGCTCGGACCAGGTTCTGTTACCCAGAATCCTTTGCAAACATCAAAATTCAGCTAAAAAAACACATGTTCCTCACATTTCTGTGGCAGAAAGTTCTGGAATATGAGAGAGCCACAAATTTCCTTCCACCCAGCGTTCCCCAATGTCTCCCGATAGAAATGATACCTCACTTGTGTGGGTAGGCCTAGCGCCCGCGACAGGAAACACCCCAAAGCGCAACGTGGACACATCCAAATTTTTGAAAGAAAACAGAGGTGTTTTTTGCAAAGTGCCTACCTGTAGATTTTGGCCTGTAGCTCAGCCGGCACCTAGGGAAACCTACCAAACCTGTGCATTTCTGAAAACTAGAGACCTAGGGGAATCCAAGATGGGGTGACTTGTGTGGCTCGGACCAGGTTCTGTTACCCAGAATCCTTTGCAAACCTCAAAATTTGGCTACAAAAACACATGTTCCTCACATTTCTGCGGCAGAAAGTTCTGGAATCTGAGAGGAGCCACAAATTTCCTTCCACCCAACGTTCCCCCATGTCTCTCGATAGAAATGATACCTCACTTGTGTGGGTACGCCTAGCGCCCGCGACAGTAAATGACCCAAAGCGCAACGTGGACACATCCAATTTTTTGAAAGAAAACATAGGTGTTTTTTGCAAAGTGCCTAACTGTAGATTTTGGCCTGTAGCTCAGTCGCCACCTAGGGAAAAATACAAAACCTGTGCATTTCTGAAAACTAGAGACCTAGGGGAATCCAGGATGGGGTGACTTGTGTGGCTCGGACCAGGTTCTGTTACCCAGAATCCTTTGCAAACATCCAAATTCAGCTAAAAAAACACATGTTCCTCACATTTCTGTGGCAGATAGTTCTGGAATATGAGAGAGCCACAAATTTCCTTCCACCCAGCGTTCCCCAATGTCTCCCGATAGAAATGATACCTCACTTGTGTGGGTAGGCCTAGCGCCCGCGACAGGAAACGCCCCAAAGCGCAACGTGGACACATCCAAATTTTTGAAAGAAAACAGAGGTGTTTTTTGCAAAGTGCCTACCTGTAGATTTTGGCCTGTAGCTCAGCCGGCACCTAGGGAAACCTACCAAACCTGTGCATTTCTGAAAACTAGAGACCTAGGGGAATCCAAGATGGGGTGACTTGTGTGGCTCGGACCAGGTTCTGTTACCCAGAATCCTTTGCAAACCTCAAAATTTGGCTACAAAAACACATGTTCCTCACATTTCTGTGGCAGAAAGTTCTGGAATCTGAGAGGAGCCACAAATTTCCTTCCACCCAGCGTTCCCCCATGTCTCCCGATAGAAATGATACCTCACTTGTGTGGGTAGGCCTAGCGCCCGTGACAGAAAATGCCCCAAAGCGCAACGTGGACACATCCAAATTTTTAAAAAGAAAACAGAGGTGTTTTTTGCAAAGTGCCTACCTGTAGATTTTGGCCTGTAGCTCAGCCGGCACCTAGGGAAACCTACCAAACCGGTGCATTTCTGAAAACTAGAGACCTAGGGGAATCCAAGATGGGGTGACTTGTGTGGCTCGGACCAGGTTCTGTTACCCAGAATCCTTTCCAAACCTCAAAATTTGGCTAAAAAAACACATGTTCCTCACATTTCTGTGGCAGAAAGGTCTGGAATCTGAGAGGAGCCACAAATTTCCTTCCACCCAGCGTTCCCCCATGTCTCCCAATAAAAATGATACTTCACTTGTGTGGGTAGGCCTAGCAGCTGCGACAGCAAACGCCCCAAAGCGCAACGTGGACACATCTAATTTTTTGAAAGAAAACAGAGGTGTTTTTTGCAAAGTGCCTACCTGTAGATTTTGGCCTCTAGCTCAGCCGACACCTAGGGAAAACTACCAAACCTGTGTATTTCTGAAAACTAGAGACCTAGGTGAATCCATTATAGGGTGACTTGTGTGGCTCGGACCAGGTTCGGTTACCCAGAATCCTTTGCAAACCTCAAAATTTGGCTTAAAAAATACGTTCCTCACATTTCTGTGGCAGAAAGTTCTGGAATCTGAGAGGAGCCACAAATTTCCTTCCACCCAGCGTTCCCCCACGTCTCCCGATAGAAATGATACCTCACTTGTGTGGGTAGTCCTAGCGCCCGCGACAGGAAACGCCCCAAAGCGCAACGTGGACACATCCAAATTTTTGAAAGAAAACAGAGGTGTTTTTGCAAAGTGCCTACCTGTAGATTTTGGCCTGTAGCTCAGCCGCCACCTAGGGAAACCTACCAAACCTGTGCATTTCTGAATACTAGATACCTAGGGGAATCCAAGATGGGGTGACTTGTGTGGCTCGGACCAGGTTCTGTTACCCAGAATCCTTTGCAAACATCAAAATTCAGCTAAAAAAACACATGTTCCCACATTTCTGTGGCAGAAAGTTCTGGAATATGAGGGAGCCACAAATTTCCTTCCACCCAGCGTTCCCCAATGTCTCCCGATAGAAATGATACCTCACTTGTGTGGGTAGGCCTAGCGCCCGCGACAGGAAACGCCCCAAAGCGCAACGTGGACACATCCAAATTTTTGAAAGAAAACAGAGGTGTTTTTTGCAAAGTGCCTACCTGTAGATTTTGGCCTCTAGCTCAGCCGGCACCTAGGGAAACCTACCAAACCTGTGCATTTCTGAAAACTAGAGACCTAGGGGAATCCAAGATGGGGTGACTTGTGTGGCTCGGACCAGGTTCTGTTACCCAGAATCCTTTGCAAACCTCAAAATTTGGCTACAAAAACACATGTTCCTCACATTTCTGCGGCAGAAAGTTCTGGAATCTGAGAGGAGCCACAAATTTCCTTCCACCCAGCGTTCCCCCATGTCTCCCGATAGAAATGATACCTCACTTGTGTGGGTAGGCCTAGCGCCCGCGACAGAAAATGCCCCAAAGCGCAACGTGGACACATCCAAATTTTTAAAAAGAAAACAGAGGTGTTTTTTGCAAAGTGCCTACCTGTAGATTTTGGCCTGTAGCTCAGCCGGCACCTAGGGAAACCTACCAAACCGGTGCATTTCTGAAAACTAGAGACCTAGGGGAATCCAAGATGGGGTGACTTGTGTGGCTCGGACCAGGTTCTGTTACCCAGAATCCTTTCCAAACCTCAAAATTTGGCTAAAAAAACACATGTTCCTCACATTTCTGTGGCAGAAAGGTCTGGAATCTGAGAGGAGCCACAAATTTCCTTCCACCCAGCGTTCCCCCAAGTCTCCCAATAAAAATGATACTTCACTTGTGTGGGTAGGCCTAGCACCTGCGACAGCAAACGCCCCAAAGCGCAACGTGGACACATCTAATTTTTTGAAAGAAAACAGAGGTGTTTTTTGCAAAGTGCTTACCTGTAGATTTTGGCCTCTAGCTCAGCCGACACCTAGGGAAAACTACCAAACCTGTGTATTTCTGAAAACTAGAGACCTAGGTGAATCCAATATAGGGTGACTTGTGTGGCTCGGACCAGGTTCGGTTACCCAGAATCCTTTGCAAACCTCAAAATTTGGCTTAAAAAATACGTTCCTCACATTTCTGTGGCAGAAAGTTCTGGAATCCGAGAGGAGCCACAAATTTCCTTCCACCCAGCGTTCCCCCACGTCTCCCGATAGAAATGATACCTCACTTGTGTGGGTAGGCCTAGCGCCCACGACAGGAAACGCCCCAAAGCGCAACGTGGACACATCCACATTTTTGAAAGAAAACAGAGGTGTTTTTGCAAAGTGCCTACCTGTAGATTTGGCCTGTAGCTCAGCCGCCACCTAGGGAAACCTACCAAACCTGTGCATTTCTGAATACTAGATACCTAGGGGAATCCAAGATGGGGTGACTTGTGTGGCTCGGACCAGGTTCTGTTACCCAGAATCCTTTGCAAACCTCAAAATGTGGCTAAAAAAACACATGTTCCTCACATTTCTGTGGCAGAAAGTTCTGGAATCTGAGAGGAGCCACAAATTTCCTTCAACCCAGCGTTCCCCCAAGTCTCCCGATAAAAATGATACCTCACTTGTGTGGGTAGGCCTAGCGCCCACGACAGTAAACGCCCCATAGCGCAACGTGGACACATCCAATTTTTTTAAAGAAAACAGAGGTGTTTTTTGCAAAGTGTTTTCCTGTAGATTTTGGCCTCTAGCTCAGCCGCCACCTAGGGAAACCTACCAAACCTGTGCATTTCTGAAAACTAGAGACCTAGGGGAATCCAAGATGGGGTGACTTGTGTGGCTCGGACCAGGTTCTGTTACCCAGAATCCTTTGCAAACCTCAAAATTTGGCTAAAAAACACATGTTCCTCACATTTCTGTGGAAGAAAGCTCTGGAATCTGAGAGGAGCCACAAATTTCCTTCCACCCAGCGTTCCCCCATGTCTCCCGATTGAAATGATACCTCATTTGTGTGGGTAGGCCTAGCGCCCGCGACAGGAAACGCCCCAAAGCGCAACGTGGACACATCCAAATTTTTGAAAGAAAACAGAGGTGTTTTTTGCAAAGTGCCTACCTGTAGATTTTGGCCTGTAGCTCAGCCGGCACCTATGGAAACCTACCAAACCTGTGCATTTCTGAAAACTAGAGACCTAGGGGAATCCAAGATGGGGTGACTTGTGTGGCTTGGACCAGGTTCTGTTACCCAGAATCCTTTGCAAATCTCAAAATTTGGCTACAAAAACACATGTTCCTTACATTTCTGTGGCAGAAAGTTCTGGAATCTGAGAGGAGCCACAAATTTCCTTCCACCCAGCGCTCCCCAATGTCTCCCGACAGAAATTATACCTCACTTGTGTGGGTAGGCCTAGCGCCCGCGACAGAAAATGCCCCAAAGCGCAACGTGGACCCATCCAAATTTTTGAAGGAAAACAGAGGTGTTTTTTGCAAAGTGCCTACCTGTAGATTTTGGCCTGTAGCTCAGCCGGCACCTAGGGAAACCTACCAAACCTGTCCATTTCTGAAAACTAGAGACCTAGGGGAATCGAAGATGGGGTGACTTGTGTGGCTCGGACCAGGTTCTGTTACCCAGAATCCTTTGCAAACCTCAAAATGTGGCTAAAAAAACACATGTTCCTCATATTTCTGTGGCAGAAAGTTCTGGAATCTGAGAGGAGCCACAAATTTCCTTCCATCCAGCGTTCCCCCAAGTCTCCCGATAAAAATGATACCTCACTTGTGTGGGTAGGCCTAGCGCCCGCGACAGTAAACGCCCCAAAGCGCAACGTGGACACATCCAATTTTTTGAAAGAAAACAGAGGTATTTTTACAAAGTGCCTACCTGTAGATTTTGGCCTCTAGCTCAGCCGTCACCTAGGGAAACCTACCAAACCTGTGCATTTCTGAAAACTAGAGACCTAGGGGAATCCAAGATGGGGTGACTTGTGTGGCTCGGACAAGGTTCTGTTACCCAGAATCCTTTGCAAACCTCAAAATTTGGCTAAAAAACACATGTTCCTCACATTTCTGTGGAAGAAAGTTCTTGAATCTGAGAGGAGCCACAAATTTCCTTCCACCCAGCGTTCCCCCATGTCTCCCGATAGAAATGATACCTCACTTGTGTGGGTAGGACTAGCGCCCGCGACAGGAAACGCCCCAAAGCGCAACATGGACACATCCAAATTTTTGAAAGAAAACAGAGGTGTTTTTTGCAAAGTGCCTACCTGTAGATTTTGGCCTGTAGCTCAGCCGGCACCTAGGGAAACCTACCAAACCTGTGCATTTCTGAAAACTAGAGACGTAGGGGAATCCAAGATGGGGAGACTTGAGTGGCTTGGACCAGGTTCTGTTGCCCAGAATCCTTTCCAAACCTCAAAATTTGGCTAAAAAAACACATGTTCCTCACATTTCTGTGGTAGAAAGGTCTGGAATCTGAGAGGAGCCACAAATTTCCTTCCACCCAGCGTTCCCCCAAGTCTCCCGATAAAAATGATACTTCACTTGTGTGGGTAGGCCTAGCGCCCGTGACAGAAAATGCCCCAAAGCGCAACATGAACCCATCCAAATTTTTGAAGGAAAACAGAGGTGTTTTTTGCAAAGTGCCTACCTGTAGATTTTGGCCTGTAGCTCAGCCGGCACCTAGGGAAACCTACCAAACCTGTCCATTTCTGAAAACTAGAGACCTAGGGGAATCGAAGATGGGGTGACTTGTGTGGCTCGGACCAGGTTCTGTTACCCAGAATCCTTTGCAAACCTCAAAATGTGGCAAAAAAAACACATGTTCCTCACATTTCTGTGGCAGAAAGTTCTGGAATCTGAGAGGAGTCACAAATTTCCTTCCATCCAGCGTTCCCCCAAGTCTCCCGATAAAAATGATACCTCACTTGTGTGGGTAGGCCTAGCGCCCGCGACAGTAAACGCCCCCAAGCGCAACGTGGACACATCCAATTTTTTGAAAGAAAACAGAGGTTTTTTAACAAAGTGCCTACCTGTAGATTTTGGCCTCTAGCTCAGCCGTCCCCTAGGGAAACCTACCAAACCTGTGCATTTCTGAAAACTAGAGACCTAGGGGAATCCATGATGGGGTGACTTGTGTGGCTCGGACCAGGTTCTGTTACCCAGAATCCTTTGCAAACCTCAAACTTTGGCTAAAAAACACATGTTCCTCACATTTCTGTGGAAGAAAGTTCTTGAATCTGAGAGGAGCCACAAATTTCCTTCCACCCAGCGTTCCCCCATGTCTCCCGATAGAAATGATACCTCACTTGTGTGGGTAGGACTAGCGCCCGCGACAGGAAACGCCCCAAAGCGCAACGTGGACACATCCAAATTTTTGAAAGAAAACAGAGGTGTTTTTTGCAAAGTGCCTACCTGTAGATTTTGGCCTGTAGCTCAGCCGGCACCTAGGGAAACCTACCAAACATGTGCATTTCTGAAAACTAGAGACCTAGGGGGAATCCAAGATGGGGTGACTTGTGTGGCTCGGACCAGGTTCTGTTACCCAGAATCCTTTGCAAACCTCAAAATTTGGCTACAAAAACACATGTTCCTCACATTTCTGTGGCAAAAAGTTCTGGAATCTAAGAGGAGCAACAAATTTCCTTCCACCCAGCGCTCCCCCATGTCTCCCGACAGAAATGATACCTCACTTGTTTGGGTAGGCCTTACGCCCGCGACAGAAAATGCACCAAAGCGCAACGTGGACCCATCCACATTTTTGAAAGAAAACAGAGGTGTTTTTGCAAAGTGCCTACCTGTAGATTTTGGCCTGTAGCTCAGTCGCCACCTAGGGAAAAATACCAAACCTGTGCATTTCTGAAAACTAGAGACCTAGGGGAATCCAGGATGGGGTGACTTGTGTGGCTCGGACCAGGTTCTGTTACCCAGAATCCTTTGCAAACATCAAAATTCAGCTAAAAAAACACATGTTCCTCACATTTCTGTGGCAGAAAGTTCTGGAATATGAGAGAGCCACAAATTTCCTTCCACCCAGCGTTCCCCAATGTCTCCCGATAGAAATGATACCTCACTTGTGTGGGTAGGCCTAGCGCCCGCGACAGGAAACGCCCCAAAGCGCAACGTGGACACATCCAAATTTTTGAAAGAAAACAGAGGTGTTTTTTGCAAAGTGCCTACCTGTAGATTTTGGCCTGTAGCTCAGCCGGCACCTAGGGAAACCTACCAAACCTGTGCATTTCTGAAAACTAGAGACCTAGGGGAATCCAAGATGGGGTGACTTGTGTGGCTCGGACCAGGTTCTGTTACCCAGAATCCTTTGCAAACCTCAATATTTGGCTACAAAAACACATGTTCCTCACATTTCTGTGGCAGAAAGTTCTGGAATCTGAGAGGAGCCACAAATTTCCTTCCACCCAGCGTTCCCCCATGTCTCCCGATAGAAATGATACCTCACTTGTGTGGGTAGGCCTAGCGCCCGCGACAGAAAATGCCCCAAAGCGCAACGTGGACACATCCAAATTTTTGAAAGAAAACAGAGGTGTTTTTTGCAAAGTGCCTACCTGTAGATTTTGGCCTGTAGCTCAGCCGGCACCTAGGGAAACCTACCAAACCTGTGCATTTCTGAAAACTAGAGACCTAGGGGAATCCAAGATGGGGTGACTTGTGTGGCTCGGACCAGGTTCTGTTACCCAGAATCCTTTCCAAACCTCAAAATTTTGCTAAAAAAACACATGTTCCTCACATTTCTGTGGCAGAAAGGTCTGGAATCTGAGAGGAGCCACAAATTTCCTTCCACCCAGCGTTCCCCCAAGTCTCCCAATAAAAATGATACTTCACTTGTGTGGGTAGGCCTAGCACCTGCGACAGCAAACGCCCCAAAGCGCAACGTGGACACATCTAATTTTTTGAAAGAAAACAGAGGTGTTTTTGCAAAGTGCCTACCTGTAGATTTTGGCCTGTAGCTCAGCCGCCACCTAGGGAAACCTACCAAACCTGTGCATTTCTGAATACTAGATACCTAGGGGAATCCAAGATGGGGTGACTTGTGTGGCTCGGACCAGGTTCTGTTACCCAGAATCCTTTGCAAACCTCAAAATGTGGCTAAAAAAACACATGTTCCTCACATTTCTGTGGCAGAAAGTTCTGGAATCTGAGAGGAGCCACAAATTTCCTTCCACCCAGCGTTCCCCCAAGTCTCCCGATAAAAATGATACCTAACTTGTGTGGGTAGGCCTAGCGCCCGCGATAGGAAACGCCCCAAAGCGCAACGTGGACACATCCAATTTTTTGAAAGAAAACAGAGGTGTTTTTTGCAAAGTGCCTACCTGTAGATTTTGGCCTGTAGCTCAGCCGGCACCTAGGGAAACCTACCAAACCTGTGCATTTCTGAAAACTAGAGACCTAGGGGAATCCAAGATGGGGTGACTTGTGTGGCTCGGACCAGGTTCTGTTACCCAGAATCCTTTGCAAACCTCAAAATGTGGCTAAAAAACACATGTTCCTCACATTTCTGTGGCAGAAAATTCTGGAATCTGAGAGGAGTCACAAATTTCCTTCCACCCAGCGTTCCCCCAAGTCTCCCGATAAAAATGATACCTCACTTGTGTGGGTAGGCCTAGCGCCCACGACAGTAAACGCCCCAAAGCGCAACGTGGACACATCCAATTTTTTGAAAGAAAACAGAGGTGTTTTTTGCAAAGTGTTTTCCTGTAGATTTTGGCCTCTAGCTCAGCCGCCACCTAGGGAAACCTACCAAACCTGTGCATTTCTGAATACTAGATACGTAGGGGAATCCAAGATGGGGTGACTTGTGTGGCTCGGACCAGGTTCTGTTACCCAGAATCCTTTGCAAACCTCATAATGTGGCTAAAAAAACACATGTTCCTCACATTTCTGTGGCAGAAAGTTCTGGAATCCGAGAGGAGCCACAAATTTCCTTCCACCCAGCGTTCCCCCAAGTCTCCCGATAAAAATGATACCTCACTTGTGTGGGTAGGCCTAGCGCCCACGACAGTAAACGCCCCAAAGCGCAACGTGGACACATCCAATTTTTTTAAAGAAAACAGAGGTGTTTTTTGCAAAGTGTTTTCCTGTAGATTTTGGCCTCTAGCTCAGCCGCCACCTAGGGAAACCTACCAAACCTGTGCATTTCTGAAAACTAGAGACCTAGGGGAATCCAAGATGGGGTGACTTGTGTGGCTCGGACCAGGTTCTGTTACCCAGAATCCTTTGCAAACCTCAAAATTTGGCTAAAAAACACATGTTCCTCACATTTCTGTGGAAGAAAGTTCTGGAATCTGAGAGGAGCCACAAATTTCCGTCCACCCAGCGTTCCCCCATGTCTCCCGATAGAAATGATACCTCACTTGGGTGGGTAGGCCTAGCGCCCGCGACAGGAAACGCCCCAAAGCGCAACGTGGACACATCCAAATTTTTGAAAGAAAACAGAGGTGTTTTTTGCAAAGTGCCTACCTGTAGATTTTGGCCTGTAGCTCAGCCGGCACCTAGGGAAACCTACCAAACCTGTGCATTTCTGAAAACTAGAGACCTAGGGGAATCCAAGATGGGGTGACTTGTGTGGCTTGGACCAGGTTCTGTTACCCAGAATCCTTTGCAAACCTCAAAATTTGGCTACAAAAACACATGTTCCTTACATTTCTGTGGCAGAAAGTTCTGGAATCTGAGAGGAGCCACAAATTTCCTTCCACCCAGCGCTCCCCCATGTCTCCCGACAGAAATGATACCTCACTTGTGTGGGTAGGCCTAGCGCCCGCGACAGAAAATGCCCCAAAGCGCAACGTGGACCCATCCAAATTTTTGAAGGAAAACAGAGGTGTTTTTTGCAAAGTGCCTACCTGTAGATTTTGGCCTGTAGCTCAGCCGGCACCTAGGGAAACCTACCAAACCTGTCCATTTCTGAAAACTAGAGACCTAGGGGAATCGAAGATGGGGTGACTTGTGTGGCTCGGACCAGGTTCTGTTACCCAGAATCCTTTGCAAACCTCATAATGTGGCTAAAAAAACACATGTTCCTCACATTTCTGTGGCAGAAAGTTCTGGAATCCGAGAGGAGCCACAAATTTCCTTCCACCCAGCGTTCCCCCAAGTCTCCCGATAAAAATGATACCTCACTTGTGTGGGTAGGCCTAGCGCCCACGACAGTAAACGCCCCAAAGCGCAACGTGGACACATCCAATTTTTTTAAAGAAAACACAGGTGTTTTTTGCAAAGTGTTTTCCTGTAGATTTTGGCCTCTAGCTCAGCCGCCACCTAGGGAAACCTACCAAACCTGTGCATTTCTGAAAACTAGAGACCTAGGGGAATCCAAGATGGGGTGACTTGTGTGGCTCGGACCAGGTTCTGTTACCCAGAATCCTTTGCAAACCTCAAAATTTGGCTACAAAAACACATGTTCCTTACATTTCTGTGGCAGAAAGTTCTGGAATCTGAGAGGAGCCACAAATTTCCTTCCATCCAGCGTTCCCCCACGTCTCCCGATAAAAATGATACCTCACTTGTGTGGGTAGGCCTAGCGCCCGCGACAGTAAACACCCCAAAGCGCAACGTGGACACATCCAATTTTTTGAAAGAAAACAGAGGTTTTTTTACAAAGTGCCTACCTGTAGATTTTGGCCTCTAGCTCAGCCGCCACCTAGGGAAACATACCAAACCTGTGCATTTCTGAAAACTAGAGACCTAGGGGAATCCAAGATGGGGTGACTTGTGTGGCTCGGACCAGGTTCTGTTACCCAGAATCCTTTGCAAACCTCAAAATTTGGCTAGAAAACACATGTTCCTCACATTTCTGTGGAAGAAAGTTCTGGAATCTGAGAGGAGCCACAAATTTCCGTCCACCCAGCGTTCCCCCATGTCTCCCGATAGAAATGATACCTCACTTGTGTGGGTAGGCCTAGCGCCCGCGACAGGAAACGCCCCAAAGCGCAATGTGGACACATCCAAATTTTTGAAAGAAAACAGAGGTGTTTTTTGCAAAGTGCCTACCTGTAGATTTTGGCCTGTAGCTCAGCCGGCACCTAGGGAAACCTACCTAACCTGTGCATTTCTGAAAACTAGAGACCTAGGGGAATCCAAGATGGGGTGACTTGTGTGGCTTGGACCAGGTTCTGTTACCCAGAATCCTTTGCAAACCTCAAAATTTGGCTACAAAAACACATGTTCCTTACATTTCTGTGGCAGAAAGTTCTGGATTCTGAGAGGAGCCCCAAATTTCCTTCCATCCAGCGTTCCCCCACGTCTCCCGATAAAAATGATACCTCACTTGTGTGGGTAGGCCTAGCGCCCGCGACAGTAAACACCCCAAAGCGCAACGTGGACACATCCAATTTTTGGAAAGAAAACAGAGTTTTTTTTACAAAGTGCCTACCTGTAGATTTTGGCCTCTAGCTCAGCCGCCACCTAGGGAAACCTACCAAACCTGTGCATTTCTGAAAACTAGAGACCTAGGGGAATCCAAGATGGGGTGACTTGTGTGGCTCGGACCAGGTTCTGTTACCCAGAATCCTTTGCAAACCTCAAAATTTGGCTACAAAAACACATGTTCCTCACATTTCTGTGGCAGAAAGTTCTGGAATCTGAGAGGAGCCACAAATTTCCTTCCACCCAGCGTTCCCCCATGTCTCCCGATAGAAATGATACCTCACTTGTGTGGGTAGGCCTAGCGCCCGCGACAGAAAATGCCCCAAAGCGCAACGTGGACACATCCAAATTTTTTAAAGAAAACAGAGGTGTTTTTTGCAAAGTGCCTACCTGTAGATTTTGGCCTGTAGCTCAGCCGGCACCTAGGGAAACCTACCAAACCTGTGCATTTCTGAAAACTAGAGACCTAGAGGAATCCAAGATGGGGAGACTTGTGTGGCTCGGACCAGGTTCTGTTACCCAGAATCCTTTCCAAACCTCAAAATTTGGCTAAAAAAACACATGTTCCTCACATTTCTGTGGCAGAAAGGTGTGGAATCTGAGAGGAGCCACAAATTTCCTTCCACCCAGCGTTCCCCCAAGTCTCCCGATAAAAATGATACTTCACTTGTGTGGGTAGGCGACAGCAAACGCCCCAAAGCGCAACGTGGACACATCTAATTTTTTGAAAGAAAACAGAGGTGTTTTTTGCAAAGTGCCTACCTGTAGATTTTGGCCTCTAGCTCAGCCGACACCTAGGGAAAACTACCAAACCTGTGTATTTCTGAAAACTAGAGACCTAGGGGAATCCAATATGGGGTGACTTGTGTGGCTCAGACCAGGTTCGGTTACCCAGAATCCTTTGCAAACCTCAAAATTTGGCTTAAAAAATACGTTCCTCACATTTCTGTGGCAGAAAGTTCTGGAATCCGAGAGGAGCCACAAATTTCCTTCCACCCAGCGTTCCCCCACGTCTCACGATAAAAATGATACCTCACTTGTGTGAGTAGGCCTAGCGCCCGTGATAGGAAACGCCCCAAAGCGCAACGTGGACACATCCAATTTTTTGAAAGAAAACAGAGGTGTTTTTTGCAAAGTGCCTACCTGTAGATTTTGGCCTGTAGCTCAGCCGGCACCTAGGGAAACCTACTAAACCTGGGCATTTCTGAAAACTAGAGACCTAGGGGAATCGAAGATGGGGTGACTTGTGTGGCTCGGACCAGGTTCTGTTACCCAGAATCCTTTGCAAACCTCAAAATGTGGCTAAAAAAACACATGTTCCTCACATTTCTGTGGCAGAAAGTTCTGGAATCTGAGAGGAGCCACAAATTTCCTTCCACCCAGCGTTCCCCCAAGTCTCCCGATAAAAATGATACCTCACTTGTGTGGGTAGGCCTAGTGCCCACGACAGTAAACGCCCCAAAGCGCAACGTGGACACATCCAATTTTTTAAAAGAAAACAGAGGTGTTTTTTGCAAAGTGCCTACCTGTAGATTTTGGCCTCTAGCTCAGCCGCCACCTAGGGAAACCTACCAAACCTGTGCATTTATGAAAACTAGAGACCTAGGGGAATCCAAGATGGGGTGACTTGTGTGGCTCGGACCAGGTTCTGTTACCCAGAATCCTTTGCAAACCTCAAAATTTGGCTAAAAAACACATGTTCCTCACATTTCTGTGGAAGAAAGCTCTGGAATCTGAGAGGAGCCACAAATTTCCTTCCACCCAACGTTTCCCCATGTCTCCCAATAGAAATGATACCTCACTTGTGTGGGTAGGCCTAGCGCCCGCGACAGGAAACGCCCCAAAGCGCAACGTGGACACATCCAAATTTTTGAAAGAAAACAGAGGTGTTTTTTGCAAAGTGCCTACCTGTAGATTTTGGCCTGTAGCTCAGCCGGCACCTATGGAAACCTACCAAACCTGTGCATTTCTGAAAACTAGAGACCTAGGGGAATCCAAGATGGGGTGACTTGTGTGGCTTGGACCAGGTTCTGTTACCCAGAATCCTTTGCAAACCTCAAAATTTGGCTACAAAAACACATGTTCCTTACATTTCTGTGGCAGAAAGTTCTGGAATCTGAGAGGAGCCACAAATTTCCTTCCACCCAGCGCTCCCCCATGTCTCCCGACAGAAATTATACCTCACTTGTGTGGGTAGGCCTAGCGCCCGCGACAGAAAATGCCCCAAAGCGCAACGTGGACCCATCCAAATTTTTGAAGGAAAACAGAGGTGTTTTTTGCAAAGTGCCTACCTGTAGATTTTGGCCTGTAGCTCAGCCGGCACCTAGGGAAACCTACCAAACCTGTCCATTTCTGAAAACTAGAGACCTAGGGGAATCGAAGATGGGGTGACTTGTGTGGCTCGGACCAGGTTCTGTTACCCAGAATCCTTTGCAAACCTCAAAATGTGGCTAAAAAAACACATGTTCCTCACATTTCTGTGGCAGAAAGTTCTGGAATCTGAGAGGAGCCACAAATTTCCTTCCATCCAGCGTTCCCCCAAGTCTCCCGATAAAAATGATACCTCACTTGTGTGGGTAGGCCTAGCGCCCGCGACAGTAAATGCCCCAAAGCGCAACGTGGAAACATACAATTTTTTGAAAGAAAACAGAGGTATTTTTACAAAGTGCCTACCTGTAGATTTTGGCCTCTAGCTCAGCCGTCACTAAGGGAAACCTACCAAACCTGTGCATTTCTGAAAACTAGAGACCTAGGGGAATCCAAGATGGGGTGACTTGTGTGGCTCGGACCAGGTTCTGTTACCCAGAATCCTTTGCAAACCTCAAAATTTGGCTAAAAAACACATGTTCCTTACATTTCTGTGGAAGAAAGTTCTTGAATCTGAGAGGAGCCACAAATTTCCTTCCACCCAGCGTTCCCCCATGTCTCCCGATAGAAATGATACCTCACTTGTGTGGGTAGGACTAGCACCCGCGACAGGAAACGCCCCAAAGCGCAACATGGACACATCCAAATTTTTGAAAGAAAACAGAGGTGTTTTTTGCAAAGTGCCTACCTGTAGATTTTGGCCTGTAGCTCAGCCGGCACCTAGGGAAACCTACCAAACCTGTGAATTTCTGAAAACTAGAGACCTAGGGGAATCCAAGATGGGGTGACTTGTGTGGCTCGGACCAGGTTCTGTTACCCAGAATCCTTTGCAAACCTCAAAATTTGGCTACAAAAACACATGTTCCTCACATTTCTGTGGCAAAAAGTTCTGGAATCTAAGAGGAGCAACAAATTTCCTTCCACCCAGCGCTCCCCCATGTCTCCCGACAGAAATGATACCTCACTTTTGTGGGTAGGCCTAGCGCCCGCAACAGAAAATGCCCCAAA
Source organism: Pleurodeles waltl (assembly GCF_031143425.1). Taxonomy (NCBI): domain Eukaryota; kingdom Metazoa; phylum Chordata; class Amphibia; order Caudata; family Salamandridae; genus Pleurodeles; species Pleurodeles waltl. The sequence goes on from NC_090449.1 coordinate 868,708,327, forward strand.
GCGCAACGTGGACCCATCCACATTTTTGAAAGAAAACAGAGGTGTTTTTGCAAAGTGCCTACCTGTAGATTTTGGCCTGTAGCTCAGTCGCCACCTAGGGAAAAATACCAAACCTGTGCATTTCTGAAAACTAGAGACCTAGGGGAATCCAGGATGGGGTGACTTGTGTGGCTCGGACCAGGTTCTGTTACCCAGAATCCTTTGCAAACATCAAAATTCAGCTAAAAAAACACATGTTCCTCACATTTCTGTGGCAGAAAGTTCTGGAATATGAGAGAGCCACAAATTTCCTTCCACCCAGCGTTCCCCAATGTCTCCCGATAGAAATGATACCTCACTTGTGTGGGTAGGCCTAGCGCCCGCGACAGGAAATGCCCCAAAGCGCAACGTGGACACATCCACATTTTTTAAAGAAAACAGAGGTGTTTTTTGCAAAGTGCCTACCTGTAGATTTTGGCCTGTAGCTCAGCCGGCACCTAGGGAAACCTACCAAACCTGTGCATTTCTGAAAACTAGAGACCTAGGGGAATCCAAGATGGGGTGACTTGTGTGGCTCGGACCAGGTTCTGTTACCCAGAATCCTTTGCAAACCTCAAAATTTGGCTACAAAAACACATGTTCCTCACATTTCTGTGGCAGAAAGTTCTGGAATCTGAGAGGAGCCACAAATTTCCTTCCACCCAGCATTCCCCCATGTCTCCCGATAGAAATGATACCTCACTTGTGTGGGTAGGCCTAGCGCCCGCGACAGAAAATGCCCCAAAGCGCAACGTGGACACATCCAAATTTTTGAAAGAAAACAGAGGTGTTTTGTGCAAAGTGCCTACCTGTAGATTTTGGCCTGTAGCTCAGCCGGCACCTAGGGAAACCTACCAAACCTGTGCATTTCTGAAAACTAGAGACCTAGGGGAATCCAAGATGGGGTGACTTGTGTGGCTCGGACCAGGTTCTGTTACCCAGAATCCTTTCCAAACCTCAAAATTTGGCTAAAAAAACACATGTTCCTCACATTTCTGTGGCAGAAAGGTCTGGAATCTGAGAGGAGCCACAAATTTCCTTCCACCCAGCGTTCCCCCAAGTCTCCCAATAAAAATGATACTTCACTTGTGTGGGTAGGCCTAGCACCTGCGACAGCAAACGCCCCAAAGCGCAACGTGGACACATCTAATTTTTTGAAAGAAAACAGAGGTGTTTTTTGCAAAGTGCCTACCTGTAGATTTTGGCCTCTAGCTCAGCCGACACCTAGGGAAAACTACCAAACCTGTGTATTTCTGAAAACTAGAGACCTAGGGGAATCCAATATAGGGTGACTTGTGTGGCTCGGACCAGGTTCGGTTACCCAGAATCCTTTGCAAACCTCAAAATTTGGCTTAAAAAATACGTTCCTCACATTTCTGTGGCAGAAAGTTCTGGAATCCGAGAGGAGCCACAAATTTCCTTCCACCCAGCGTTCCCCCACATCTCCCGATAGAAATGATACCTCACTTGTGTGGGTAGGCCTAGCGCCCGCGACAGGAAACGCCCCAAAGCGCAACGTGGACACATCCAAATTTTTGAAAGAAAACAGAGGTGTTTTTGCAAAGTGCCTACCTGTAGATTTTGGCCTGTAGCTCATCCGCCACCTAGGGAAACCTACCAAACCTGTGCATTTCTGAATACTAGATACCTAGGGGAATCCAAGATGGGGTGACTTGTGTGGCTCGGACCAGGTTCTGTTACCCAGAATCCTTTGCAAACCTCAAAATGTGGCTAAAAAAACACATGTTCCTCACATTTCTGTGGCAGAAAGTTCTGGAATCTGAGAGGAGCCACAAATTTCCTTCCACCCAGCGTTCCCCCAAGTCTCCCGATAAAAATGATACCTAACTTGTGTGGGTAGGCCTAGCGCCCGCGATAGGAAACTCCCCAAAGCGGAACGTGGACACATCCAATTTTTTGAAAGAAAACAGAGGTATTTTTTGCAAGGTGCCTACCTGTAGATTTTGGCCTGTAGCTCAGCCGGCACCTAGGGAAACCTACCAAACCTGTGCATTTCTGAAAACTAGAGACCTAGGGGAATCGAAGATGGGGTGACTTGTGTGGCTCGGACCAGGTTCTGTTACCCAGAATCCTTTGCAAACCTCAAAATGTGGCTAAAAAAACACATGTTCCTCACATTTCTGTGGCAGAAAGTTCTGGAATCTGAGAGGAGCCACAAATTTCCTTCCACCCAGCGTTCCCCCAAGTCTCCCGATAAAAATGATACCTCACTTGTGTGGGTAGGCCTAGCGCCAACTACAGTAAACGCCCCAAAGCGCAACGTGGACACATCCAATTTTTTGAAAGAAAACAGAGGTGTTTTTTGCAAAGTGTTTTCCTGTAGATTTTGGCCTCTAGCTCAGCCGCCACCTAGGGAAACCTACCAAACCTGTGCATTTCTGAAAACTAGAGACCTAGGGGAATCCAAGATGGGGTGACTTGTGTGGCTCGGACCAGGTTCTGTTACCCAGAATCCTTTGCAAACCTCAAAATTTGGCTAAAAAACACATGTTCCTCACATTTCTGTGGAAGAAAGTTCTGGAATCTGAGAGGAGCCACAAATTTCCGTCCACCCAGCGTTCCCCCATGTCTCCCGATAGAAATGATACCTCACTTGTGTGGGTAGGCCTAGCGCCCGCGACAGGAAACGCCCCAAAGCGCAACGTGGACACATCCAAATTTTTGAAAGAAAACAGAGGTGTTTTTTGCAAAGTGCCTACCTGTAGATTTTGGCCTGTAGCTCAGCCGGCACCTAGGGAAACCTACCAAACCTGTGCATTTCTGAAAACTAGAGACCTAGGGGAATCCAAGATGGGGTGACTTGTGTGGCTTGCACCAGGTTCTGTTACCCAGAATCCTTTGCAAACCTCAAAATTTGGCTACAAAAACACATGTTCCTTACATTTCTGTGGCAGAAAGTTCTGGAATCTGAGAGGAGCCACACATTTCCTTCCACCCAGCGCTCCCCCATGTCTCCCGACAGAAATGATACCTCACTTGTGTGGGTAGGCCTAGCGCCCGCGACAGAAAATGCCCCAAAGCGCAACGTGGACCCATCCAAATTTTTGAAGGAAAACAGAGGTGTTTTTTGCAAAGTGCCTACCTGTAGATTTTGGCCTGTAGCTCAGCCGGCACCTAGGGAAACCTACCAAACCTGTCCATTTCTGAAAACTAGAGACCTAGGGGAATCGAAGATGGGGTGACTTGTGTTGCTCGGACCAGGTTCTGTTACCCAGAATCCTTTGCAAACCTCAAAATGTGGCAAAAAAAACACATATTCCTCACATTTCTGTGGCAGACAGTTCTGGAATCTGTGAGGAGCCACAAATTTCCTTCCATCCAGCGTTCCCCCAAGTCTCCCGATAAAAATGATACCTCACTTGTGTGGGTAGGCCTAGCGCCCGCGACAGTAAACGCCCCAAAGCGCAACGTGGACACATCCAATTTTTTGAAAGAAAACAGAGGTTTTTTTACAAAGTGCCTACCTGTAGATTTTGGCCTCTAGCTCAGCCGCCACCTAGGGAAACCTACCAAACCTGTGCATTTCTGAAAACTAGAGACCTAGGGGAATCCAAGATGGGGTGACTTGTGTGGCTCGGACCAGGTTCTGTTACCCAGAATCCTTTGCAAACCTCAAAATTTGGCTACAAAAACAAATGTTCCTCACATTTCTGTGGCAGAAAGTTCTGGAATCTGAGAGGAGCCACAAATTTCCTTCCACCCAGCGTTCCCCCAAGTCTCCCGATAAAAATGATACTTCACTTGTGTGGGTAGGCCTAGCACCTGCGACAGCAAACGCCCCAAAGCGCAACGTGGACACATCTAATTTTTTGAAAGAAAACAGAGGTGTTTTTTGCAAAGTGCCTACCTGTAGATTTTGGCCTCTAGCTCAGCCGACACCTAGGGAAAACTACCAAACCTGTGTATTTCTGAAAACTAGAGACCTAGAGGAATCCAAGATGGGGAGACTTGTGTGGCTCGGACCAGGTTCTGTTACCCAGAATCCTTTCCAAACCTCAAAATTTGGCTAAAAAAACACATGTTCCTCACATTTCTGTGGCAGAAAGGTCTGGAATCTGAGAGGAGCCACAAATTTCCTTCCACCCAGCGTTCCCCCAAGTCTCCCGATAAAAATGATACTTCACTTGTGTGGGTAGGCCTAGCACCTGCAACAGCAAACGCCCCAAAGCGCAACGTGGACACATCTAATTTTTTGAAAGAAAACAGAGGTGTTTTTTGCAAAGTGCCTACCTGTAGATTTTGGCCTCTAGCTCAGCCGACACCTAGGGAAAACTACCAAACCTGTGTATTTCTGAAAACTAGAGACCTAGGGGAATCCAATATGGGGTGACTTGTGTGGCTCAGACCAGGTTCGGTTACCCAGAATCCTTTGCAAACCTCAAAATTTGGCTTAAAAAATAAGTTCCTCACATTTCTGTGGCAGAAAGTTCTGGAATCCGAGAGGAGCCACAAATTTCCTTCCACCAGCGTTCCCCCACGTCTCCCGATAAAAATGATACCTCACTTGTGTGGGTAGGCCTAGCGCCCGCGACAGTAAACGCCCCAAAGCGCAACGTGGACACATCCAATTTTTTGAAAGAAAACAGAGGTTTTTTTACAAAGTGCCTACCTGTAGATTTTGGCCTCTAGCTCAGCCGCCACCTAGGGAAACCTACCAAACCTGTGCATTTCTGAAAACTAGAGACCTAGGGGAATCCAAGATGGGGTGACTTGTGTGGCTCGGACCAGGTTCTGTTACCCAGAATCCTTTGCAAACCTCAAAATTTGGCTACAAAAACACATGTTCCTCACATTTCTGTGGCAGAAAGTTCTGGAATCTGAGAGGAGCCACAAATTTCCTTCCACCCAGCGTTCCCCCAAGTCTCCCGATAAAAATGATACTTCACTTGTGTGGGTAGGCCTAGCACCTGCGACAGCAAACGCCCCAAAGCGCAACGTGGACACATCTAATATTTTGAAAGAAAACAGAGGTGTTTTTTGCAAAGTGCCTACCTGTAGATTTTGGCCTCTAGCTCAGCCGACACCTAGGGAAAACTACCAAACCTGTGTATTTCTGAAAACTAGAGACCTAGAGGAATCCAAGATGGGGAGACTTGTGTGGCTCGGACCAGGTTCTGTTACCCAGAATCCTTTCCAAACCTCAAAATTTGGCTAAAAAAACACATGTTCCTCACATTTCTGTGGCAGAAAGGTCTGGAATCTGAGAGGAGCCACAAATTTCCTTCCACCCAGCGTTCCCCCAAGTCTCCCGATAAAAATGATACTTCACTTGTGTGGGTAGGCCTAGCACCTGCGACAGCAAACGCCCCAAAGCGCAACGTGGACACATCTAATTTTTTGAAAGAAAACAGAGGTGTTTTTTGCAAAGTGCCTACCTGTAGATTTTGGCCTCTAGCTCAGCCGACACCTAGGGAAAACTACCAAACCTGTGTATTTCTGAAAACTAGAGACCTAGGGGAATCCAATATGGGGTGACTTGTGTGGCTCAGACCAGGTTCGGTTACCCAGAATCCTTTGCAAACCTCAAAATTTGGCTTAAAAAATACGTTCCTCACATTTCTGTGGCAGAAAGTTCTGGAATCCGAGAGGAGCCACAAATTTCCTTCCACCAGCGTTCCCCCACGTCTCCCGATAAAAATGATACCTCACTTGTGTGGGTAGGCCTAGCGCCCGCGACAGTAAACGCCCCAAAGCGCAACGTGGACACATCCAAATTTTTGAAAGAAAAGAGAGGTGTTTTTTGCAAAGTGCCTACCTGTAGATTTTGGCCTCTAGCTCAGCCGGCACCTAGGGAAACCTACCAAACCTGTGCATTTCTGAAAACTAGAGACCTAGGGGAATCCAAGATGGGGTGACTTGTGTGGCTAGGACCAGGTTCTGTTACCCAGAATCCTTTGCAAACCTCAAAATGTGGCTAAAAAAACACATGCTTCTCACATTTCTGTGGCAGAAAGTTCTGGAATCTGAGAGGAGCCACAAATTTCCTTCCACCCAGCGTTCCCCCAAGTCTCCCGATAAAAATGATACCTAACTTGTGTGGGTAGGCCTAGCGCCCGCGATAGGAAACGCCCCAAAGCGCAACGTGGACACATCCAATTTTTTGAAAGAAAACAGAGGTGTTTTTTGCAAAGTGCCTACCTGTAGATTTTGGCCTGTAGCTCAGCCGGCACCTAGGGAAACCTACCAAACCTGTGCATTTCTGAAAACTAGAGACCTAGGGGAATCGAAGATGGGGTGACTTGTGTGGCTCGGACCAGGTTCTGTTACCCAGAATCTTTGCAAACCTCAAAATGTGGCTAAAAAAACACATGTTCCTCACATTTCTGTGGCAGAAAGTTCTGGAATCTGAGAGGAGCCACAAATTTCCTTCCACCCAGCGTTCCCCCAAGTCTCCCGATAAAAATGATAACTCACTTGTGTGGGTAGGCCTAGTGCCCAAGACAGTAAACGCCCCAAAGCGCAACGTGGACACATCCAATTTTTTGAAAGAAAACAGAGGTGTTTTTTGCAAAGTGCCTACCTGTAGATTTTGGCCTCTAGCTCAGCCGCCACCTAGGGAAACCTACCAAACCTGTGCCTTTCTGAAAACTAGAGACCTAGGGGAATCCAAGATGGGGTGACTTGTGTGGCTCGGACCAGGTTCTGTTACCCAGAATCCTTTGCAAACCTCAAAATTTGGCTAAAAAACACATGTTCCTCACATTTCTGTGGAAGAAAGTTCTGGAATCTGAGAGGAGCCACAAATTTCCTTCCACCCAACGTTCCCCCATGTCTCCCGATAGAAATGATACCTCACTTGTGTGGGTAGGCCTAGCGCCCGCGACAGGAAACGCCCCAAAGCGCAACGTGGACACATCCAAATTTTTGAAAGAAAACAGAGGTGTTTTTTGCAAAGTGCCTACCTGTAGATTTTGGCCTGTAGCTCAGCCGGCACCTAGGGAAACCTACCAAACCTGTGCATTTCTGAAAACTAGAGACCTAGGGGAATCCAAGATGGGGTGACTTGTGTGGCTTGGACCAGGTTCTGTTACCCAGAATCCTTTGCAAACCTCAAAATTTGGCTACAAAAACACATGTTCCTTACATTTCTGTGGCAGAAAGTTCTGGAATCTGAGAGGAGCCACAAATTTCCTTCCACCCAGCACTCCCCCATGTCTCCCGACAGAAATGATACCTCACTTGTGTGGGTAGGCCTAGCGCCCGCGACAGAAAATAGCCCAAAGCGCAACGTGGACCCATCCAAATTTTTGAAGGAAAACAGAGGTGTTTTTTGCAAAGTGCCTACCTGTAGATTTTGGCCTGTAGCTCAGCCGCCACCTAGGGAAACCTACCAAACCTGTGCATTTCTGAATACTAGATACCTAGGGGAATCCAAGATGGGGTGACTTGTGTGGCTCGGACCTGGTTCTGTTACCCAGAATCCTTTGCAAACCTCAAAATGTGGCTAAAAAAACACATGTTCCTCACATTTCTGTGGCAGAAAGTTCTGGAATCTGAGAGGAGCCACTAATTTCCTTCCACCCAGCGTTCCCCCAAGTCTCCCGATAAAAATTATACCTCACTTGTGCGGGTAGGCCTAGCGCCCGCGACATTAAACGCCCCAAAGCGCAACGTGGACACATCCTATTTTTTTAAAGAAAACATAGGTGTTTTTTGCAAAGTGCCTACCTGTAGATTTTGGCCTCTAGCTCAGCCGCCACCTAGGGAAAACTACCAAACCTGTGCATTTCTGAAAACTAGACGCCTAGGGGAATCCAAGATGGGGTGACTTGTGTGGCTCGGACCAGGTTCTGTTACCCAGAATCCTTTGCAAACATCAAAATTCGGCTAAAAAACACATGTTCCTCACATTTCTGTGGCAGAAAGTTCTGGAATCTGAGAGAGCCACAAATTTCCTTCCACCCAGCGTTCCCCCATGTCTCCCGATAGAAATGATACCTCACTTGTGTGGGTAGGCCTAGCGCCCGCGACAGGAAACGCCCCAAAGCGCAACGTGGACACATCCAAATTTTTGAAAGAAAACAGAGGTGTTTTTTGCAAAGTGCCTACCTGTAGATTTTGGCCTGTAGCTCAGCCGGCACCTAGGGAAACCTACCAAACCTGTGCATTTCTGAAAACTAGAGACCTAGGGGAATCCAAGATGGGGTGACTTGTGTGGCTCGGACCAGGTTCTGTTACCCAGAATCCTTTGCAAACCTCAAAATGTGGCTAAAAAAACACATGTTCCTCACATTTCTGTGGCAGAAAGTTCTGGAATCTGAGAGGAGCCACTAATTTCCTTCCACCCAGCGTTCCCCCAAGTCTCCCGATAAAAATGATACCTCACTTGTGCGGTAGGCCTAGCGCCCGCGACATTAAACGCCCCAAAGCGCAACGTGGACACATCCTATTTTTTTAAAGAAAACATAGGTGTTTTTTGCAAAGTGCCTACCTGTAGATTTTGGCCTCTAGCTCAGCCGCCACCTAGGGAAAACTACCAAACCTGTGCATTTCTGAAAACTAGAGGCCTAGGGGAATCCAAGATGGGGTGACTTGTGTCGCTCGGACCAGGTTCTGTTACCCAGAATCCTTTGCAAACATCAAAATTCGGCTAAAAAACACATGTTCCTCACATTTCTGTGGCAGAAAGTTCTGGAATCTGAGAGAGCCACAAATTTCCTTCCACCCAGCGTTCCCCCATGTCTCCCGATAGAAATGATACCTCACTTGTGTGGGTAGGCCTAGCGCCCGCGACAGGAAACGCCCCAAAACGCAACGTGGACACATCCAAATTTTTGAAAGAAAACAGAGGTGTTTTTTGCAAAGTGCCTACCTGTAGATTTTGGCCTGTAGCTCAGCCGGCACCTTGGGAAACCTACCAAACCTGTGCATTTCTGAAAACTAGAGACCTAGGGGAATCCAAGATGGGGTGACTTGTGTGGCTCGGACCAGGTTCTGTTACCCAGAATCCTTTGCAAACCTCAAAATTTGGCTACAAAAACACATGTGCCTCACATTTCTGTGGTAGAAAGTTCTGGAATCTGAGAGGAGCCACAAATTTCAGCAAGTCAATATGTACACTCTCAGCCAAGCCCCTCTCCACACACAATGGCATCATTTATTTATTTTTTAAACAGAGGAACCCCTAACTAAGTAGAAAGAATTACAAAACTACAAACACAAAAGCTCTAACTAAGAACATGACAGAAATGCTAACCATGAAACTGAACACATGAAAATACAAAACAGACATGAGTTTACACTCATGGTTGTTCCCAGAAATTCTTCTGGGTGTGGTAATTTTTAAAACAACCACCGACACACAGCCCAGGCTTTGAAGGACAATCTGGGCAGTACATTTGAGTCTCCCTCCGGATACCTCTTCGAAAACACACTCTACATTTCTTAGCTATAAAGTCTTTTTTGGGTGTGGGAGGAATGTCCTCAGCAAAGTGGCGATCTTTCAATCTAGCCACGTCCTCCACCACTGCTTCTCTAGGAACTCTGGCCTGTTCCACCACAATAAGGCTCTCTATCACTGACTCCTGAAATTTCACAAATGTCATCTTTGACTCTGGAGACCTATCCCTAAACACAATAAAAGCATTGAAGGTTGCTAAGTGGAAGAGGTGAAGTGCTAACTTCTTATACCAAACGTAAGACTTACGAATAGCAGTATAAGGTTCCAACCTCTGGTCAACTCTATCTACACCTCCCATGTGCTTATTATAATCTAAAATGCACACAGGTTTGCGCACTTCAGCAACTTGGCCCCAAACAGTCACGGGGGAAGTACTCTCATCATGGATGGTACTTAGCATGTAGACATCCCTCTTGTCTGAAAATTTCAAAGCTAGAAGCTCCTCGTTCCGCAAGGCACAGCACTGTCCCCTCTCAAGTTGTTTACAGACAAGCTCCCTTGGATAGCCTTTCCGGTTAGAACGGATTGTGCCACAAGCAACTGTGTCCACTCTAAACAATTCCTTGAACAACTTCACACCAGTGTAGAAGTTATCTACATACAAATGGTGACCTTTGTTGAACAGTCGTCTACCAAGATCCCACACAATTTTCTCAGTAACTCCAAAACTGGGAGGACAACCAGGGGCGTCAATATTGGAATCCCTACCAGTGTACACACGGAAACTATACACATATCCTGTCCTACTTTCAGACAGCATATACAATTTAATTCCATATCGTGCCCTTTTGCTAGGAATGTACTGCCTAAAAACCAAACGACCCTTGAAGAGGACCAAAGACTCGTCCACACTTATCTCTTTGCCTGGAACATAGACCTCCGAAAACCAATCTACAAAATGATCAAGGACAGGCCTAATCTTAAAAAGACGGTCAGAATCTGGGTGATCTCGTGGCAAGGCTAATGCCTTGTCAACAAAATGCAGCATCCTAAGAAGAAGCAAATACCGATTACGACTCATGGTCGCAGGAAACATAGCTTTTGCCATCAAGGGACTAGTAGACCAATAAGAAGCCAGTGACGGCTTCCTTATCAACCCCATCAAAAAAGTCAAACCCAAAAACTTTTTTATCTCCTCCAAATTTGTGGGAATCCACTGGGCAGCTCTAGAGTGTGGCCTAAGTCTAGCAGCGTTGTCCCTCAAATGCTGCTCCGCATACAAATTAGTCTGCTCAACAATCTCTTCCAAAAACATATCATCCATGAATATCTCAAAGAAATTGATAGGCAAAAAGTTCTCTGTATTGGCGTTACACCCCGGGAGACCAGTAAGGGCAGGCAACTCTGGCTGCTCCATGTTTGGGGCAACCCAGACATCAGGTCTTATAACGGGAAACCTTTCAGCCCCTGGTTGCTGCACTATTGGCACATCAATGTCCTCCTCTAAAACAGGCCCTTCATCTGCACTGAGTGTTGCTTCATCATCAGAAGATTCCCCTCCAATAGAAACATCACTGGCAGAATCTCTGACTTCCTCCTCTGCCTCAGATGCAGAGTCCGTCTCATAGTCATGATCAGACTGTGACTCAAAAAGCATACCAACCACCTGCTGAGCGGTCATCCTGCGGCTAGCCGTGATCTCTTCTGCTAAAATTAACTGGACAAATTCACCACCAACAACCAGCACTGTGTAAGACAAGTAACAAAGTGTAGCTTTGTTAGTAAGAGTTATAAACTCAAAAACTATACCTCTCACTTGCCTGAAAAAGCTTGATTCACCAGCAACTACACAGCAATCACCAATGATATCCCACTAAAAAGAAAGAAAGAAAGGCAAATTAGAAATAAGACAAAACAAATATCATTGTGCACAAACCTAAGGACAATTTCACACACAATCCTGCATTTAGTACACCCCCTACAAACATGTCATTCATGCATGGCAACAATACTCCTTTGGAGTAAATTGTTTTTACTTACCTAAAACATGCAACTGTGCAAACTGCAGGTCAACCACCGCCAAAACCGCAAGGAGCCACAGCAAATAAAGCAAAAGCTTTGAACTAGAACAAAAAGGAGGAAAACATTTTTTATCACAAATGCAAAGACTTCTTCAGTTGACAAACACCCCACCATCAAACATTTAGAAATTGTTGCCTAAGTGGATTCTGCCATAGGGGCAGATGGGCCTACTAAACAAATAGGCCTGTCTGCCCCAAGGAAGCCAGAAAATACCTTTAGTAGTGTGTCCCCATGGAGAGCGACCCTTGCCAAAGGGGACAGCCCTCAAACAAAAAAAACAAAAAAAACACACACAACACTATTCCTGGTGCCTAAGTGGCTTCTGCCCCCCTTGGGGGCAGATCAGCCTAAAAATAATAGGCTGATCTGTCTCCAAGGGGTGCAGAAATGGCCTGGGTACATGTGCCCCCAAAGTGGGAGCGACCCTTGCCCAAGGCCCCCCCATCCACTAACACACACACACACACACACACACACACACACTATCCCTGGTGTCTAAGTGGCTTCTGCCCCCCTTGGGGGCAGGTGGGCCTAAAACAATAGGCCCATCTGCCCCCAGGGGGTGCAGAAATGGCCAACAGGTAAATGCCCCCTTTGGGGGGGCGCCCAGTGACCAAGGGGACGCCCCCCCCACAAAAATAAACAAATACAAAAAATCCCTGGCGTTCTAGTGGTTTCTGCCCCCCTTGGGGGTAGATCAGCCTAAAAATAATAGGCTTCTGCCCCCCTTGGGGGAGGTGGGCCTAAAAAAATAGGCCCATTTGCCCCCAGGGGGTGCAGAAATGGCCAACAGGTCAATGCCCCCCTTGTGGGGGCGCCCCGTGACCAAGGGGATGCCCCCCACAAAAATAAACAAATAAAAAAAATCCCTGGCGTTCTAGTGGTTTCTGTCCCCCTTGGGGGCAGATCAGCCTAAAAATAATAGGCTGATCTGTCTCCAAGGGGTGCAGAAATGGCCTCGGTACATGTGCCCCCAAAGTGGGGGGCGACCCTTGCCCAAGGCTCCCCCCCCATCCACTAACACACACACACACACTATCTCTGGTGTCTAAGTGGCTTCTGCCCCCCTTGGGGGCAGGTGGACCTAAAGAAATAGGCCCATCTGCCCCCAGGGGGGCCAGAAATGGCCAACAGGTCAATGCCCCCCTTGGGGGGCCGCCCCTTGCCCAAGGGGGCACCCCCCCACATATAAATAAACAGATATAGAAAAATCCCTGGTGATGTAGTGTTTTCTGCCCCCCTTGGGGGCAGATCTGCCTAAAAAGTAGATCAATCTGCCCCCAAGGGGGCAGAAATGGCCGTCAATAATTGCCCCCACAAGGGGAGCGACCCTTGCCCAAGGGGCCGCTCCCCGCAAAACAAATCCTTTCACAAATAAAAAAAAAAAAAATCTCTGGTGTCTAGTGGGCATTCCTGCTGCCCCATCGCAATGCGATGGGGCAGCAGGAATGCTCAAAGAGACACCGGGGGAAAGGAAAAGCCTTTCCTTTCCCCCGGTGCCTCTTTGGCCCAAACCCCCCACCCACCGGGAAGAGGAACTCACCTCTTCTCCGCTCGCCGCACAGGAAGCAAATGGCTTCCTGTGCGGCGAGATCCCCATAATGAAGTCAGGGCACGATCGCGCGCTGACGTCATTATGGGGGGGTGGGGGGGTCGGGGGGAAGGGGAAGGGCTTTAAAATGCATAGTAAGAATGAATTTGTTGAATAAAATGTATTTATAAACTTGTGCAAATGTATTTTAATAAATTAAAGTTATGGGTAAAAGTGTACTACAATTTATATTTTTAAAAACTGTGAAATTCCCTCAACAATGAAAGATTACAGGGATGTTAAAGCTAGGAAATAGCATTTAAAGAACATAGAAATTCACTGAATAAAACAAAAGTTGTAGGGACATTACAATTAGGAAATAGCATTTAAAAAATCTTTAGAAATTTACCGAAAAAAAACAAAGGTTTCAGGGAAGTTATAGTTAGATTCAGATATCACACACACAAAACCATTGAAATTCAGCCGTTATAGTTACCTGAGCCAGCTATAACTTATTCCTCCACAAAACATTGTTTATGACCTCACATGTTACATCACTCATGACATGGTCAGTTAGTTTCAGCGTCCTTATGAAGTCAAAGATTCATTCTGTGATTGCTGAATCCAGAATGTGATCACCACTGCCTGAAATAACGTGGTATGAATTGGGCCCATAGTGGGTCCTGGAGAGCAGTATGATACCATCACATAAACTTGTCTACAACCAGCAGCCTCACTGTAAATTTGAGTGAATGATTATCTTATACTGAACCAGTGAAGGATCAATTTGTTATAGTTAACCCATATCCCTTCACAAGCTTCAGTCTACCAGTTCCTGCTACCAGCCTAATGAAAATTGGAGAGCATTCCAGTGCCTGTAGATTCGGGATCTTACTGTCATAACGTTCAATATTATTATAACATAATTTATGGTTGTATGTTGTCCCTCATTCTTATTGCAGTGCGTTGGACTTCTAGCCATTCACAAAGATTAATCAGAGAACAGCCTGACCCATTTTATTGCACTTTTAGCTGAAGACCAGAATGAAATACCAGAGGTCTTTTCCTGCTATGAAGTTGAAGCAGCTCAACTTGGTGCTGACAAATCATTGCCTTTGCCCAGATAAGCAGCTCATGAAAACCACATCACTCCACAGCTGGATGATTATTTTCTAGATGATCAGAGGCTCTTCACTAAAGATGTCCCTTAATACAGAAGGTATTTGCATGGCATCAATCTCTCCCTAGCACAAGGGGAGGAAAAAGAACCAAGGAAGAGTACATAGAAGCAGATGCAGTAGAGGTTCCACTACTAGAAGCAAAAATCAGGGACATCAATAGTAGTAAGTGGGTGAGGAATGCAATGACAAAATGAGAACAGATGCACTCACATGCATCGATCACATAGGAATGCCTCCTTATATATGACTTAAACAGGAATTTACACCATGAGAAAAGACTCTTATTCATTTTGAAGAGGCTGGCGGTAAGGGGTGTCTTGGGGCCCCTGGGGGCCCCTGCACTGCCCATGCCACTGGCATGGGCAGTGCAGGGGCCCCCTACCAGGGCCCCGGGTAGCTTTTCACTGTCTGCCTAGCAGACAGTGAAAAGAGTGACGGGTGCAACTGCACCCGTCGCACGGCCGCAACACCGCCGGCTCCATTCGGAGCCGGCTTCTGTGTTGCGGCCTCATTCCCGCTGGGCCGGCGGGCGCTAACTTGGTTAGCGCCCGCCGGCCCAGCGGGAATGTTGGAATGGGGTCCGCGGAGTGCGGCCGCATTGGCGGCCGCATGGCGGTTTCCACCTGGCGGGCAGCGGTAGCCGCCCACCAAGGTCGGAATGACCCCCTTAGTCTTTTACCTAGGGAATCAGCAGCAGAACTTCCATCTTATATATCTTCTTTAACGTAGCGGTCTGGTCCCTAATAGTGTGAGCCCCATGAAATTCTGTTACCTCAGCTGTGGTTAGTGGGAGATCCAGGACCTTTCCATGACAGGTTCCCACAAAAAGCCCTATTCCGCAATGGAAGCACATCTTCTAACTTGGGGTTAAGCTATCCCAAGATAGAGGACAGAGCTCTCATGTGTGAAGCCCTATCATTCCACACAGTAGCTGGTCTGATTCTATGTGTCCTCCTCTTGGTGACAGAATGTAGCCCAGATTTGAGAATGATGGCATGAAATGCAAGTTCACATCAGAGAGGACTATAAATGCACCGAGCAGGGAGTTCATTCCAGTCCTTTGTGCTGAAAGTTAATATCATCTATTCACTCCCCTCCCTTCACAGTACTATTGGTAGATGGTTCTTTCTTTTCCTGCCAGGACTCTTCCAGCAAGTAGCTATGGTAAAAGGCATTTTGTTCTCATAATATGTACCTTTCCCATCTTTTCCCCTGGGTTAAGGAAATCTGCCATTGCAAGAGGTGGAGTCTGCCAGAGTCAGCTTAGTGACTGTGCATGCTTCAGATAGAGCAAAACAGTTTTATTAAGATGTTGTGTGCGTTGCATATTTACCAAACCTCTATGTTAACCAATGAATTCGAATTTTGTTGAACAGTCTATACAATCGTTCTCAGCCTTTCCTAAGTCAAATTAGAACTGTGACTTTTATTCTGAAAACAGACTTTGTCATCAGGAACAGAAGAAGGCTTCTCTTCCATGTAGTAAATATGGCTTTTAATTAATTATACTGCAGAGACATAAATATACACATATGTAAATATTTAACAAGTCTCATTTCAACATGTTAGGCATCAAGACCTTGAAAGGTTTTAAGGCTCTACTTATAGGTGACTTAAATAACCTTAAAAGTAGGCTTTTCAACTTATCAAAAGAATTTACTTTCATGTTTGCTCTTTGCAGCTTTTGTCTTCATTGATTTAGGGTTTCAGCGACAAACCGGATGCCATGCTATAGAATAACTCATGCATGTTGTGTAAGTCCACGCTAAACACAAAACTTTGGATAGAAATACACATCCAAAAATAAATAAGAATGGCTCTCACCATAGAGAAAGTGTTGACTGCCTCCAAGAATGAACACTGTGACCAAAAAGAGACAGGAACCCCAACTTCCTATTATTGTGACCTGATCAATTGAAAAAGGGAAAGGACATCAAATTGTGTGTATGATTCATGTTATTATTATTATTATTATTTTTTGTTTAGTAAAAATATTACCAGGATTAAAACAATGACATAAAATCAGTATTAAAAGGACAGTGGTATATCCATTTTAAATTAGATCAACAATCACCTCTGAGAATTTGCAAAATGTTGAAGTAAGTACAGTGCTGTGATGTCTGAATGTAGAAGCATTACTCCGACAGAGCTGGTCACTAATATAAAACTACTGTTCAGGTTAGTCACAGGCCCACCGCAAACCACAATGGAATTAGTGAAAAGACTAGGCGAGTATAACCTGGAAATAAAAATATTTCTCCTTGTTACTCCTGGGTCTGAGGACAAAGCATTTTGACGCATTCTCAGGTTTACAACTGTTTGTAAATGTGAGAATGCACCAAAGTCCATAGGTGGATGCATAGGAACACCCATACTCCACCCATGGATTGTTAACAGCCAAAAGGTAACACAACCAAGTAAAATGCACTGCTATTTATTACTTTGGATTTACTAAACCATGCAGAGCAAGGGGACATTGTGTGGCTTAAGAAATCCGACTAAAGTGCCTTGCACCACCTTGTGTGATGCAAGGGCAATGTAAGCCCTTTGTAAATCTGCCCATAGTCTTTAGTCCACCTCAGGCTTCTTTAATCCACTACCAGATACTACTTCCACCTCTTTCTTGCAGGTTCCTACTTTCTCACTTTGTGATGGTTTTCTGTCTTTTTCTTCCTTTTTCTTTCAAAGTGGTTGTCCTGATGACGCTGTTAAGCTAGCAGCAAAAATGTGTTGGCAGTATAAACTGGGCTTTAATATTATAGATTCTTATCAATTTCAGCATGGGTTGAAGAAATGTAAAGCAAATGAAGGTGTTTTGAACATTTTAAGTGTCTCCACTAGCTATTGTTTAAGATGTTAAAGCCAGTAGGAAGGTCTGTCTGCTGATAAAAACAAAGCATGAGTTGTAAAAGGTTGCAATAAGGATTCCAGAAAAGTCAAGTATGTATACACATCCACATCTAAATGGAGGAACATCAAAAAAACACAAACCCATTCCAGGATGTGGGTGGACTCCTATACCAGCACTAAGCGTGCACATATTCAGAGAACATCAGATCTCAGGCATTACTACAGTCCTGACGATCTCCGGTGCTTTGCTATAAAACAAGGAATTAGGTTTAGGATTAGCCTATGTCAGAAAAGCTCTAGAAAGAACCAGAGCCCCAAGACCTCCCAACTCATATAGAAGAGTCAGGGTCCGCCACTTCAGTCGCGGTTGCTTAACTGCCCACGCTAATCTAGTAAGTAATGTTCTCAATGTCTTAAAATAGGTTCTTGGTAGTACTATCGGGATGTTCTGAAATAGGTAAAAAAATTGCGGCAGCACCACCATTTTCATAAGTGCTATACGGCCGACCAATGATAATGGAAGCCTGATCCACCTCTCCACGTCCCCCATCAATCTCTTAATCGCAGAATCCAAAGTTATCAGCTATTACTTTCTTAGGGTCTGCATGTACCTTAATCCCTAGATATCTCACTGACTCCGTCTCCCACTCAAGAGGGAAACCCACATCCACCTGTGCTGTTACCGATGTCAGGAGGAACATTATGGACTTGCCCCAGTTGACCTTGAGCCCGGATAGTGTGCCATATCTAGTAATTTCACGGAGGACTGGGGCAACATTTCGTTGCGGATCTTTAATATATAACAATGTGTCGTCCACATATGTAGATAGCACAAGGGTATAATTTTGAAAACGAAGGCTGAGATATCTATGATACTCTCTCCGGGCACATGCCAAGGGCTCCGCCACCAGCGCATATAGCAGGGGGGAAAGTGGGCATCCCTGTCTAGTGCCTCTCATGATCTTAAAAGCTTCAGTCACCATTCTATTTATGCGAACCCTGGCTAGCGGTATCCCATACAATGTGGAAACCAGGCGCAAAAGAATGTCCCCTACGCCATACCGCCGCAAGACTACCCTCATGAAACCCCACTCCACTGAATCAAACGCCTTCTCGGCATCTTAAAAAAAACACTACCGCCTTTAGTGCTGGGTTGATATTCTGTATCATACCAAACAGAGTGCGGAGATTCATAGTCAGGTTACGGCCGGGAACGAACCCTGCCTGTTCCAGCTTGATCAATTGTGGCAGCACCCTGGCCACAGATAATAATATATATTAGGACCAACCTGTTGTTGGTTTCTACTTAATATCTTTGTTCTGCATTTCTTTACTTAGGGCAGTTTTGGTATTGTTTGACATTGTGTGTATACATTTGTTTGTCAGTGGTGGTTGTGCTACCTATTTTGTTTGGGCCGCATGTGAGGTTGTAAGCATGCATTTGTCCACCAGTGATGCGTGTGTTGTGTGATGGCCATGTGTATGTTTTGTACAAGTTGCAGTGTTGGTATTTTGTGGTGTTTGTGTTGCAATGTTGTGTGCCTTTGTGTGCTTGGACTATGTGCGCGAGTGTGCATGGAGAATGGCATGCCAGGTACGTTGTGTAGTGTGTTAGTGGGGTATTTCATGTGCTGCCTTTTTTGGATGTGTGGTTGTGTGTGTTCGCTCCCTGGTGGTGGGACGGGGTGTTGTATGTATGATTTGTCAAGTGGTATTGTCTATTGTGTGTCCTTGACGGTTGTATGTCGGAACGCCGCCTGCCGAAACAACGAGTGCCTGAACAACGAGGTCAGAACACCGACCTCGTTGTTACCACTAATGCCTTTACCACGAATGCCTTAACAACGATATTTCATTGTAAAGGCATTCCTGGTAAAGGCATTAGTAATAGGCACCCATTGATCCTGCATGCGTCACCCCGACCCCGCAACCCCACCCTAAACCCTAAAACCCCCGACCTCCCACCTCCGCCCCAAAACCTAACACGCCCGCCCCCAACCCCGCCCCAAAACCTAAAACGCCCCGCCCCAAATCCTAAAATGCCCCGACCCCCCAAATCACCGCCCCAAAACCTAAAACCCCCAACCCACCACCCCCACCCCAAAACCTAAAACCACCCGACCCCCCACCCCGCCCCAAAACCTAAAACGCCCCACCCCCAACCCCACCCCAAAACCTAAAACCTCCCGAAACCCCACCCCAAAACCTAAAACGCCCCGCCCTCGAACCCCGCCCCAAAACCTAAAACCCCCGACCCTCCACCCCGCCCCAAAACCTAAAACGCCCTGCCCCCCCAGCCCCACCCCAAAACCCCCAAACACCCCAACCCCCACCCCCACCCAAAACCTAAAACCCCGACCACCCACCCCCGCCCCAAAACCTAAAATGCCCCGCCCCCAACCCTCGCCCCAAAACCTAAAACCCCCCGACCCTGCACCCCTGCCCCAAAACCAAAAACCCCCTGACACCCCACCCCGCACCAAAACCTAAAACCCCGACCCTCCACCCCCACCCCACCCCAAAACCTAAAACCACCTGACGCCCCAACCCCGCCCCAAAACCTAAAACCCCCCACCCTGCCCCAAAACTAAAAACCCCCCGACCCCCCACCCGAAAAACCTAATACCACCCGCCGCACCACTTACCTGAGTCGTCGCCTCATCATCCACGTCGTCCTCCTTAGCTGACTCCCTTGTTTGTGCCTTAACCATGCATGTTCGTTGTTCAGGACATGCGTGGTTTAGGCACAAAATAACTAAGTCGTGGTCAAAGAAAACGTTGTTCCGCTTTCGTTAACCAGGACTTCGTTATTAAAGAGTCGGCGTAGAGGACGTTTCCCATCCTTGACAATGTTTTGATGATGTAGCGATTGTAGTGTAGTTGTGTCGTTTGATGGTATTGTGTGTTGTGTGTGACTATTCCGGTGCTGTGTTTCTGAGGGTTGGTGTGTGTTTTAGGCATGTGTGTGTGATGGCCGTAGGGTGTGTACTATGTATGTGCAGGTGTGTATGTGACTGTGCATGAGTGTGTGTGTCGGTATGGGGTTACGTATGAGTGTCACCCTCGATTGGTATGTTGTGTGTTCGTAGGTACTGTGACAATTTACAACAGTGACAGGTAAGTGTGTGTACTTTCAGTAGGTGTTGTCGCTGGTTCCAAAGTCGTTGGGTGAACAGGAGCAGCGGGAGGATCTGTAGTTCTCGTTCCATGGCGGCTTCGGATGAGTATGGCTTCCTGAAGGTGAGTGTCTCCTTTTATACAGTTGGTTTCCGCCTGGGTTTCAGTGGTAGTGCGATCGTGGCGGAAACCTTGACGGCCTGCAACCTTGTAATCTGTCCGGCAGAAACATGGTCTTCACTGTCCTGCAAGTGACTACCGTCATCCCTGGCAGCCTGACCTCAGTGGTGTTGTGGGCTGTGGTTTGGATGTATTCTGTTGGAAGAACTGCGATGGACATAATTTGGCAGTCTTGTCCGCCACCACCACTGCCAACATGGCAGTCCTAGTACTGCAAAACTCATAATGAGGCCCAATGTGAGGAAATCGGGTTTCAGCAAATATTTATTGCTTACACATCACCAAGTAAAAATGTCTTGGTTTGTTCTGATTCTATTAAAATGCGTGTTTCTATCACACTTCATAAGTGCAAAAAGAATGTGCTTCTTTTGAGTTTCCATGACTGCTGATATGATTTGAAATATTTGTACAGTTCATTTAAAGGTATTTAAATATTTTGAACTGACATCCTACAGACTATACGTTCATAGGCTCTGTGACCAACCCCCCGCATGCTGCCAACCCCATGGCTTGCATGGCCTGCAGCAATGATCTACATCCAAGTACCCACAGGCAGTCACCCCAGGCTGAACACAGCCTCAGCCATCCATGGTGTGGGCTTGGCGCAAGTCTGAGGCCAGGCCCTGAATCCTACTCTATAGGCTGTCAACCCCATGCACACACAGCCCTTGAGGTTGGCCTTTGGGTAGCGGGGACTCTATGCTGAAAGTAGAAGAGACAGTCGGGATCCCATTCCCTGGGACCAAAACATATCTATAAAGAGAAGGGGGTGCATGCCACCTCCACAAGCCTTACTAGGCCCTGAGGATCCCATCCCCAGGGGCTGCACCTAACTTAATGGGAAGGAGCAAAATCCTCCCTCCCTGACCATTTTGTGGCCTCCAGGACCCCATCCTCCAGAGCCTGTCCTACTTATAGGTGGTAGCCTCAGTGACCACCCAGAACACACACCAAACAGCAAGTTGGAGGCCACAGTGGCCCCAGCCAGCACCCCACATGGTGTGTGAGCCAGTATTATTCCCACCCAGTGGGAGCAGCTATTTCTACCATCAGGCGGGAGCAGACATACGTTTCCCTACCATCCTGATCTGGGCATTGAAGCTACTTTGTCCATGGGTAGGCTTCCCTGGACACAGTAATTGAGCTTGTACCAGGGTACAGGTTTTTCTGGGGCATTTACTGGCTCAGGAAAGGGGGCAGTGTGGCTCCCCTCCCTTTAAATCTGAAGTGGCCCGATGTAATGGGGTACCTGGAGCCTTTTAAGATTCATGGAGAGAAGCCTTGTACCCCCTTCACTTTTTAATGAAGTGGCCCCAGTGGATTGGGTCCCCAGGCCCAAATGAGGCTCAGGCAGGGTGGCCATGTGCTTCCTTCCCCAAACAAATGTTTTCCACTGACCCGGCATAAAATACACTTTGTTATGCATTAATTGCTCAACAACTACAGGACTTATTTACACTAAAGGACAAAAAGTGCTCTTTCCAAGCAAAGATCCAGCTTCAAGCAACATTTTGTGTAAATCCATGCAGCGGTTTGTGCTGTAATTATGTACAAACTTCCTAAGGGAAAACTGTTTTGGGACCCCTCCTTTTTTTCATCCCTTCTTGACGGATCATCCTGAAACTTTGTAGGAAGGAGCAGAGGTGAAACAATTTTCTTTATGGAAAGGTTTGCGAGGATCGTTAAACAGTACCAAAGGTATAAGGGAAACTGAAAAATGGATTTGCTATGGAAACATGATCCTTAGTAGAACTACACAGTGGACCACAATGTGCCCAAAAAAAATAATAACAATACATATATATATATATATATATATACATATATATATATATATATATATATATTTTTTTTTTTTCACTAATACACAAACAGAGGTTGCAGGGATGTTATGGTTGGGCTCACATTTTAAACGTACTAAAGCATAGAAAATCACCAGTTACAGTTAGAGTTATCTCAAGTAACTAACTCATGCCTTCGCCATGCACAGTTTTTTCGTCAAACATTTTACTGCAAATATTAGATGATATTAACAATGAGTTCATAAGTGGCAAGATTTTTGGGGGTAATTAGCAGTGCATGGCGAGGGCATGAGTTATATTTATAGCGGTTGTTGGCCACAGTGAGTGGGTGCATGAGAATGTCAGTGGGTCTGTGAGTGGGTGTGTGAGAGTCTGAGTGTGTCTGTGAGCAGGTGCATAAGGGTCTGACTGGGGCTGTGAGTGGGTGCATGAGGGTCTGACTGGGGCTGTCTGTGTGTGCACAAGGGTCTGAGTGGGTCTGTGAGTGGGTGCATAAGTGAGTGAGTGGGTCTGAGCGTGGGTGTCAGTCCGTGAGTGGATGTGTGTGTATGTCTATCTGGGGCTGTGAGTGGGCATGTGAGTGTCTGAGTGGGTCTGTGAGTGGGCGTGACAGTGTTTGTGACAGTATGTGTTTAAATATATATATTTTTCTTTCATCATCACAACTTGGTCTTAGTTTTAACCTTTTTAAACTCATAATTTATTCCTCTCTGACCCATAATTTATCCCATGGGGTCAAAGTACTTCTACCCTGATCCTTTTTACCCATTTCTCAAAGAAAATTAATCCCCCAGGACCGTTGCAGGTCAATAAAATGCCAGCCACAACTTTCTGAGCAACTTGCATCCAGCCAATCACACTCAGTGTGGCTCACGGATTCACAGCGGATCACGATGGTTGCGCAACGGATCTGCGTCCCTTTATATACACTTTTTCCCATTAATTACCAAAAAAGCACTGAACAGATTCACAGCAAAACTCAAAAAGGTCACTTTCTGGACCAGTACATACCTTACTGCCAAATTTGGTGTTATTCCGTCCAATAGATTTGGCGCTATGACTGTTCAAAATCCTTAAGGAAAAATGAATGAGTAAAAAGTGTTTTGGTACCCCCTTTTTTCTAAGCTTTCCCTTGATGTATCACCCCGAAACTGACCAGACAGAAGCTGACATGACTGGCTAATTTCTATGGAAAGATTTGTGAAGATTTGAAAAGCAGCACCAAAGATATAGGCAAGTTAAAAAAAACACTTTTTATATGGAAACTAGGTCCTAACTACAACTACTTGGTGGCGAACGCCACTAGGTAATATATATATATATATATATATATATATATATATATATATATATATATATAAAACTATGTATATATATATATATATATACATATATATATATATATACATAGATATATATAACCCCAAATTTTCAAACCTGTGCTCATTCTCCTTGTAGCGTGGCACAGAGCAATGTATTAAAAAATAGAGCAGGTTTTACTAAATTAAACAAGACCAGAAAATCCAGTTGGCAGAACCTGAGATGTTGACTTTTAAAGCTTTAGGTACAATTAGCACCAGAAGGAATGAGGTGCCAGTGGTGTCAGACTAGGACAAAGTTACAAGTTTAGGCTGACAGTGATGAAGCGTGAGCCAACTAAACCTAACCAGTTAGATCTGCTGAACAAATCCTGGTTTGCGGAGTGTTGTGTGGATCCAAGTTGAAGATGTATTGCACAACCGAGGTGCTGTGTTAGTTACAAGATGTGGCAAGGCTGAACTGGAAAGTCATGTTGGTTCGACCTCAAGGATCCCATCAACAGGGCTTGTGATGTAAAGTCCTGTGATGGGATGCAAAGCACGTTCAGGGCAATGCAATGGTTCCAAAGAGCTGTGAGGCTGTATTGTGGAGTCCAGCATTGCTGTTGAGGCTGCCATTGACCAGGGATGCAAAGGCCTGTGCCAAGGATACCATGCACAGTGGTCGAATCTGAAGGTGATGTGTGCTGTGCCAGCAATTCAGGTCTTTGAGAGGGGTCCAGTACACACAGCAGTGGCAATTTGGTGCTTCTGCTTGGTTTTGCAGTGCTCAGCAGAGGAAATGTGTCAGTACTGCTAGATCTACAGGCTGGCAGAGCACCTTAGGTCCACTTCCAAGGATCCAGGACTAGGTTGACACCACTTAGTAGGGCAGACTCACAGATGGCAAAGTCCAGGTGCAAAGTTGTTGGAAGTCTGTTATGATTCTGATGCGTCAGATTAGGATGCTAGCCAACTAGCCCTTGGAGTCAATCTGGGTTCTGGGATGAAGAAATGCAGGTTGAGTACTTTTCATCCAGGTAGCGGGCAGCATGCAACAGGTCAGCACAGCAAAGCAGGGGTCCAACATAGTGCAGTCAAATAGAGTGGCAGTCCTTCAGCAGCACAGCAGTCCTGTTACCTGCAGAGCAGCCAAAGGGTCAGAAGTGTACTGAAGTGGTGGTGACTGAGGTTGTTAGACATTGGGTAACTGGTTGACTGGGGTGTGAGACCTGGTCAAACAGCAACCACAATCATGGTCTGGGTAAGGCACAAGCAACCCCAAATTAACTTTTGCTCATCCCCATGGTAGCTTGAAACAGAGCAGTCAGGCTTAACTTAGAGGCAATGAGTAAAGTGCTTGCACAACACTGCAAACTAGTGAAAAAAACACATAAAAAGCTTACACACCAGGTTAGAAAAATAGTGACAAATTATATTTAAAAACCCGAACAATAAAAATTAAATCAGTACAACTTTTCATGACTTTCTAAAGAATAAACTGTAGAAAAACACCTAAAAGCATAAAGTGCCAACCAGGAATATCTGCTCTCACCGGACGGGACAAAGTCACAAGTGCAGGTTGACCCCAATGGAGCACAGGCCACCAACATGAACCCAGTTATGCCTCCTGAACAAAATACCTTAAATCCTGGTTTTGCAGCATTGTGTGACGTGTCAAAGATGTGCCACACAGCCGGAGCAATGGTCAGTTCTGAGATGCAGTGTGGCTGCAGTGCAAGGTCCTGTTGCATTGTTGTTGAGGATCCCATTGATGAGACTTGTGATGAGAGGTCTGGGATGCAGAGTACTGTTGGCGATGGCTTGGTTCTGAGGAACTGCAAGCCTGTGATGCGGAGACAGGGGTAATCATTGAGGGTGCCATTGGTGAGGGATGGAGGGCCTGTGCCATGTTCTGCTCAGGAATGCGCCGCTCAGCAGAGGGGATGCATCGGTTCCACTGGAAAGCACCTTAGGCCCATCTCCAAGGGTTCAGGAATGGGGTGGCACTACACGGCAGGGTAAACTCACAGATGGCAGGTGGAGGAACAAGGTTGTTGGAAGTCTACTTCGTCCCTAAGACTTGAGAGCAGGAGGCCAGCCAACTAGCCCACGGAGTCACTCTGGATTCTGGGTTCAAGTGAAATGCAGGTCCAGTGCATCTCAATCAGGCAAGAGGATAGCAGACAGAAGGTCAGCACAGCAAACTAGGAATCCTGCAGAGTGCAGTCCTTCAACAGCACAGCAGTCCTTCCTGGCAGAGTATCTACAGGTCCAAAGTGTACTGTAATGGTGATGTCTGAGGTCCAATATTTATACCCTGGTTCAGTAAGGTAGGGTAAACTTCTAGACAGTGGCTTTGAAGTGCAAAGAACTCCCTGCTTCCCCTGCCTGACCCAAGTTGGCAAGAGTAACAAGGCCCATCGTGTGTGGACAGGGCATAGTTTGTTCAGGTGTAAGTGAGGCTGTGCCTATCTCCTTCCTTCCATCCTGCCAGTAATGGCCCATCAAGACACACCTAAGCTCCCATTGTATGTCTGTCTAGGAGGAATACAAGACGGCCAGCTTCCGACTATACCAGAGATAGGCTGCAGGCACAAATGGCTAAGGCAAGAAAATGCTACTTTCTAAAAGGATAAGGATAAGCCAGTAGTACCATGGTTACAAGAGAGAACACAAGCATTTTAGCACTGGTTAGCTGTGGTAAAATGTGTAGAGTCTTAATGCCACCACAAATGAGGTCAGAAAAAGTGGATGAGGAAGGCAAAAGTAGGAGGGAAGAATGACATGGCAGCCACCATTTATTGAGTTTAATATGACTTCTCCCACAGTGAATATATATTATTATTTTTATAACAATTATTATTTGGGGAGGGGGCCCGCCCACCTCCCTGGGTCTATTTTGGCCAAGGGATGCCATCCCATGCGGCCTGTCATTTAAGCCTATTTTGGCCATATGGATCCCTTCCTCTGGGGCTGAATCAAAAATTATGGAAGGGTTCATAAGTCCACCCTCTTGAGCCTTGTTGAGGCCCCAGGGACCTCATCCCCTGGGGTGATATACACTTTAAGGGTATGTGCCCTCCTCCCCAAGCATCCCAACACCCCTGGAACCCCAACATCTGAGGCCAAATCATAATAAGAGTGGAGGGGGAACACTGCCCCATTTCCCGAGCCTCCTCAGCCCCTGAGGACCAGACCCCCAATTCCCTGGTCCAAATTTATTTTAAAAGGGGAGGGAGTTCTCAGCGATATTCATTCCCAGGACCTCATCCCCATAGCCTGATACTGTACAGTATGCCGGGGAGCCCACCCTGGGACACTACAATTCCCTGCCCGAGAGAGTAGAGGTGTATTCTGCCAGCAGTTCCCCGGCAGGGAACGGAACTTTGCTCCTTTCCAGTAAGTGCATTAAACATGTTGCTCCCCCCTAGTGGGAACAAAGAAAAAGTGCCAGCTCCAGTGAGCACCCAGCATGCCTGGGAAGCTAGCAGGGTCCAGAGGGGTCCTGGGACACCGCCTGTGGCATAGGGTGGCCAACTTGTAGGTTTCCCATGTGGGCACCTGGGCACGCACGTACAATAAAAAAAAAAGGCTGGCTCATACAGGGTAGCCCACTTGGGCAGCAGGGGCCCTTGGGCTCCTCCGGCAGCCCTCAATAGAAATGGAGTTGCGGGTGAGCTGGGTGGGCACTGGCTCACCTCTTTAATAAAAATCATGCCGGCTCCTGCCAGTACAGATGATTGGTGCCGACTGGGATGACAGGGGCTCCGGTGCTCGGCCCAGTACCCGCAACCAAAATTCCAGAGCGTACCGGGACACCCTCAAAAAAACTTACAAAAAGAAAAAGTGAACAATAAATGAGCGGCAGCACCTCCCCATTTATTATTCACTGCTCCTTGAAAGAGCACCCCACAGTTCCCTGAAATGGCTCGTTACTATTTCTTCAGTGTGGTGATATCCCTAGAAGTGCCACAGTCACAGTACATTTTTTTTAATTATGTTGTGGGAGGGTGCAAGGTGTCACTCACTGACCTGATTCCGACTTCGAAGGTGATGCTAGACCTCTGATCCTACCTGAGGCAACAAATGAAACAAGTAATGACAACCATGAAACAAGTGATAACAACCTTAATTCACCCACTGCCTTTGAGTGGAAGGGCGGTTCAAATTCAGTAAGGAAAAGCTAGACGTGCGTCACTGGATCTTCTCTGCCGCCTTGCGACACTGCACAAGAGGATCTGTACTCCCTGGACCCATGTGTGTGGATCCGAGTGCAGTGCACTAGAAACAACAAGAATAATAGTTTACTAACAGTTCTTAGCATTTGGTGTTTAAACAGTTATTCACAATAATGATACTTATAGGCTTCATCGTAAATAAGGCTTGAGAGTAGATACAACGTCAAAAGGAAAAAAATGAGTTTTCTGTGCACTCCATGGAATATCCAATTAAACAAGGTTCAATAGAAAAACCTAAGAATCACGATTATGCTTGCAAAGGCTTTCTGGGATCTTAGAACAAAAATCTTGTTGACAATACAAACATGAAGACCTTCATTTCAAAGTCAAATAGAGTTCAGAGTGCCCATGAGGTAAAGTGTTTGGAGCGCTAAGACTTTTAAAATATAGGAACAAAATTTCCATATTCCTAGAACAGGTTGATCTCCTCAAAAGCATTCTGTCATAGGCAATACTGAAAACAGAACTATGGATTAGTGCTCACTAACCTGAGAATCAGTACTTAGCCTAGAAATAGGTTCTTCAACTGGAATCCAGAGGAAGGCTGAAGGCTGAGGAGCAAGAAGCTAGAAAAGGAGGATGAATCATAGGTCTGGACGTCAAGACACATGAGACGTCAATGGAATCAGAATCATGTGATCACAGGAAAGCTTGAAAGACTAGAGGCCTGGAGGTTCCAGGCAACTCAGAAAGGGAGCGCAGGGAAGATGCTATTGCAGGACTGGAACTAGGCCAAGCACCAACTCCGGCTTTAGATGATGAGGTACTGGGTTTTTCAGAACCGGTACTGATCCGGTAACCCAGCGGTGCCAGGGAACACCCAAAGACCTCGGGTACTTTCCTGATTCATGCTACAGAAACTCAGAGTCTTCTAGGTGAAGTCAAAGATCGAATTTATTGGCTGCAACCAATTGACAAGTGTCCTAGAAGTACAACAGCACGATTTGTATGTTCTCAGGAGACTGTGTTTCAATGCAAAGTCAGGTTTCCTTATATACAGTTTTTTAAGCTTCAGGCAAACATTCTTGACATTTTGGTTGGTCATTCACATGTTTTCACTACAAAGGAAAAAACAGTGTCATGATGAAACCTTATATTTCATGTCATCCAACCCATAATAAATTACCCGGCAAGGCCTAGTATTTTACATCAGATAAGTGTGGACCCCTAATAAAAACGGGCACCTCCCCCTCGTAAAGTAAGAAGAAGAAAAGAGCAGGTGCAGGTGTGAGCAAGTTAGGCAGGGTGTGTGAGCGATAATAAGGGTTTTATGGCCTGGTGTGCCTTGATGCTATCTGATTCGGCCACTGGGAGAGGGACTGACCAAACAGGTTTGGCCTGAGGCAATGGTTCCAGCTTGCCCAGGTCAGAGAAAAGTCAATCAAGGTGTACGTGTCCTTGGAATCAAATCTGACTGTATTATAAGCCTATGTGAGGGCAACTTTTAAAAATGGCTGCCGTGTATAAAATGGGAGCCACGAGTGCAGGACGAAAATGGCGATTTCGAGGTGAAAACGCTGCTGGAATTGAGCGAAAATGCTCATGCTTAGTGTACTAGTCATTATCGGTCTTTTGATACTAAAATCGTACTGCTGTGGCAAAGTAAATTACATGGGTCCAGAATTTTTAGAACCACAAACCCTCCTTTTGCCCTTACATAGGTAATAAACCTATTCTCATGCTAATCTGAGTCCAGGTCTATGTTTATAAGGCCATGGAGATGTTGCTGGAGCAAAATTCTAGTACTTGGTAACTCTCTCTGGACAGGTCTCCTCGAACATGAAGTAGCACAAAAGGCCACATATGGCAGGACAAAATAAGGAATACCTCTATCTGCAGTAGGTGGCATAAGATCACACACCCAACAATTAGTGATGTTCACTACTAACTAGTGTTGATGCAGAAGCTGTACAAAAGAATTGCTTACAAATTCTGATCTTCTGACCTGCTCATGTTCAGGAAAAGGGTGAAAAGAGTGCAAAGAAACAATAGTAGGAAAAGACATAGGTTGGGAAGTGGGTGCAGAAGTCAATTGAGTAGAGAAAAACAATCCCACCCATAAATGACAATGTCATGTTTAAAAGACACTAGAAAACACGTTATTAAGAACATATAGACAACGGGAGAAAGTAGTGACCACTATTTACAAATGAAATAATAATTTTTCACAACCCTAACCAAAAAGCAAATCCTAAAATTATCTAGTAACATTTTTAGGGCTCCTCTGCATTTCAGTAATTGTTGTATGTTCAGGTGGAACAGTGGTGACTCTCATCAATGCTCTAAGGTGAAAAGGGGGTACTCTTTCCACAGAAAATGGACTTTATTCTGCTTTTACTAAACAGAATAGTACTTTAAAACAATGCCAGCAAAACAATCAGTCTCCTAACACCTAGTCTATACAATCACACGGAAACCTCTTGTGAAACCAACTATGCCCAGAGTCCGTTCAAAAAGCCACTCTGGCAGGCTTCTATTGTCCATCAAATTTTCTTTTGTTGTTTTCTTTCGCATGGGCCTCTCAATTCAGGCCTCTTCGTGAGAAAAGTACTGCTTAGTTGGAGTGCCCTCCTGGCAAACACCCACAGTTCACTCGAAAGTCTCAATGTCTTAAAGCAATGCACCAGTGTCTCTCCTCTGTGGCAGACACTACAAACAATGTGCTCTTCATTGATCAAGGGCACAAATCATCTCGTGCAGACGCAAGCACCATTAATTGGGAAATAGCTCAAGCTCAGCAGCACTTTCAGACTCCACCACTCATTATTTAGTGTCAGAGGACGCTCAAGCTGCTCTTTCATGGGCACCACAATATAGTGCCTTTTTCCAAACTTGAAATCTCCGGTGCACTGCCCTTCTTCCGTTGGAGCAAAGAAAAGGGGGTGTGTGGCCAAAACTCAGGCCAAGGGGCTCAAGGGATTGCACACTGTCAGAGGTTACCAGCACATGACAGGTAGAGAAATGAAACCTCAAAACAGCTCTGCCATCAACAACAGGAATCCTTCTCTTTAGTTCTTTTACACTGAAACTTTGGTTTTGTGATGTCCAACGCCGTCTGATGGAGCAAGTACGATATCATGCGCTGGCGATCGCTGTCCAGCTTTGCTACTTCCTGGGTGCTGAGACTGTAGGGCCAAGACGTCCGTCTTTCATCTGTAGCTGTCACTGATGGGAATTAGGCTTAAATCAATGTCCTGCAGGTTATTATGACTTGATACCCGCAGAATCTAGTGACGTTGGAAGTGTGCCACAGCTGTTAGTTTCCTTCAATTTAGTACAAAAACAGTTCATGGTTTTTAACAAGGGGACTGCAAGCAGGTGGTCTGCAATCTTCAAAGGAGTAGCCATACACCATAGGCATAAAATACAAAGACAAAGGCAGAAGGGCAAAACAGGGTCTGTAGCATCTTTAATTCAGTTCTCTCCATTATTCTCTGCCATCTATAGCTACATGAGAATTCTATCTGAATGGATTTCCTCACACAGTGGCATTGTCTAATGGGGTAAACACATATTTGCCTCAATGATTAAGTCTAGGTGTTCCTCCTTACCTTAGAACATCTCAATAGAGAAATCACATGATACCGATTATCAGGGACATGTAGAAACCTTCCTTTAAAAACTGTGCATCAGGTGCACTATGCAATACACAGGCTAATAGTCAAATGTGCAAACAAAAAGACAAGAACTAGAGGGTCCTGATATTTGCATGATTAGGACACATCTGATCCCACAAAAAATTAAAGTAGCAGGAACAGAAGGGAACCGAAAACCAAATTAAAATAGACATTGAAAATTCGTCATGTTCAAAAAGGTAAACATAAGATATCTCCTATTGAGATGGAAAACTTGTCTTACTATAATATTGAGTCAGTTAACCAGTCTATCGCTACCCTGACAGTCAGGCTGGAAAACATTGAAGCAGGCAAATTCTTGAAAACCAGTCTGGTCATACCAAAGGGAATTATACATAACATGGGGGTCCCTGGTACATCACTGCAGTCTGGAAATGTGAACCTGAACAATACATCAATAATAATAAAAGGGCTGACTGGTGAAAGGAATTCGAAAAAGAGAAATGGGACTAGGACATAGCTAAAATCTCAATAACTAAGCATGGTGCGACATTGGTCAGGGGAAGTAACCAAAGAAAAAATCTATAGAAAGAACAAAAAAAATTATTTGGGTGATAGTCAGGCATGTGACACAACACCAAGAGTACGGGTGATACACAAAGGCCAAAGTTACACAAATTTTAACTCTACCGTTGGCGACTACACCATATACGGTACTCCTAGCTAATGTTTCAGTTCCTTCTTCAGGAAAAAATGAAAACCTGGTTTTCTTTTAAGGAACGAAAGCCATATGCTACTTAGGAAACAGAACATCATTAACTAATGTAATATAGAAATTAGGCCACCTTGAGTCACAGATCTATAATTTCATCCTTAGGTCCAATCAAGGATACATAAATGTAGGGCTGCCTGTTCCTTTAAGGGAAGGGGCAGTAACGTGACTAACTGCAAGGTGACACACTTTGATCCTGTATATCTCTTTTTATTTTCCTTCAATACCATTATAGCCAAATAGACATTCACTGGTGAAGTGTTGTCTTTTATGTTCACAGCATGAAATATCATTATCTGTGGAATTTAGTAACCAGAACAAGTTCAACCAACTGTTGCGTAGCGATGGGCATCGTCATGACCATCCCCTCACAACACAGGGGAGCTTGTAATAGTATCAAAAGCAGCAACAAACATGCAAAAAACTAATAAAAAATAATAAAAACGCACAAAACGTCAAGCCATCAGATATACTTGCTGTGTATCAAGCACAAAAAGCATAGACAAAACAATAGCATGTGTGAATAAGAGGTGACAGACAACACCATGTCATGTACTTTATGCACTGTAAACCTGCAGCCCAAAACCCAATATTAGGTCCTGTTTAATTTGTCAGGTTTAAAATCCTTACCCTTCTTTTGACAGTAGATCACCAGGCAATGGAAATCTGCTGTCAAATATAACTTTACTGTTTCTCTTCTAACATACAGGACCAGCAAGAACAATTCATGATAGGACCAAATACATGAAAATACATTTCCATTACTTAACTGTTACCCTCTTGTCAGTTACTTCGCAACATCAAGCCACCTTAGTTTTACCTTTCTAAAAGTAAAAATTGTTACACTGACACTCCATATTAATTTGGCACCTACAATTTCCACTGTGAAAAATAAGTCTTAATTGGCAAATCGTTCTCATTAAGGCATGTAGCCTTCAAAATTAAAAAAAAAAGGGCTGCATCTTATTTTCTGTCTAAGACTTAATGCAACACTTTGTTTTCTGTCAAATAAAAGCAACTAGCAGGCATCATTTTATTTTTTTAGAGCGGAGACACAAATGTATCAGTTCTGCAGAGCATTTAACATGATGTTGGGACATTCGAAGAAACCCCTTTTTTTTTTATATTTTCCCTTTGGAATTAAGTTCTTTAATTGTATTGATGTTCTTCTGGAGAAACCAGAAATCCCACTTTTAGAGGCCCGTAGGGTCATTCTGCATTTCACAGAGACAAGGCCCTAAGTTAAAAGGTCACAGGTGTCAACATGACAACCTCCTCCATTGTTTATGGAAAAACTAAAGATAGCATCTCAGCAGCGTGACTTGAGCCAGCCTCTGTAGCTCTCCTAGCTTCTGCCACTCTGAATCTGTCAAAGACAGTAGGCCTTCCTATTTTCCTTCTAACCTGCAATAATTCACTCTATTTAAAAAAAAAAAAAAAATTCCTTTTTAGGCGCTAAAAAAATTATCTCTATTTCCAGATTATTAAACTACATTTACTGTGAATAATTCACAAACCTTAATAACACACATACCAGTTGTTAGAATAAATGCTTGTTGCAATCCCATGCAATGGTATATATTTCATCAACCTCGAATGAATGAACGTCTCAGTAGGTCCAGCTGAAGTTAGAACCTTCAACCTTGATATTAAAACAAGCCTTTGTACTGGCACATTGACTCATTGAATCATAAGAAGGCACAACCTGCAAATATATATCAAACCTAAATGTATGCATTTACTGAAGCCTGAGACACTTTAAAAAGTACTCTGAATGAAAGAAAATGCAGTTTAAACAGTGCTTTTGCCCAAAATCGACTTTGATATTTTAGGCATTAAAAAATCAATATCCTACAATTTTCTTGCATAATATGCATTACCAGAATGTCTATTACACAATCCATGAGTCAGCCATTGAAAATATTAACTTATACTTTATAGAAATGAGCTTGTTTGCTCCTGCGCCAAGGGAAAATTGCACATACAAATGTCATTTTAGCGGTGCAACATAACTTAAATTAAATTTTAATGTTAGGAGGTCATAGTATAGGTATTAAGCTTTATAAATATTAAAAAACGATTTTGAAAGGAACTTATTTTTTAAATAATTTTTCCATAATTAATAATTTTCTTTTAAAAAAAAAATAAGAACCCAATTATTCTTTTTTTTTTTTTTATAATTCCACATATAAAAGCAAGCTGCATCCCTTGCCTATTATTTGGGATACATTAACTCACAAGCCTAAGCTCATAAGCCTAACTTGAAATCCGTCACATTTTTGCGCCACTTTCATTTAAAAGGAAGGTTATGCAAAATTCCACCCATGTTTAACTGGGAAAGTGCTGGCTGAATTGAAAATAGATAATTTCGTTTTTTTTTGGGGGGGCCCTATTTATATCTATTGAATGTGTTTTCTAATTTATTAAGCATTTAACGGCAGTTTTGTATATGTGCACAATTGCTCATTCTATAAATTAAAGAGCAACATATAGCTATGTTAGCACATCACATGGTTCATTTCTGGATTTTTTCTAAGTTTCTACTTAATATTAATTAACCAACATTTTACTTAACAAACTGAAAACATCAAGAAGACCCACAAACACACATTGAGCTCATTTCAGATATAAACAGAAAACACTCAAGACACACAATACAGCGCGCTTTAGCCATTTTTCATAAATAGCGCCGTCGCAATTTACTTACAGAACCGTTTGCAGATCCTAGTTGTAAGTCATATTTACAAGAAAAAAAAAAAACTTTTCTCAATTATTTCCGATATTAGCGGACCCATACTTTATTAAACGTGATGGGGCCCACTCCGTGCTTCACATATAGTTCAAAGGTTGGGGTTCCAATCGGAGGAACCGGACATGAGTCCTCCAACCGGGAGTCCCTTTTACAACCAAGACAAAACAAATTTCCAAGTCTGCTAAGACCAGGCATCTTCGCTCACTAGTCCAGCTTCAAACTTCAAAGGATTATCGTTTACGATAGTCTCGTGAATACACGAGTCCTTCGGCTTTGGTACTTGCAAGTTCCAAATCAAAGTGATCCCAAAGGGATACCAAACCAAATGTCCAATTAAGGACCAAACCAAGTGTCCAACTAAGGACCAAACCAAGTGTCCAACTAAGGACTGGGAGACGCTCCACTTATACTTAACTGAAAATATCAATGACGTCACCAGAAGACTCGTCTTATCGTTTCGCTCTACCAAAAATCAAGGGTCCAAATCAGGGCGATAGCCAGGGCAGCAGTCCTTCATAGCCGTCGGGAAGCGGGGAACCTCGCAACAAAGACTTTCGGACCACGTCGACATGCAGGGGTCGATGAAGTGGCGGCCTTCCTCCAGAATTTTCACACGAAGCTCCCCACGGACCTCAGGCTTGGACCGGTACCGCTGGTATCGCCCCACGTTTGGGTGCCAACTGAGGTACTGGGTTTTTCAGAACCGGTACTGATCCGGTAACCCAGCGGTGCCAGGGTACACCCAAAGACCTCGGGTACTTTCCTGATTCAGACTACAGAAACTCAGAGTCTTCTAGGTGAAGTCAAAGATCGAATTTATTGGCTGCAACCAATTGACAAGTGTCCTAGAAGTACAACAGCACGATTTGTATGTTCTCAGGAGACTGTGTTTCAATGCAAAGTCAGGTTTCCTTATATACAGTTTTTTAAGCTTCAGGCAAACATTCTTGACATTTTGGTTGGTCATTCACATGTTTTCACTACAAAGGAAAAAACAGTGTCATGATGAAACCTTATATTTCATGTCATCCAACCCATAATAAATTACCCGGCAAGGCCTAGTATTTTACATCAGATAAGTGTGGACCCCTAATAAAAACGGGCACCTCCCCCTCGTAAAGTAAGAAGAAGAAAAGAGCAGGTGCAGGTGTGAGCAAGTTAGGCAGGGTGTGTGAGCGATAATAAGGGTTTTATGGCCTGGTGTGCCTTGATGCTATCTGATTCGGCCACTGGGAGAGGGACTGACCAAACAGGTTTGGCCTGAGGCAATGGTTCCAGCTTGCCCAGGTCAGAGAAAAGTCAATCAAGGTGTACGTGTCCTTGGAATCAAATCTGACTGTATTATAAGCCTATGTGAGGGCAACTTTTAAAAATGGCTGCTGTGTATAAAATGGGAGCCACGAGTGCAGGACGAAAATGGCGATTTCGAGGTGAAAACGCTGCTGGAATTGAGCGAAAATGCTCATGCTTAGTGTACCAGTCATTATCGGTCTTTTGTTACTAAAATCGTACTGCTGTGGCAAAGTAAATTACATGGGTCCAGAATTTTTAGAACCACAATGAGGATATATACCTGATGGAAGACTGTTGCTAATAACTTTGGTGTTGTTTGACAAATCTTCACAAGACTTTCAAAGCGAGATTGCCAGTCACTCCAGCACCTTTCTGAAATCTTTTGGGGTGACCCATCAACCAGGGGCCAAGAAAATGGGGTGGGGTCCTAAAATGAACTTTCCTCATGCAATTTCAAATAGAGATTTTAAACATCACTACAGCACGAACCACAGAATGGAATTATACCAAATTTGACATAAAGAGTGTTTTTTGTAACTTGGTGTACATCTTTTCACTAGTTTTGGAGTTATTAAAGTAAAAAGATGTATGTATCTCAATAGAAGTGGATCCACTGCAGCAGATCCATGCACCAACGGTAATGCTGTGATTAGCTGGCCACAACCTGAGAGGAAAGGTGCAGCCACCATTTTGTGGATCGGGACTCCGTTCCTAGGGTAAAAAATAAGCTTGTAAGTGGTAGAAAGGGTCAGGGTAGAGGTACCCTGTACCCAGACAAGTGATAAAGGGATCTGTGCCCCTATTGTGGGCAACAAATTGTCAAAAATGTTTTTTTAGTACGTAAGGATTAGCCGATCTACTGTGGTGCTCATTATGACTTCATGTGTGCCCCACAACAGTTCTCTGGACCCAGACCCAAATTAAAAAAACACAAACACCCACTCACAGATCCACATGCCTACTCACACACTCACGCACCCACTTACACACCCACAAATCCACTCACACACCCATACAGACATTCAAACACCCACTCACAAACCCAAGAAACAACTCCCACACCAACTTTCAGACCCACACAGCCATTCACACAGCCATACAGGCACTCATACACCTACTCACATACCCAGACAGCCACTCCCACACCCACTTACACACCCAGACATCCACTCACATGCACACTCACACAGCCATATGGCCACTCACACACTCACACAGTCACTCACACAACCACACACAGGCAGTAACACACGTATAGAAATTGCAATTTCATATGTTTGTATTAAATGTGTTGTTGTTTTAATATTGAATGTGTGCTTTTGGTTAAGAATGGATCCTCAGATCCATCATGGATCTTCCCGCAATATATTAGCAGACCCCTTATTTGGCTGAGGCTTCGCAACACATCTGTGGATCCATAAAATGGATTACAAACAAGGAGAACTTGGTTCAATACTACATAAGTTAACATACCTTATGTTTTTAATTGTTAGTTTTAAAATGCATAGTAAGAATGAATTTGTTGAATAAAATGTATTTATAAACTTGTGCAAATGTATTTTAATAAATTTAATTTATGGGTAAAAGTGTACTACAATTTATATTTTAAGAAACTGTGAAATTCACTCAACAATGAAAGATTACAGGGATGTTAAAGCTAGGAAATAGCATTTAAAGAACATAGAAGTTCACTGAATAAAACAAAGGTTGTAGGGACGTTACAATTAGGAAATAGAATTTAAAAAATCTTTAGAAATGTACTGAAAAAAACAAAGGTTACAGGGAAGTTATAGTTAGATTCAGATATCACACACACAAAACCATCGAAATTCAGCTGTTATATTTACCTGAGCCAGCTATAACTTATTCCTCCACAAAACATTGCTTATGACCTCACATGTTACATCACTCATGACATGGTCAGTTAGTTTCAGCCTCCTTATGAAGTCAAAGCTTCATTCTGTGATTGCCCAATCCAGAATGTGATCACCACTGCCTGAAATAACGTGGTATAATTGGACCCATAGTGGGTCCTGGAGAGCAGTATGATAACATCATATAAACTTGTCTACGACCAGCAGCCTCACTGTAAATTTCAGTAAATGATTATCTTATACTGAACCAGTGAAGGGTCAATTTGTTATAGTTAACCCATATCCCTCCACTAGCTTCAGTCTACCAGTTCCTGCTACCTGCCTAATGAAAATTGGAGAGCATTCCAGTGCCTGTAGATTTGGGATCTTAATGTCATAACTTTCAATATTTTTATAACATAATTTATGGTTGTATGTTGTCCCTCATTCTTATTGCAGTGCATTGGACTTCAAACCATTTACAAAGATTAATCAGAGAGCAGCCTGATCCATTTTATTGCACTTTTAGCTGAAGACCAGAATGAAATACCAGAGGTCTTTTCCTGCTATGAAGTTGAAGCAGCTCAACTTGGTGCTGACAAATAATTGCCTTTGCCCAGATAAGCAGCTCATGAAAACCACATCACACCACAGCTGGATAATTATTTTCTAGATGATCAGAGGCTATTCTGTAGCCCATCAGTCTTTGAACTCAACATGAGCAGTAACAATAGCATAGTCCCCTAAGGAGCTTCCGGGTTTCAACCTCCAGAATCTGCTGACCCTTACATGACCCAACCCACAATTATAATTTAACAAGCCACTAAACATTTGTGCCAAAATCCATAGAAAGATATCAGATGACCCCCAGGGTCGGA
Source organism: Pleurodeles waltl (assembly GCF_031143425.1). Lineage (NCBI taxonomy): Eukaryota > Metazoa > Chordata > Amphibia > Caudata > Salamandridae > Pleurodeles > Pleurodeles waltl. The sequence continues at coordinate 868,747,111 of NC_090449.1, forward strand.
CCAGGACCAAAAAAAAGCCAGGGCACCAAAATAAATGTGGCCCCATTAGAGAGTTAGATAGTTAAAGAAGTGTCCCACATTTGCAAATTGGGACAGTTTTCATCCTGTAAAAAAAAACAAATACACATAAAATTAATTGCATGCTATAGATGTGAGTAGCTGGATTATTAGGTTGGAAAAACAGGATATGATGCTCCGAGGCTTGTGAATCTTTGGTTTGTACAGAGAGGTGTCATTGAAGAATTCTGGAATTAGACTTGGTAGAGTATTGCTGAGGTGATAGCTCTACTACTGAGACAAACATGGAAAGTATTTACTCAGTTACACAACACACCTGAAGACAAGTATTCAAACAGATACATTCTAAAATCTAGATAATAAAAAGAAGAACTATTCAATTAATAGAACAAATGAAAATGACAAAAACTGGAGAGGGGATCAGTAGGTATGACCTTTTAGAGGACCTTTTAGAAGACAATGTCAACACAAGATACATAAGAAAAAGTAAGAAGGTAAACATCTATCTATGTGCATTACCAAAAGTGCCTATGGGAAGCTTGGAAAAAACACTTACCAGTACAACTATGTAGCTCTCATAGGCTTTGAAGGTAGTTTATGGTTTGTTACCCTGCACGTCAGTACTCTCAAATGCTCTAAAATTTCATGACGCTATTCTACTGGAACTTAGGCCCTGGATTCCATGATACAAGTGAACAAATAGCAGTTGGAAGCAGATGCGATCACTGTTTTAAACCTGGACTTCAGTGCAATCCCCAGTTGCCAGTAGCCTGCTGGTTCTTATCCAAGAATGCCGTTCTTGCTCTTTGCCACTCAGAATACAGGAGACTAGCTGGAGTTACCTATGAGAAACACTTCCAAGGTATGAATAAATGTAGCAAGGAGTTGAAGATAGGATGCTGGATTCCCCTTCTTCTATGTCTGAGGTAAGGGAACCTCCTTACAGTATCAATGGAGTCACACTACTACGTAAAATGGTACAAATGAAAGGGGTCAAGTATGTCCTTAAGAGAGAGTTCACCAAGGATGACCACCACCCCCTGCCTTGGCATCTTGTAGCTCTCCCCTGCATTGGCATCTTGTAGCTCTTCACTAAAGATGTCCCTTAATACAGAAGGTATTAGCATGGCATCACTCTCTCCCTAGCACAAGGGGAGGGAAAAGAACCAAGGAAGACTAGAGAGAAGCAGATGCAGTAGAGGTTCCACTACTAGAAGCAAAAATCAGGGACATCAGTAGTAGTAAGTGGGTCAGGAATGTAATGACAAAATGAGAACAGATGCACTCACATGCATCAATCACATAGGGATGCCTCCTTATATATGACTTAAACAGGAATTTACACTATCAGAAAAGACTCTTATGCATTCTCTGGGTAGAACACCATCTTGGAAAGGGTCAATTATAAGACATGGCCATGCCCTTTTCCTGAATCATATGCAATCCATCTGACACATGGTGAAAAAGCTTAAGTTTGACATCCTTTGCCCAGTTTTTAATTAATTAACTATGCAATCCCACGTTTGCCATGGCATTCATTGAAGCTCGCAGAACATCCTCTAGGTGAGTGTGAGTACAAAGATCACAGAGATGGCCTAGGCAGTGCAGAATCTACATACTGAACATTTCTTCCTGTAACATGCTGTCTGAAAGCATAAAACTGGATACTTCTTCTCATTAATGTGTGTAAACTCTGGGCACCAGCCCAGTTACCATCACATATTCAAGAGAGATCAGGTTCTAACACCTTAGTCTTTCACCCAGGGAATCAGCAGCAGAACTTCCATCTTATATATCTTCTTTAACGTAGCGGTCTGGTCCCTAATAGTGTGAGCCCCATGAAATTCTGTTACCTCAGCAGTGGTTAGTGGGCGATCCAGGACCTTTCCATGACAGGTCCCCACAAAAAGCCCTATTCCGCAATGGAAGCACATCTTCTAACTTGGGGTTAAGCTATCCCAAGATAGAGGACAGAGCTCTCATGTGTGAAGCCCTATCATTCCACACAGTAGCTGGTCTGATTCTATGTGTCCTCCTCTTGGTGACAGAATGTAGCCCAGATTTGAGAATGATGGCATGAAATGCAAGGTCACATCAGAGAGGACTATAAATGCACCGTGCAGGGAGTTTATTCCAGTCCTTTGTGCTGAAAGTTAATATCATCTATTCACTCCCCTCTCTTCACAATACTATTGGTAGATGGTCCTGTCTTTTCCTGCCAGGACTCTTCCAGGAAGTAGCTATGGTAAAAGGCATTTTGTTTTCATAATAGGTACCTTTCCCATCTTTTACCCTGGGTTAAGGAAATCTGCAACTGCAAGAGGTGGAGTCTGCCAGAGTCAGCTTAGTGACTGTGCATGCTTCAGATAGAGCAAAACAGTTTTATTAAGATGTTGTGTGTTTTGCATATTTACCAAACCTCTATGTTAACCAATGAATTCGAATTTTGTTGAACAGTCTATACAATCGTTCTCAGCCTTTACTAAGTCAAATTAGAACTGTGACTTTTATTCTGAAAACAGACTTTGTCATCAGGAACAGAAGGCTTCTCTTCCATGTAGTAAATACAGCTTTTAATTAATTATACTGCAGAGACATAAATATACACATATGTAAATATTTAACAAGTCTCATTTCAACACGTTAGGCATCCAGACCTTGAAAGGTTTTAAGGCTCTACTTATAGGTGACTTAAATAATGTTAAAAGTAGGCTTTTCAACTTGTCAAAAGAATTTACTTTCATGTTTGCTCTTTGCAGCTTTTGTCTTCATTGATTTAGGGTTTCAGCGACAAACCGGATGCCTTGTTTTAGAATAACTCATGCATGTTGTGTAAGTCCATGCTAAACACAAAACTTTGGATAGAAATACACTTCCAAAAATAAATAAGAATGGCTCTCACCATAGAGAAAGTGTTGACTGCCTCCAAGAATGAACACTGTGACCAAAAAGAGACAGGAACCCCAACATCCTATTATTGTTGCCTGATCAATTGAAAAAGGGAAAGGACATCAAATTGTGTGTATGATTCATGTTATTATTATAATTTTTTTTTTTCGTTTAGTAAAAAATATTACCAGGATTAAAACAATGACATAAAATCAGTGTTAAAAGGACAGTGATATATCCATTTTAAATTAGATCAACAATCATATCTGAGAATTTGCAAAATGTTGAAGTAAGTACAGTGCTGTGATGTCTGAATGTAGAAGCATTACTCTGACAGAGCTGGTCACTAATATAAAACTACCGTTCAGGTTAGTCACAGGCCCACCACAAACCACAATGGAATTAGTGAAAAGACTAGGTGAGTATAACCTGGAAATAAAAATATTTCTCCTTGTTACTCCTGGGTCTGAGAACAAAGCATTTTGACGCATTCTCAGGTTTACAACTGTTTGTAAATGTGAGAATGCACCAAAGTCCATAGGTGGATGCATAGGAACACCCATACTCCACCCATGGATTGTTAACAGCCAAAAGGTAACACAACCAAGTAAAATGCACTGCTATTTATTACTTTGAATTTACTAAACCATGCAGAGCAAGGGGACATTGTGTGGCTTAAGAAATCCGACTAAAGTGCCTTGCACCACCTTGTGTGATGCAAGGGCAATGTAAGCCCTTTGTAAATCTGCCCATAGTCTTTAGTCCACCTCAGGCTTCTTTAATCCACTACCAGATACTACTTCCACCTCTTTCTTGCAGGTTCCTACTTTCTCACTTTGTGATGGTTTTCTGTCTTTTTCTTCCCTTTTTCTTTCAAAGTGGTTGTCCTGATGACGCTGTTAAACTAGCAGCAAAAATGCTTTGGCAGTATAAACTGGGCTTTAATATTAAAGATTCTTATCAATTTCAGCATGGGTTGAAGAAATGTAAAGCAAATGAAGGTGTTTTTTAACATTTTAAGTGTCTCTACTAGCTATTGTTTAAGATGTTAAAGCCAGTAGGAAGGTCTGTATACTGATAAAAACAAAGCATGAGTTGTAAAAGGTTGCAATAAGGATTCCAGATAAGTCAAGTATGTATACACATCCACATCTAAATGGAGGAACATCAAAAAAACACAAACCCATTCCAGGACGTGGGTGGAATCCTATTCCAGCACTAAGCGTGCAAATATTGAGAGAACATCAGATCTCAGGCATTACTACAGTCCTGACGATCTCCGGTGCTTTGCTAAAAAAAAAGGAATTAGGTTTAGGATTAGCCTATGTCAGAAAAGCTCTAGAAAGAAAAAATAGGCTTGCCTTTCATTAAACTGATGAAAATGCCTGGAAATTGAATATTTCCTCCTAAAATCAATTCTTAAAAGTCAAATTCTTGGGTTCGAGGAAAAGAATTGATGAGTCTTTCATCAACAAAGGATGACTTCCTGATCCTTACTATCTTGTATTGAGTCCTGTGAAGGGGTCTGAACAATAATTGTTTACCCTTTGCAAAACTTAAAAATATGTAGGTATATTCCCTCGAAGGAAGCGCTAGCTGTTCTTATCCAGGAGGTGGAACACATTTAATCAACTTAACATTTAAGAGGCCGAAAAGAGCATTCCAACAATGCCCTTAAAACTATGTTAGTCACACTCTGTATCCTGTTGGGGGGACAATTAGCCCACATCCAAACATGGGAACGCATATTCATAGATGCTGACAGCACAGGTGTTTCTTCACTAATGATTCTGCAGAGGATTTTCTTGACTCACTTCAATGGCTGGTTGTAGGCAAGCCACTGCTGTGTTTTTCTAAGCACTACTGTCTTCTCCACCTAAGGTCAGCCAGTGAGGGAAGGCATCAGTCCAAACCCTCCTTGGACCTCTGAGCTGAAGGTAAGTGTGTGTTTTTTAAATGAATGTTTGGTGCGTGCGTGTATTTGTGAATGTTGATGAGTGTTGTGAATGGATGAGCGTGCATGTGTGAATGAATGCGTGTGAGTGTGGTTCCCACCCACCCACCTCCCTCCTAAAATTACCGGCCGCTACTGCTATGGACCTGAAACACAAATGTTGCCACAAGTGTTTGAATAGCGCAGTAGGAACCGGGTCATTAAAGGACCTGGATGGCTCGAAACTTCAGGTCAAATAAAATTATAAAATTGGAGTTTGACGGGGAATGGTAGTAAACAGTCAGTATATTGGAGTATTGTCATTCTTTGCAATAGAGACGATATATCCAATTGTGGAGTAGTGTGTCATAATGGTCTAATGGGTGAAGTGCACTCACGAGGCTGTTTTCAGTCTTCTTCCTATATCGATACTGGGCCTTTTATTACCAGATGTGAACAATTGTAGGAGACCTCTTAGTGACCTACTGGTTCTATTCTGTGTTCATCCAATGTTACATCTTTGGGACGAGATTGTTTGCCCTTACCGGGGATTCAAGAATGTATTCCCAAAGGATCGCAAAAATAGGAAGGCCAGGAAGGACAGGAGCTATTGACCTATATGCAGTGCATGAGTGTAATGACATCCCCTCACTCACAAAGTCCCGGGAATCGGCCCTGAACTATGTGGGGGCACCTTTGCTAGTAACTTTGCACCTAACCTTCAGTAAATGAAGGTTAGACATATAGGTGACTTATAAGTTACTTAAGCGCAGTGAAAATGACTGTGAAAAAGGGTGTGCACAATTTCATGCAGGCTGCAATGGCAGGCCTGTGGAAGGGTTTGTCTGAGCTCCTTATCAGTGGCAAAATAAATGCGGCAATCCCTAAGGATCTCCTGGAACCCTAATGCTCTGGGTACCTAGGTACCATATACTAGGGACTTATAAGGGAGGTCCAGTGTGCCAATTGAAATTGGTAAATTAAGTCACTAGCCTATAGTGACAAATTTAGAAGCAGAGAGAGGTTAAGCAATGAGGTTCTGGTTAGCCAAGCCTCAGTGACACAGTCAAGTGCTCCTGACAACACATACATTAGGCCATAAATTATGAGCACTGGGGTCCTGACCAGCAGGATCCCAGTGAGACAGGCAAAAACATTTGGACATACAGGTAAAAACTGAGGGTAACATGCCAAGAAAGATGGTACTTTCCTACAGTATGAAGTCTGCAACTGCTGGCTGTGTGGTTGACCTACAAGACGTTACCTTTTCACAAGCTCCTGGGTTTCTGGCTTCTGCCCACTGCCCCTCCAAAATGTCAGTCACCTGTCTGAAGGTATGCAGCTTCATTTTAAACTTGCTCCACATTTAGTCCAGTTCACATTTTCATTCTCTTTTCCTTTTCATCACTGGTTGGTTCCTACCTGATTTTAACAGTTAAATATATGTTTCCTGTCACGTGGTGTTTGATATCATTATATTTTCATGTTCTGTTACCATATAAGGACTTCTGTCTGGTTGCAGGAGGCATCACAACAATGCTTTGTTCTTCCCTTGTTTCCATGCTCCTTCCATTTGCTGATCCTGACTTTGTTTGATACAGTAGAACTTCTCTGTTGAATTCCTGATTCTTGGCTTCGTCTGACTTTGACCCCTTCATCCAACAAATAGGTTATTGGTGTCTTTAGCTTTTTCCTCCTAAGAAGGTGGCAGCTGCTTGAGGGCACCTCCTTACTTTTCTTTCTTCCTGATCTTTGTAAGGAGGGGTTGTAAATAGTAGGGTTTAGCCTGCTCATGCCTCGTTCTACTTCTATGGTGGGCACCTACCTGGAGACGGTCCCTCTTGGAACAGCAGCACTGCAGACAAAGGCCAGAACTGGAAAGTGGCTTGCCCAGGATACATGAAAGTGAAACTGAATCAAACTAGTTCCATGTGAACAGCCTCAGAATACACATCCTCCATCTGCAAAATCAGTATAAAAATAACACATAATAAGATTCATTGTTGTTCATTGTAGTGGTCTATTCTACTGAGGAGGGGGTACTCCACAGAGTACTCAGGGACTACTATGCAGCCAAGGTTGGTGTCACACTGACAACTAACTTCCCAAAGGGGAGGGGACATTGCCTGGAGTTTGATGTGAAATAGGAATTAGTGGATAGTCCGTGGTGCAAAGACTTCCTACCTGTGAGAAAGGTAAGGAATAGCAAACCCTGCACATGTAGCTGTTCATGAAAGGGTCTGGCGTAATTGACCCTGGCACAGGGGCCGCACACTAAGACTAGCTAAGCAAGTGAGCTGAAAGGTTCATCGTATTGCCAGACTGGACAGTGTGATATCCATCACTTCTTCCCATTGTAGCTACCACGGCACCTGGAACTGTGTGCCCAAGTGGTAGGTCTCTCTGAAGCTCGGATAAGCACCTGCTCATGGCCCATGTGACCCTCTAATGGACTACAGTAATGCAGCACTGCCCAAGTGTGCTGTTGGATCAGGACCAGTCCGGAGGACTAAGTGACCAGAGAGCTGCCCCATAGGTTGTTTTGTGAAGAATCAAGATCATCACCTTTAGGAACTACCAGAAGAAGATTGCACTTGCATCTCTGCTGCACTGAAGAATCATCATCTGTGTGTGGCTTTCGTGCTCAAGCACTCAAAAGTGTCAGAGTGAACCCTGCCAGGAGTCGAATGTCTGAGTGATGCACACTGTGATTTACATTCCCACTGGAGTGTCCGAGTGGGCCACGACTCCCACCCACCCACCCAGCCAGAAGAGAGACACCAACAGATATCGGAAGAAAGAATTAGGTATCTCATTGAACAATATGTATTTAGCCAGACACCGTCTGCGAGGAAACAGCTGGAGACAGATAAGGTTCGCCTAAATACTTTCTTTCACAGATGCTGCCAAGAGAGTTTTAGCTCTGCTGGCAGTGCTATGATCAAGAGAAAGAATCTAGAGTTCTCCTGACAGAAAAATGTGTCTGAGAGACTCAAAGCTATCCCTTCCTGCTATACAGAGTGAGTGATGATGGTAGCTTAAAGATGCACTCTGTAGACACAATGAGGTGCTTTCTATTACATAGCCGTATATACTGTTGTTGACATGTTACTGAGGCCCCTACGAGCTCCCACTCTGTAGGATGAAGACTGATTACTTCCTGCTGGAGAGATTACTGAAGATGGGATAGCTGAAAGTATCTGCTTTACCGACATGAAAATCACCTGGGGTGGACCCGTTTATTAGTTCAGCTGTAAACCAGGGGTTCAAGGAAGCCTGGAGTGCTCTGGGTATTGGCCTATTTCTTTAATATGGATTTATAGATCCTAGCCAAAATAATGGCGACTCACCTGCATAAAATGATCCCTCAATGGGTCGACGACTCACAAATTGATTTTGTGCCAAATAGATCATCTCGTAACCCCTTACAGACTCTTTGAATATATTTTGTATAGTTCTGAGGCTTCTATACAGGAGGTGGTAATTGTTCATGCTCTTTACTACTGACACTCGACTCCGTTGTTGCTTGCATACTCGTTTTATCATATTTATAAGGAGGGGGTTGTTTATTTTTCTCTTTTTATTTGTCCATTCTCATGTACCAGGAATAAGGAGAAATGGGTTGCAGCCAGTGTAATTGTGTAGGTTGTCTATGGGTATGCTGTATTGACGCCAGTGGCGCTATATTGTGGACTCTAACTGCCTTGGAACATGCTTGTATCATTAGTTTACACTCGGATGTTGGGCAGACAGATCTGTTCCCAGCCTTTAATATCATAGCTATTGGTACTAACAATGGGCAATACTTGGTTTATTGGTCCTTGTTGAGAAGTTGCTTGCCTAGTTTTCAAGCTTTCAATATATCCCTGTGCATGCAGACAATGAGCACTATGCTTATTTATTAGAGGTGTCCTTTCAGGCAATTCTCTTTCTACTTTTGTTTTGCACTGTTGCACGCAATGCATTTCATGTTTTCCCTTTCTTCCTCTTTCCCCCTGTCTCCTCCTTCCTGCCACCCCCATAAACCCAGTTTCCTGAATTATTAGGTTGATAGTCTGTAAGATGATGCATCTTGGTGTAATTTGAGAGTACTTTATATGATAAATGAAGGTATTTATATCAGGTGATCCACGTTTTTCTGCAATCAATTCATGCTGAACCCAAGAAATGTGTACCCTCTGGCAGTAGGGTACAATGGAACAAAATGTATGATTCAGTATAAGCTTAGTTTCATAAAATATATTTTTTTAGAAAATATCTGTAACAAGATTCAAACAAATCTGTCAACTTGCAAAAGATATACTTCTTAGATAGCAGCAAGTTACAGTTATAAGATCAACACCGGTGCAAGGACCTGGAAGGCAATGGTAGCTGGAACAAACTCTGGAGCGAGTCCCTCCCAGTTTATTTGCTCTAATTTTACAGCCGAAAAGGCAGATAGTCTACAAGAGAAACAGAATTCTAAACGAGTTTAGAGGTTTAAAAGAAAATAAACTGCCTCCCAGATCTTTGATTAGCAAGTGTCCATCTGACTGCCCTCAGGCAATGAAGCCATAAGACATCACACCAGCTAATTGATACGGACCATATGTCCTCATGCTCCTCCCACTTGAACTGTTTTGTTAGCTTGTTTGTTTGGAACAAACATGCGTTGTTGAATAGCTTTGTTGAACAACTAAATGCGCGGGGCCCTCTCAGACTCACGTTTCCCATTTTGAAAAATATCAGTTATGAGTAATTATGGAGTTTTCAATACTTGCCATGACACAGGTCATAATTTTTTATTAGTCCGTGTTGGACCTGGCTTTTTGACAGGGTCATCCCCAAACTTTTTGCCTTCCTCCTTTTCTTTTTCTGACCTCATTTTTGCTGGTTTTTAGACTCTGCGCACTTTACCACTGCTAACCAGTGCTAAAGTGCATATGCTCTCTCCCTTAAAACATGGTAACCTTGAATCATACCTGATTGGACTATTAATTTACTTATAAGTCCCTAGTAAGGTGCACTTTATGTGCATAGGGCTGGTAAATTAAATGCTACTAGTGGGCCAGCAGCACTGGTTGTGCCACCCACTTAAGTAGCCCCTTTTCCTTGTCTCAGACCTGCCATTGCAAGGCCTGTGTGTGCAGTTTCACTGCCACCTCGACTTGGCATTTAAATGTACTTGCCAAGCCTAGAACTCCCCTTTTTCTACATATAAGTCACCCTTAATGTGTGCCCTAGGTAACCCCTAGAGCAGGGTGCTGTGTAGGTAAAAGGCAGGACATGTACCTATGTAGTTATATGTCCTGGTAGTGTAAAACCCCTAAATTCGTTTTTACACTACTGTGAGGCCTGCTCCCTTCATAGGCTAACATTGGGGCTGCCCTCATACACTGTTGAAGTGGCAGCTGCTGATCTGAACGGAGCGGGAAGGTCATATTTAGTATGGCCAGAATGGTAATACAAAATCCTGCTGACTGGTGAAGTCGGATTTAATATTACTATTCTAGAAATGCCACTTTTAGAAAGTGAGCATTTCATTGCACTTAAATCAATCTGTGCCTTACAATCCACGTCTGGCTGGGCTTGGTTGACAGCTCCTTGTGCATTCACTCAGACACACCCCAAACACAGGGTACTCAGCCTCACTTGCATACATCTGCATTTTGAATGGGTCTTCCTGGGCTGGGAGGGTGGAGGGCCTGCTCTCACACAAAGGACTGCCACACCCCCTACTGGGACCCTGGCAGACAGGATTGAACTGAAAGGGGACCTGGTGCACTTCTTAGCCACTCTTTGAAGTCTCCCCCACTTCAAAGGCACATTTGGGTATAAAACTGGGCCTCTGCCCTACCTCATCAGACACTTGCTGGAGAAGAAACCTGAACCAGAAACTACATCCTGCCAAGAAGAACTGCCTGGCTGCTCAAAGGACTCACCTGTCTGCTTTCTACAAAGGACTGCTGCCTTGCTGTTGGCCTGCTGCCTTGCTGAACTCTTGTCTGGCTGTGAAAGTGCTCTCCAAGGGCTTGGATAGAGCTTGCCTCCTGTTCCCTGAAGTCTCAGGACCAAAAAGACTTCCCTTTTTCACTTGGACGCTCCGTGCGCCGAAAATTTAGATGCACAGCTTGTGCCGCGGCGAGAAAAACGCCGCACACCGACGCTGATCATCGCGACGCTCTGGGGACGACCGGAAATCCGACGCACGGCTTCGCAAGGACAACGCCGCCCGACCTCTAGAGGAGAAATCGACGCGACGCCTGTCGTGAGATAGTAATTTCAACGCGCAGCCCCGCAGAACGACGCGCAGCCGGAAAACAAGCAGGAAAATCCACGCACAGACCCGGGACATCTGGTAATCCCCGCGATCCACAGAAAGAGACTGTCCGCGTGCCGGAAAACGACGCACGACTTCCCCACGTGGAAAATAACGACGCAAGTCCGTGTGTGCTGAGGAGAAATCGACGCACACACCCTTTTTCCACGCACCTCTTCTTTTGTGGCCCTCTAAGGAGATTTTTCCACGCTTAACCAGGTACTTGTGCTTGAAAGAGACTTTGTTTATGTTCTAAAGACTTAAGACACTTTATATCACTTTTCAGTGATATCTCTACAATTTTCCATTGCAACTTTATTCTTTTTGACCTACAATTATCCTGATAAATATTATATATTTTTCTAAACACTGTGTGGTGTATTTTTGTGGTGCTATATGGTGGTATTGTATGATTTATTGCATAAATACTTTACACATTGCCTTCTAAGTTAAGCCTGACTGCTCGTGCCAAGCTACCAGAGGGTGGGCACAGGCTGATTTTGGATTGTGTGTGACTTACCCTGACTAGAGGGAGGGTTCTTGCTTGGACAGAGGGCAACCTGACTGCCAACCAAAAACCCCATTTCTAACAGTCCGAAACAGTGAAATTGCTGAAAGTCTGCCAGCTTTGGAATATAGATCTTTCTTATGAAACAACACCAACATTCCAGTTCAATCGTCTGCTCCTCTTCTAGACCGGTTTCTAACGAGTGTTCACGAGACAAAATACAGCAAGTAGGTAAGTCCCTCCCATCAATGAAGACAGAATGTTATTAAAGACAAGCCACGTTCCTACCAGAGCTGACATTACAAGCATTTCCAGATCATATCCTATTGATTTACCGATCGATCCATTCATTCAAGATTCACCAGTAACACAAACAGAAGCAAAGTCACCGTAACCACAAATGATACTGATAACAAATAATCAGCTACAAATATGTAGTCAGCTTAACCACTTATGTAGGAGGCTGGCCTGGCTTATAGTGGGTACCTTGTGATACTTACACCCTGTGCCAGGTCCAGTTATCCCTTATTAGTAGAATAGAGGTGTTTCTAGCAGCTTAGGCTGATAGAAGGTAGCTATGGCAAAGCTTAGGCTGAACTAGGAGACATGCAAAGCTCCTACCATACCACTTATATCATATAGCACAATATCATAAGAAAACACAATACACAGAGTTACTAAAAATAAAGGTACTTTATTTTATGATAATAGGCCACAAATATATCAGTGAGTACCCTCAGTTAGAAGGTAAGTAATATACACATGTTATATGTACACAAACCCAAAACAGGTAAGAGTAAGAAAAGTAATGCAAACAGTGTAGAATTACAATAGGATGCAATAAGTGAACATAGGTCTCACGAATGGACCCAGACCTATGGGAGCTTGTAGAGGGTCACTGGGACTGTAAGAAAACAGTCAGGGTGTCCAAGATACCCCACCCCAAGACCCTGAAAAGTAGAAGTAAAGTACACCTACTACCCCAAAAGAACACAATAGTCGTGATAGGGGAATTCTGCAAGAACCACAAACACCAGCAAAGCACTGAAGACGGATTCCTGGACCTGAGGAACTGCAAAGCAAGGGGACCAAGTCCAAGAGTCACAATAGTGTCCGGGGGCGGGGGCAGGAGCCCAGGAAACCCTGGATGAAGTAGCAAGGAAGCTGCCTCTGGATGGAAGAGGCTTAGGATTCTGCAACAACAAAGAGAGCTAGGAACTTCTCCTTTGGATGGAAGAAGTCCCACGGCATGCTGAAGGTTCCCATGCAGAAATACCACAAACAAACCTTGCTAGCTGCAAGGGTTGCGGTAGAGGTTTTTGGGTGCTGCTGGGGACCGGGAAGGACCAGGATGTTGCCCCTTCGAGGAGGAAACAGATGGGGTGCTCAGCAACTCAGAGAGCCCCCACAGAAGCAGGCAGCACCCACAGAAGTAATGGAGCATGCACTTAGAAGATTTGTGAACCGGAGCTGGCTCAGAGTCACAAAGAAGGGCCCCACGACATCGGAGTCCAACTCAGAGGGTTGAGCACTGCAGGGTGGAGTGCTGGTGACCCAGGCTAGGCTGTGCATGAAGGAGTCCGTGGAGGAGTGCACAGAAGCCGGAGCAGCTGCAAATCACTCAGTACACAGTTTTGCAGTCTAGCATGGGGAGGCAAGGACTTACCTACACCAAACTTGGACTGAAGGATCACTGGACTGTGCGAGTCACTTGGATGAAGTTCCTGTGTTCCAGGGAGCACGCTCGTCAGGATGCGAGGGGAACAAGAGGACCAGTGATGCAGTCTTTTGGTGCCTGCGTTAGCAGTGGGAAGACCCGTCGACCCACAGTTTCCTCTTAGCTTCCAGTGCAGGGTGAAGGCAGATGACCCCAGAGTATGCACCACCAGGAAACAGTCGAGAAAGCCGGCAGGATTAGGCGCTACAATGTTGCTGGTAGTCGTCTTCCTACTTTGTTGCAGTTTTGCAGGTATCCTAGAGCAGTCAGCGGTCAATCCTTGGCAGAAGTCGAAGAGGGAAGTGCAGCAGAACTCTGGGGAGCATTTGCATTCGTTATCTGAAGATACCCCAGAGGAGAGACCCTAAATAGCCAGAAAATGAGGTTTGGCTACCAAGAAAGGAGGATTGGCTACCAAGAAAGGTAAGAGCCTATCAGAGGGGGTCTCTGACATCACCTGCTGGCACTGGCCACTCAGAGCAGTCCAGTGTGCCCCCAACACCTCTGTTTCCAAGATGGCAGAGGTCTGGGACACACTGGAGGAGCTCTGGGCACTTCCCATGGGAGGTACTGGTCAGGGGAGTGGTCACTCCCCTTTCCTCTGTCGAGTTTCGCACCAGAGCAGTGCTGGGGGATCCCTGAACCGGTGTAGACTGGCTTATGCAGAGATGGGCACCATCTGTGCCCATCAAAGCATTTCCAGAGGCTGGGGGAGGCTACTCCTCCCCAGCCCATCACAACTATTTCCAAAGGGAGAGGGTGTAACACCCTCTCTCAAAGGAAATCCTTTGTTCTGCATTCCTGGGCCAGGGCTGCCTAGACCCCAGGAGGGCAGATTCCTGTCTGAGGGGTTGGCAGCAGCAGCATCTGCAGTGGAAACCCCAGAAAGGCAGTTTGGCAGTACCCAGGTTCTGTGCTAGAGACCCGGGGGATCATGGAATTGTCCCCCCAATACCAGAATGGTATTGGGGGGACAATTCCATGATCTTAGACATGTTACATGGCCATGTTCGGAGTTACCATTGTGACGCTATACATAGGTAGTGACCTATGTATAGTGCACGCATGTAATGGTGTCCCCACACTCACAAAGTCCGGGGAATTTGCCCTGAATGATGTGGGGGCACCTTGGCTAGTGCCAGGGTGCCCACACACTAAGTAACTTGGCACCCAACCTAAGTGAGGGTTAGACATATAGGTGACTTATAAGTTACTTATGTGCAGTGAAAAATGGCTGTGAAATAACGTGGACATTATTTCACTCAGGCTGCAGTGGCAAGCCTGTGTAAGAATTGTCTGAGCTCCCTATGGGTGGCAAAAGAAATGCTGCAGCCCACAAGGATCTCCTGGAACCCCAATACCCTGGGTACCTAAGTAACATATACAAGGGAATTAAATGGGTGTACCAGTGTGCCAATGAGAATTGGTAAATTTAGTCACTAGCCTGCAGTGACAAATTTAGAAAGCAGAGAAAGCATAAACACTGAGGTTCTGGTTAGCAGAGCCTTAGTGATTCAGTTAGGCACCACACAGGAAACACATACAGGGCACATACTATGAGTCCCACTGACACAAGGGCTAAAACAACATACATACAGTGAAAAATGGGGTTAACATGCCAGGCAAGATGGTACTTTCCTACAACTTACCTTGAACTTCTAGACTGCCAAATGTTTTGTGAATCAGCTCACATTTGTTTGTTGCAAGAGACTTGGACCACGCACCCTCTTTTTAAATAGGATGATAAAACTTCAGTAAGGACACACACAAAAGGACAACCATATCGGCGTTAACTAATTAGATACAACTCTGTGTTGCTTGTAATATAAAGGTCCAAGTACGGAATCACTGTGATGTACAATATATAAGTTGTGTGTGATCATAAACTCTCTGTTATTTATTGCGTTTTATATATTATAATGCGTGGAACTCTGCAATCCCAGTATAAAAACCCATCTCTTAGTTTCTTGTGACTTACCCAATCGCCCAGCATAAATAAATTATGTCAGTACTCAACTGTAATAACTTATTATAGTTCAATTCTGACATCACAAAGCATGTTGTCAGAGCCAGCAGCTGTGGGTAAAGGTAGGTCTGCTCATTAAGCATAATTAAATCAGCTGTTTAAGGAAGGAACATGAAACATTGCTTTTCTTCTGCTCTGTTTTTCTAGCTCTACAGTGACAAGCAGAAAGTACATATTTATGGCAACATGTTCATGTTTTTCACTCCTTAGATAATTACAGAATCTTTCTGCTAGTTTCTAATGCACTCTAAAAAATAAGACATGAATTAGGCTGATACTGATAAGTTTTTGCAACAAATACCCTAGAAGCTGTTTTGATATGTTTTATTTTTCATGTGAAAAAGCTACGCACCAGGGATAGAAGTGGTTTGTGGCAAAGGTAATGGTGTGACCATGTACTATAAGAAATAAAGTAACCTCTGCCTTCATGTTAAGGAGATCAGAAGCCACCTGGGAGTTCTGTAACCTTAAAAAGTAACTTGGATTGTAGCCTTATTCTTCTATATTGTCATGAAACTCTCAGTGACTCGCAATAGCGTTATAATGTACAGAAGTAGCTACTTTGTCCTATTTAACCTAGGTGCTTTTTTATTTCATAACGTGTATGCAATGAGACAATGACACAACCAGTCAGCTGTAACAAGTTATCACAAGTGACTTTTGACATCAGTGCTTCAAACATGTTGGTGAGTGTGAGCCCAAAGACAGCCTGCGTCCAATTAACAGTTTGTAAAGTAAACTGTCACTTCATGGACTCAGTGCTTCGGGGGTGCGTTCAAACGGTTGTATGACAAACCATTGTAAACACAAATATCATCAGATTTCAATATCATGTTAAAAATATTGTTTACCAAAATATTGTGTTTCTATATTCATAATACGAATGACAATAGTTTAGTATCAAAAACATTGAAGAAGAGAATATCTCCCCAAAAATGTAAGAATATTGTTTTTTTTGTAAATATCAGATTTAAGTAATTTGTTTAAAAATGTTAATTAGCTAAAATAATATAGTGGCAGACAAATAGTGTTAATAATGTATTTATTTTTATATATCCATATACACACAATCTATCACAATTTTCAGCAAAGAAGCACATACTCCAAATCTGACAAGGCGTCATAGCACTTTACGGGGAGTAACACGCTACTCTGGAACCCAAAAGGGTAAGTGGTGGATTAGCATAGGGAAAACTGTTAATGTGAGCGGTGGAAATGCAAATCTGTTAGTTGGAGTGAATAGAATAATGGAGGGATAGAAGAGGGAAGAATCTAGAAAGTGTTAGTTGGGAGATCACAGTAGAAAGATGGGGCTTGGGATGAGTGAAAGGAAATGTAGCGGAGGGAATAGTTTGTAGAAAGGGAGTAGGGAGATCATAGTAGTAACATGAGGTTTTGGATGAGTCAAAGGAGAGTTACATGAGGCAAGAATTTAGAAGAGTTGTTTGGGAGATCATAGTAGTAAAAGGAAGTTAAGGTGAGCCTGGAGGGACAGTGGAGGGAAGAGTCTAGAAAGGGTTGTTCTGGAGATCATTGTAGCAGAATGAGTTTTGAGATGAGTCAAAGATAGAGGTTAGATTGAAAGAGGTATATGGTGAGAAAGGGTAGCACACTGGATGGAGTGCATTTGTTTTTTCTCTTCTACAGTAGGAGTAAAATGATACATAGATACATGACTACATGGAAAGGGTATTTACGTATAAGGAAGATAATATATTGAGAGTTAAAGTTGTATTGTATAAACACAGACTTTCAAATGTTGCAGTAGTTGGGTAATTTATTTGTGTATTATTTATGACTCTGTTTTTTAAATGTATTTATTTTATTTGATCTTTTCCTCAATATTTCAATAGGTAAGTGCTTATAGATAAATAGTTATGATAATATGTACCTATTGGAAAAAATTAAATATAGACCCATAAGCATCTCATCAAACAACGTATATAAAACTATGCAGAGGCCTATAATCATGTTAATTATAAAAAAAAAGCATTTAAATTGCTGCAGATCCACGATTTCAGTGAAAATTTAAAAAGCACACAACCACTGGCCCCTGCATTTGTTTTGAATAGAAACCCCAGGGGCATTTTGTAAAAAAAGGGGAGGGCACACTGGGCCCCCCGCTAAGGCTCATTGAGCCCTGAGGACCACCACCTCCCTGGGGCTTTATTAAAAACTTATGCGGGGTGCACACGGTCCCCAACACCCCGGGGACCACCACCTCCCCAGGGCAAAGCAGTACTTTTAAGGGGGAGGTCCATTTGGGCTCTGCCACAGACCCAAGGGACCACTACTTCTTTTAGGGCTGAATATAATATTTGGGTGAGTGGGCCCCAGCAGCCCTAAGTACCGCCAGCTCCCCGGGGCTGAAAGAAAATGATGAAGCAGGTCTATGATGAACTCCCGGTCCAGGAGACACCACCTCCCCGGGGGAAAGGTGAACAAAACTGTCTCCTGCAGGATGCGGGGAGCTGGCACGGACTGCGAGGGCCTTGAGGCTCCCCCATGGTCCCACTGTACACTGGGGCACCCAGGACAGATGGCTGGGATTGGGTCCCTGAGGCCCAAATCGGCCCAAGGATGGGGTCCGTGTAGCACCCCAACCCTAGTGAATGAAGGCAGGGCCGTGGAAAATGGGGTCCCTGGGGCCAAAATCAGCCCCTGGAGGGGGACCGTCCCCCCTCCTCATTTCTTTTTTATGGCCAGGCCCTGGGAGATGGGGTCCTCAGGGCTGAAATCGGTTGGGTGGTTATAGGGGCTTGGCCGCAAAGGCATAGGGTACAGCACAGGGTTAGGTGGTTATGGGGGTTGGCCACAGGCCCTGTGAACTTAATGTTAAGGATTGTTTTAAGTCTTGGTTCTTCCTCTCCACAATCAAATTTCCCTCAGGATGATAGAGTAATGCACAGCTATACTCATCATCTCCATAGTATCCCTGTAAGCCTCAGAGGCAAAAGCAGGGTCCTGGCATGAATGGTATGCAGCTATTGCAAATGTCCTGATAAAGACTTGCAAAACTTTAAAAATAGTGATAGCACCAGTTGATCGCTGTGGCCACACCCAGTGGAATCTGGAGCAAGAAGTTACAGCAAGTAGAATGTGTTTGAATGCACCATTCAAATTTAGTGGACCTCAATGGTCTAGCTATGTACATTGAAGAGGTCTGTTTAATACTAAGAAGAGTGTCTGCAGTGGGCAT
This sequence comes from Pleurodeles waltl, assembly GCF_031143425.1. Classification (NCBI taxonomy): domain Eukaryota; kingdom Metazoa; phylum Chordata; class Amphibia; order Caudata; family Salamandridae; genus Pleurodeles; species Pleurodeles waltl. The sequence goes on from NC_090449.1 coordinate 868,765,699, forward strand.
GCAGGTCGAACTCTCTACTTTTAATTTGTTAGCAAATATCACATCTAAGGACATATTGTTTTGTCTGTTTGACCAGACCCTGCCACCAGTAATGTTTTTGTAGTGAGATTATTGTGGTTGCCACACCACATGGGCAGATGCTGCATTCTCATGAGCAGCTATGATTAGTTCTAACCTGCAGTTTTTATTGGGTATCACTCCATCACCCACTCCAGGGATGGTTGCAAAATAAATGTTTTGGGTACTTAAGTGGTAAGAATATTTTGCTGTATATTTTTTAAGTAATGGGGTGCTGTTACACAAAGCTTTGGGAACAACCACGATGGCTTCATCTACCCTCATATGGGAACAAGTATTCACAACTATTGTTGCAGTACTGACTGCAGACTTGGCTGCTTCATGAGCCAGTAAATTCCAATAAAGTGCATTCCAATATGTTGATGACTCAATGTATGAATTACCTGAGCCCGTGGGAAACTGTCTTTCAGTTGTGTCATCTTTCCCTAAAGCAACTTATGCTTTAAAGTGTTCCCTTTTGAGTCTCTGAATCCATTCAGGTACCAGTAATGTAAGTTTTCATTAAAAGACTTGACACAATAATACAAATCACACATTACAAGAGTGGGGAATTATCGATTGGTATTTTTCAGTACCAGGATCAACACTTTTAATTCAGCAGTTGTGCAGTACAATCCCCTAGGGACTACGTAAGAGTTTTTGAGGGTAGAATTTTCCATCCTTCATTACACCATTTATTTTGGTGCAAGCCATGGAGAATTGATGTTTAGTGCCTATAGCAGGGCTTTGCTGAACCATCAGTATAGATAATATGTTTATGCTGATCAAGAGGCAATATGTCAGTGGGCATGGGGCATACTTGTTCACATTGTAGAACTTCTTGAGTGTGTAGTGTAGGGTCAAAGACATTGGGCTTGATTACAATTTCAGCAGATGTTTTTACCCGTCTGCTGAACATCCAATGGGGAGGCTACCTCCCTGCTGGGCCCATTACAAGTTTCCAGCTAGGTCAGCAGGTGGAAACCTGAGTTTTTACCCACCAGCCTACCGGGAAACTCCCTACAGCATTGCCTCCAGCTCGTAATCAAGCCGGTGGTAATGCGGTAAGATACAGGGTGCACCAGCACACTCGCAATGTTCACTTTCTTCAAAGCAAAGCAGACAGTGAACATTACTACAGTGCTGGCCAGAGGGGCCCCTGCACTGCCCAATGCAATTGCATGGGCAGTGCAGCCCCCCCATGGCCCCCTGCACCTATATTCCACCAGACTTTTTATGATGGTGCTGCCGCCCTGAAAACTCTGGCAGAGAACAAAATCATAAACCCCAGGGCAGCGCTGCTTGCAGAACTGCCCTGGTGGATTAGGACTGCCACAACTGCCAGACCACCAGGATTTCTGATCCTGGTGGTGCTGGCGTTCTGACTGCGGCATGACTGCTGCGGTTGTAATATGGCACTTGGACCACCACATTGGCCATCTGCGAACCTGGTGGTCATGAGTCTAGCTCAGTAGTCATCAGGGAAGTGGCCCATTGTATCCATCTATGGTATAAGGCTTTCATGTTCAGCATTCCCAACATGAAAGCCTTGCTAAAGCTGGTATGGGAGTAATGAAAATTGTTTGTTTCCCCTCAGCCAATGGTCTTTCCTTTATGACAGCCATGTGACATATGTAAAGCCAATGGAACCCAGAATGTTCCATTGGCTATCATATGGATCATATGGATATCAAATTGGTTTTATTTACACTTATGTGTAGATGTTTAGATGCAAGCATGTCATTTTATAGTGATCTGAGAACCTGTGTATGTTCTGATGTCCTATTTCTACTGGAAAAGCCGGGACGATTAATCACAAATGGTTTATGGTGCATAATCTCGTACTTATGTTCTGCCAAAATTAAAGAATCCAAGCAAGGATTGCGATTTGTTAATGCTTTAAGTGGTTGAAATAGAGCACATTTCTCTAAAAAATGTGGAGTCAATCTCTTTCCCACAGCTGATAATTCAAATCCTAAAAATAGGACAGTGAGAAAAGCTATTTTCATTTTCTTGAAATGAAATTTGTAGCCATGTTTAGCAAATCCCACAAAAATGTGATCTACTCTGGCTAGATGTGTCTTTACATCATCATTCATGAGATATATATCAGCAACATAGGACAATGCTTCTGGATCAATTTCAATTTGATATAGAATTGATGTTACTCGGGTAGCAAACAGCCCAGGACTGTTCTTATACCCCTGAGGGAGCCAACAAAGACAATCCTGTAAGCTAAGCCCAGAGAAGGCAGTCAAATCTCTGCTTTTGGGAAATATATTTTCTGTCAGAAAAACCTGTTGGAAACATCCATTGTAGTCATATATTTTTTATAGACAAAATAGTTCATTCATGCCATACTGTGGGAGTTTTGAATTGCAAATGTGCGTGTATGACTGTTTAAGTGTCTGTAGTCTAAGACTATGTGATAAAAGTGATGGGGTTTAGCTAATGAAGAGTTATTCATAGGATATACATAGGGTTCAATTACTCCCTGACTTCTCATCTATTTAGAAGTACACCAATATGGACCTGAGTTGTTTAAACTCAACAGGTAGCTTAAAAGCACTCTTTCATAATTCGACTCGGAGTACACCAATGAGACCCTGAGTTTCTTTTGTCACAATAAAAGATATCAATATGGACCTACGTTTCTTAAGATCATAAGGTGATTCAAAATTGACCCATAGAAACACTATTTCCTAATTCAGCTTGGAGTACATCAACGAGAGCCTGAGTTTGCTTTGTCCAATCGACTTCACAAGCCCCCACCCATTGATTCCTCTACTACAATCCCTCTACTTAGCAACAACCAAACTACAGATCTGTTTGTGAAATTATTTAAAGCACACTGACCAAAGAAAAGTTATCACTTTCATACTAAATAAATAAATAACTAAATCAATAGAAAACATCACCATAATTATGCAGATTGTTTGGGAATTGAACTCATGTTTATTCAGTTAGAAACACATCACTGTGTATTAACCATTTCACCATTTTCTCAAATGCATTTCTGCTAACAAAAAGATTCCTCTACTTCACCTATTTCGATTTCTCTACTTTTATTTAAAATGACTTTTTTACAGATCCATTTGTGATATTATTTGAATGATACTCACCAACAAAGAGTTACTACGTACATACTACACAAACAAATCAATAGCAAACATCACAGTAGTAAACAATATGATACCTGAAATTATTGAGGAATCATACCCCTTGGTCGTTCAACTTGAAGTACTTTCCTGTGTATTAACCATTTTGCCATTCAATCAAATACATTTCTGCTAACAAAAATAACTGTATGAATTATACTGTTATGCTTCTACACACTGAATATTATACCCATAGTCATTGATTTATGAGTCCAAAAAGATCATCAATAGGCTTAACAATATCAACTTAAAATGTTCATAATTTAATAACTCCCACCTCGGATGATCAGCACTTTCTTACTCTGAGAGTCACAGGTCTCTTAAATAATCGCCTGAAAACTTCATCCAAATTACTTTGCTATAAGAGCTGTTAGAATTCTTTTTTCAATATTAAGACCATATTTAACAATATCTAATTGATCCATCCACCAAACGTCCTTGGTGCAGGGAGTCTTTGAATTATTCTATCCTTTTCTGCATGGCAAATGCTCATTACACCAAAACTTGAATGGCGTCATTTACAAGGCCTTCGTGGCACACTGCACCACGGAGTGTGATTTTTTTTTTTAACTCTCCAGTGGTGCAGTGTGCTGGCCCATATTCATAAGGCTTTGCACAGCCACTTTGCATGGGTTTTCATGGCCTTATAAATATGACTCTCTTTCATGCATAACTGCGTGAAAGGGGCATTTCATGGGTGTTGCTGTGGGTGTTCCCACACAACACTCATGGAACCTGATGGAATCTGACACATTCCCAGGTTTACAAGGCTTGGAATGCGTCAGATTCCTATGCAATCTCAGTGGAGGTATTACAGTGGCACAACAGGGAGAAATGATATGATTTTTGCCCGTTTTTTCCTCTTTCTATGGGTGCTGCATTCTTCAGCACCCATTGAAAGAGGAAAACACCATAATGATTGTTTATGTGCAGGAAGATGTCCCCTCCTGCACATAAACAACCATCCCTGCAATGCAGGCACCCATGCACCCTGTTGCAAGAGGCCTGCATTGGCCCTAGGCAGCAGTTTGTGCACCAGTGCTGAGGAAAGTACAGGGATGTATTGTATTTCTAGAAATACGGTGCATCCCTGAGCTTTCAAAATGACACAGTGTGGCACAGCAAGCTGGCTTCCAGCGCCACACTGCATAATTTCTTCATAAATGAGGGCTGATGTATTTTTGTTAAGCCATATCATGTACTTCATTGCAATGTTCTGCAATGGATGTGTTTCTATCCTTATTTTTGATTGATCTTGCATGTTCTTGCCACCTTATTTTAAACATCTTAACTCTCTAGCCAATGTCAAACTTGTCACAGATGAAGTGAAAGAAACAGAAACAAAATTTTGTTTTGCAATTTATAAGTGCCTTTACCCTATATTCTTTTGAAGAGGTCAAAACATTGAAAACCTGAATTCCATTTGGAAACTATTTACAGCAAATGAAACTTTGACATCTTTAACACACTTCTGGTTCTTTTGGCAGATGCATTTTCTTTTTTTTTCTTGTCATATTTTATGGTGAAAAATGTTATGTTGGCAGCACTATTTATGTGGTTAAAGGCTAGTTTTGGAACAAAAAGGGGTCTTACATCACAACAGTGGTAGAGAGTTGTTCAGCTTTTTTGTAGGCCTGGGCAGAACTCACAGAGTTTCACCCCACAGAATTCTGCGGAGTTACATAAAAACTCCACTAGATTCCACAGAGTTCCGCGAGCGGGCAGAATGCGGGCACTTTGTGCTGCCCTTGCCAATTTTCAGTGGCAGAAGCTTCTTCCGCTCTCTAAATTCAGCTCGAACAGCACCAAGCGGAATGCCAGAAGGTGCTGCTTCTATCTGCCACTTGAGTAGATTTTCTTTTCAAGTGGCATCTTTCTCAATGCAAACGTTGCAACCTGCCACAACTGCCTGTGTTGAGAAATCTCATGGGGAGGCATTCTAGCCCCCCATATGTCTCACTAAAGAATGGAATTTCTCACTCACACCTGCCAAATTAACATTGGTGAGCTGTACACAAGAAAAACCTCCACCAGAAGGCAGTTGGTGGAGCTTTGACAGAGCTTCATGATCTGCTTGGAGTGGGCAAAACTCCATGAACTGCTCTGGTGGAGAAACATTTTTTACCTACCCCTGCTTTTTTTGCTATTGTCAGAGTACTATCACATTGTAGGGGCAATCCTGAACTGGCTCTCCGCATGTTAGAATCTAGACTGATAGTGGAGCTAGAGACAAAGACACTCTTGGGACTCTTGGCACTCTTAACACAGAAGAAGAGCTTAGAGAACATTTAGGCAGCGATTATTATACTTTTCTGCTATTCTTTGCTGCTGTTTTTAGCATAACTGTTGGTCAGGTAATATAATTTGTTTTTCATGGTTCCTTCATTTTATTGTTTTTAACAGACATATTGGTTTTAATAAAGAAAGTGGTCGGGATCCTCAAAAAACACCAGGATTGTATTAGAAGCTAAGCACCCTTAATTATTACCCCTCATTTATGTGATATCTACTCGTTAAAATAATTAAAATGGCATATAATGTGCATATGTAAATACTGTTATTTGCTATTTTTTTCTCATGATGTGCCGAAGATGTTAACCTTTTTGGAGAATCAATATTGCTGACGATTAGATTTTTGTCCTGATTTTGTGTTGGGCCCAGTGGGGAATGTTAAGATGCCTGAATAGCATTGCATCATATAATAGTTTACATATCTCTGAGGCCACACCTTCTATGTGTTATATTTTCCAAATTCACACACAATGAGAGTTTTTGTATGACAGAGTATGGTTAATTGGATTGACATGTGCCTTATCTTTAAAATATGATGCACACTGGGGCTATGCTTGACCGTCAGTTGATCAATTCAACAATTTTTATGATTGTTTAATATTCATTTTGATATAGGTTTGATCATTGTTTCAATAATGGAATGATTACACTGAATGAATTACAGGTTGATTTAGAATGGGTGCAATCGGTATGTATTAGGCACCACTTTAAAACTGTGAAGTCCTGTTACAAATTGCCATTGTCGATTTCTGTGTCACACACTGTTTAAAGGCATAATCCTTTTGCCAGATTCTAACATGTGATCAAGGTATGGTAAGACCTGAAACACATTGGGTTTTTGGAATAAACCACCATTGGCACATCAGATTTTTAGTGCACACATCTTTGCTGATACCCTAACCCCATTGGAATGATGGAGGAGTCTGTGAGATACCCTCATGTTCAAGAAATTGCCCCAAAAACTTTTTGGGGGCAAACAAGTGTTGGTGGATCCACTGTCCCGCTCAGCGCAGCCCCAGTATAAATACACAGCAGATTCAGTTTCAAATGAAAAAACAATAAACCTACTCACAGACCCATGCACACACTCACTCACACACCCTTACAACCAGTTACATACCCACTAACACATTTATACAGTCACTTACACATCCACTTACACACCCATTCACATGTTCACATACTACCACACCCAATCAGAGACCCACACAGCCACTCTCACAACCATTCACAGACTCACATATGTTTCACAAACCCATAAATCCACCACCATAATCACTCACAGACCCACACCGCCACCGACACACCCACTCAAAGAACCACAAAACCACTATCACATTGTAGCAGGACAGGGCAGATATGTGGATGAGGAGGCTGAGTTTTCATCTCAATTTTGCTTTTCATTTGTATTTGCAGATGGTTAAACATAAAGTAATACAGAGGTAAGTCCAGAGCCTGACCTCACAGGTCATAGGGAACATCTAACGACTAATGTTTATTCTGTCTCCTTTTTCCATATGGCTTCTGGGGGATTATGCTGGGCCCGGAGTCTTGGAAAAAAAGAAAACAGTGGTCAGTACAAAGGAATAAATAAGTATGGTTCACTGTCATCATCTCCGTGTTTGCCTTTCTCTCTGTGTCCAGTTCTGCATCCCTAAAGTGAGAGGAACATGTACTGAAATGATACTGTGACTGTGCCCATAATGGGGGATTCCTCACGGATTAATGGAGAACATCTAAGGTGACTAGTGGTCTAGGACATGCAGGGATTTAACACCAGGTTAAAACATCGGTCTGGGTATTAATTATCACAGAGATGTTTGTTTTAACACACTTTGGTGATGGTTTGTCACCAGACAGCTTTTCTCCAGCAACCTGGGTTGAACAGAGACAATAAAAAGACCCTACATATGGGTGGTTTTAACAATGCAAGCATAAGTGGAACCAACAATAAGGGTATATCCAATATGCAGAGCTTTTCATGATGGTCCCATGCGATCCCACCACTTGTGTCCAAGTCCAAAAACCTGATACAAATAACACTTTCAATCGTGCTGTTCCCTCCCTGGCATATCACACCTTCCCCCTCTTCCTCCCTTCAGCACTCACCAGCTATGCCGCAACTCTCCTGAATTGCAGCAGCTCCTCAGCTTCCTCCAGGGGCATCCACCACTCCTGGCTCCACAACTCAGAGACTCCCTCCGGGTCCTCAACGTCTTCAATGGCAGCAGCAGTGTTCAAATGTTTTCCCTCAAGATGGTGGCTTCCTTGTCCTTCCGGACTCTCTTTCTCTCATTTATCCTCCTCCCGTCTAGTGACAGCGTCATTTTCTTCTCCCCTGAGTATCTCTGATTGGTTTTCTCCTCGCGTGGTCCCGCCTCCCTGTTCCAAAACACAGTAGTCATCTTTTAATGTCAGTGATTGGGGAAACCCTCCTGGTTTAACCCTTTGTTTTTTGTGGTCACAGGTCTTCTGGACTTGAGGGCAGTCAGCGTGGCAATTACAGATGCCTTCAAGCAGTAAGTAAAGGACCTTGGGGTTGAATTTCTCACAGACATCCACTCACAGATCCACACAGCGACTCACAACTCACACACCATTTCATAGTCACACACTGACTCACAGACCCATTTACATACTGACACACCCACTCATCCAAGCACACACTCATTCACACACTCACGCACCCACTGACATGCTCAACTTAATTCTGCTGGTAACTTTTAATCATTTTATCCACAGCTTTTTTGTTTTTGACCTTAGACTTTTAATTGTTTTCACATTATTTACATGGCTGAATCAGGGCTTCCTGACTCATAGTATTTCTGGCCGTGTCTAGTACCGGTGCCACTGCGAAGACACCATTTTGGTCAGTGGACTGGTTGTTTGTCCAATGCCGGTATTTAATGAGCCTGGGGATGCAGAAGCGCAGATGATAACGCGTCAGAACCTTGATAAGTAAACTTACAAGGAGACACGTCTAGGCCAATGAACCTTTTGACCACGTTTGGAGACTTCCCAGAACGAGATATCCTTTAGCATCACAATCAATAATTCAATAACTCCGTCTATATTCATAATAACTAATCATTTAAGCTAACCAATAACATTTATTATAGATCAACACAGCGAACGCACCATGACCCTTCAGCCATGAATAACCACACAATCCTAGTTATGTGTTAGGATATTTATTCCCTATTAGTTACAATCTTATGTCATATTTATTAGTTTCGATATCAACAAGCACGTCAAAAACACTATCACTTGACAATCAGAGCAAACCTTTATCAAAGTATAGGTCATGAACATTTAGAATGAGGCACGACGGTAATATGAATAAACTTTAGCAGAGTGACATCAGTACAATACGCAACAAAGCCAGAATTCAGGCATTTGTCCATCTGCATCCGATATTAGTGAATTCCTTAACTAACTTTGAATTAGCATCAGCATGTTGGGCTTCATGCAAAACAATTTGTCAAACACAAATTTGGAAAAAACATCTAACTACGGCCACTGTCAAAATAGCAGTTGGTATCTAGAAAGAAAAGGCACACAGACAATTACAATTATCATTAGATAGTTACCCCTCCAACGTATCAGCGTCAATCTTGGTCCTCAGGACATCAGTCGATTCAGCCATCAGCAAAGATAGGACAGGGCAAGTCTCAATAGGGCAAAGTTAAGAATAAGGCTCTTCCCTCATCAGGAGGAGAAGTAAGTATCAGGTAAGGATTCAATAGAGAATGGTTAAGATATCAGAACAGCAAAGTCTCAAAGAATAATGGCAAAAGTATAGCTCGTGGAATGTCCAGTAATAGCTGATTTCTCTTCGGGTCATGCTGTTACATCAAAACTATCGAACTAGTCTTTAATTTTCCATTGGATCAATTTTGGTGCATCATTATCTCTGTCCAATAATTCTCCACGCACCTTACTAGAATTTTCCACAAAAACACAGTTCTCTTGCAGTCTATTGGCTCCTGTGATTGATGTCTTCATCGGGTGGAATGTCAGGTAAGAAAAGTTACACTTTACGCTCCAGTCAGTAGTTCTATTGCCTTCTCCTAGTCCAGGTGGCCTTGCACCTGTTGTGAATTACACTGTTGTATTCGGCAAGAATGTCTCCTTGAGCAAGTCGGGTCCCATGAGAAAGAATTTACTATGGCTACACACACACATATCTCTAGCTTCTGGAAAAGTACAGCTTCGTGTCCTTCAGGAAAGCAGCACATTGCACGTTAGAAAAAAACACAGTTAATATGAGACCAGGCAACTAGGCCCAGACCCTCGCTAAGTTAAGGCCTAGTAATTTAGTTTAGCAAGACCCCTAATACATAACCCTTAATGCTAATAAAAAATCATACATTAGTACATTATTAATTCACCATTAATCAGTATCATTAATCTTCATATACATTGGTAGCCACTCCCCGAGGGCACATTTCAAACACGTACATTATTTTCTATGTGAACACATTTTCTATGCAGTTTCACTACACATTATATTGCAAGCTTTTCATGTTAATATTGATTCTAAAGGTCACACTCCAACACAGTCTACTAGACTGATTGTGCTCATAATGCTGTTGGCAATTCTAATTAACGCTGCTTGTAACTTTAATAATTTTATCGCTGCTTTTCTGTTTTTTGACCTTAGGCTTTTTAATGTTTTTCCATTATTTACGCGGCTGAATCAGGACTTCCTGACACTTTTAGAATTTCCAGCCATATCTATTGCCAATGCCACAGTGAAATCGCCATTTTGGGTGGAGGACTAGTTGTTTGTCCCAGGCTCAGTATTTAATGACCCTTGGGACGCGGACATGCAGTGTACTCAACTAATTGTGCTCATAACGCTGCTGCTGGCAATTGTAATTAACGCTGCTGGTAACTTTTAATAATTTTATCCACTACTTTTCTGTTTTTTTAACTTAGGCTTTTAACTGTTTTTACATTATTTACGCACTGAATCAGAATTTACTGACTCTTTTAGTATTTCCAGCCATGTCTAGTGCCTCACTGCTGAAAAGTCGCTATTTTGGTCGACAGACTAATTGTTTGTACCAGGCTCGGTATTTAATGAGCCTGGGGATGCAGAAGCGCAGTTTACTAGACTGACTGTGCTTATAACACTGCTGCTGGCAATTGTAAACAATGCTGCTGGTGACTTTTATTAATTTTATCCACTGTTTTTCAGTTTTTTGACCTTAGGCTTTTTATTGTTTTTACATTATTTATGTGGGTGTTTCAGGGCTTCCTGACTCTTTTAGCATTTTCGGCCATGTCTAGGGCCGTTGACACTGCGAAGTCGTCATTTAGGACAGTTGACTAGTAGTTTGTCCCAGGTTCCGAATTTAATTTAATGAACTGGGGACGTAGACGCACAGTCTACTAGACTGACTGTGCGCATAATGCTGCTACTAGCAATTGTAATTAACGCTGCTAATAACCTTAAATATTTTATCCACTGCTTTTTTTGTTTTTTTACCTGAGGCTTTTAATTGTTTTTATATTAATTACATAGCTGAATCTGGACTTCCTGACTCTTTTTGTATTTCCGGCCGTGTCTAGTGCAACTGCAAATTCGCTATTTCGGATGAGGGATTAGTAGTTTGTCACAGGCTTGGTATTTAACTTAATTCTATGTCAGGACCGGAGGAGAGGATTGTGCATAACTTTCTTCACTTTATTCTAACAGCAGATTCAAAGAAAAAATGTAATAAAGTCCCAAAAACATATAGGGCCATATTTATACTCCGTTTGCGCCGAAATTGCGTCGTTTTTTTTGACGCAATTTCGACGCAAAACTAACGCCAACTAACGCCATATTTATACTATGGCGTTAGAGGCGAATAGCGCCAAAGTTCCCGGAATGTGCGTCATTTTTTAGCGTGAACCCCTTCCTTGCGTTAATGATATGCAAGGGAGGCGTTCCCGTCTAAAAAATGACTCCCAGGCCTTTACGTGGTATTTATACTCCCGGGCAAAAGAGACGCCCGGGAGTTGGCGTGGCTAAAAACGGCGCATTTGCGCCACTTTTTAACGCCTGCTCAGGGCAGGCGTTAAGGGGCCTGTGGGCTCAAAATGAGCCCACAGGTGCCCTCCCATGCCCCCAGGGACCCCCCCTGCCACCCTTGCCCACCCCAGGAGGACCCCCAAGGATGGAGGGACCCACCCCAGGGACATTCAGGTAAGTTCAGGTAAGTATAATTTTTTATTTTTTATATTTTTTTTTGGTGGCATAGGGGGGCCTTATTTGTGCCCCCCTACATGCCACTATGCCCAATGACCATGCCCAGGGGACAGAAGTCCCCTGGGCATGGCCATTGGGCAAGGGGGCATGACTCCTATCTTTACAATGATAGGAGTCATGTTGATGGGGGATGGGCGTCGTTAAAAAATGGCGCAAGTCGGGTTAAGACGATTTTTTCGACGTAACCTGACTTGCCCCATTTTAAGACGCCCATGCGCCATTTTCCCCCTACGCCGGCGCTGTCTGGTCTACGTGGTTTTTTCCCACGCAAACCAGGCAGCGCCGGTCTGATTGCGCCGTCTAACGCCATTCCATAAATACGGCGCCCGCATGGCGCTTCAGAATGGCGTTAGACGGCGCAAAACTTTTTGACGCTAAACTGCGTTAGCGCAGTTTAGCGTCAAAAAGTATAAATATGGGCCATAAAGACTACAAGTCCATAGTGTAGAGTGTGCAACAGTCCAATCACATCCAGCACAACGTATAAATATGTATGACGTCCATTCCTGTTCCTCTTTCTTCACTGCTCGTCAGTTAAGTACTTCCTCATTATCGTTTTCACTTAACTGTCGATACTAATTTTCACATATTTCCTTTTATTATACTTTTCAAACACGCAGTAGGATTCTGGCCCGAGCGCTATTTACTTGTTTACATTTCGCAGCTTGGCAGAGGCACACACGCGCTCACTGCTGAGCTGTCAGGCACTTCAGCTGTTTCCCTGAGGCAACTCTCACGGAGTGCCTCAGCTGACGACGACGCGCGTTTCAGGCCAGACGCTGACAGGAAATTCTTTGAATTCCTGTCACGCGTCTGTGTTTCCTGAACCAACCCTTGCATTTACATGGCTGCTCGGCAGTCTTAAACAATTAGCCCCATCTAGTGGCAATTTTTGTAAAATTCATTATATTTATTTATTACTTACTTTCAGCACAAGCGAGGGGGCTGCCCTTTTTATTATTTGGGGTGCATATTTATATACATTTAGAAAATATATAAATATTTTTTTTCCTAAAGAAAAAGTAGGGGAGATAATTTTAATTTTTTTCTTTAATACTCTTATTGAGATTGGTGCTCTCACCCTTATAATGGACCAATCTGCTGGTCATGAAAGCGCTCCTTTTCAGGATGCACAACAAGAATGGCCTCCCCAGCGTCTTCCCCAGAAGTGTGTCAAGCGCTCTCTTTCGCTATTGCAAATGTGCTTGCACCTCTTAGGGAACAGGTTGATAAGCTTGCAAAGAGCATTCCATTTTTTCAGACACAGTTCAACCTAACCCGGGCCCTAGTGGTGTTAGATCAGTGGGTAAAAAGGCCTCCAAGCGTGACGCGGGGCACCTGGAAGGTTTTGATAAACTTACTGAAACCTTCCATAGGAGTGCATGCATGCTTAAAAATGTACCCTTCCGAGAAGAAGATAATTCTGGAGAAACCAGCGACTCCGTCGCGAAAAATCTTAAACCCTTTATTTGGGTTTCCCCTTGGAGGGGAGGGTGATTCCAATGATGATTTATCCTCAGATGAGGATCAAGAACTGGATAGGCCTTGGCGTCCTAAACCTGTTTCCCCAGATTTGCCTGAAAAGGATTCAGACATGTTTAACCCTTCGGATATTTACCATCCCAGGACTTCTGAATGGGTCCCTGCCACTGAGGTGGCCAATTATGTGGCAGATAAAATTTGTCAGCCATTAGAAAAAGAGATTAGAGCTAAACTTAGGGCAGAATGTCCTAGACCCTCTTTATCCGGCAAGGTAGCTGTCACTTCCAATATCGACCCTAAGCTGTGCACCTTTTTTAGTAAGCATATGAAGGACAAGAAGGGTATAGATCAGAGGTCTCCAAACTTTTTAATGCCGCGCCCCCCCAGTTGAAAAATAAAAATCATTGGGCCCCCCCTCAGTTTTTTTCACAATTATTTTATAAACATGGCAATGTTTAAATATGTCTAAACCTATTTAAACATTGCAGTTAAGTACTGTTACCTTTTTAACCCTGCAGTAACATGCTTCTGCTTAAAACAAAGGCCTGTTATCTGTATAATATTTATTTTGGCCAGAGTCTGGGGCCCCCCCTGGGATCACTTGAGGCCCCCCTAGGGGGGCCCGCCCCGCAGTTTGAAGACCTCTGGAATAGACACATCTTGGAGAAACTGCCAAGACAAACTCTTAGATGTAGTGGGTCCGCTTACGCAGATTATCCAACTGGCAGAGCAAGCTAAACATTCTGGGACCCCTCTCTCCGTAGAGATTATTGCAGGTTGGGCTCAGAGAGCAATTTGTCTCCTAGGTAACGCCAACTGTGCTCTTGCTGCAGAACGCAAGAGATCCCTGCTTATTAAAATTGATCCTAAGTTGGGCAAGTTAGCCACTTCAGAGGCAGGAGCTATTGCCCAGGGAAACCTCTTTGGGGAACCTTTTGTTAAGGAACTAGGCAAATTTGTAGCAACCTTTTCAGCCTTGGACAAAGTTCAAACTTCTATCAGAAAGATTTTCCCTACTAAGGTTTTTGCTGGGGCCGGACGAGGAAGGGGTCCCTCCTCCGGCCGCCTTTACCACCAAGGCCCCTCTAGAGGATACCCATAGAGGAACAACGGCTGGAATGATGGTCGCGAAGGAACATTCTACCCCTCTCGAGGTTCTGGCAAAGCCAAAGGCAATCGCATCAGAGGAGGAGCTAGCACACCGGGAGGAGTTTCTGGTAAGCATTATCCCTTCTTCCCTCTAGAACTGGGGGAAGGTTTCGCAGATTTGCTCAGAATTGGAACACGATTACAAGGGATCCTTGGATCCTTCAAACAGTTTGAGGTTTTCACATAGAGTTCTATGGTACTCCAATTCAGCACTCTCGGACCAGACCTTTAGTTTTCCCATCTCACAAGATGAACCTCATAGATCTGGAGGTACAAGATCTCCTACACAAAAAAATCCATTTGCAGATCAACCCTTCATCCAAAAGGGCAAAATTTTTCTTGTGGAAAAGAAAGAAAAGGGTTTTCGTCCAGTAATAAACTTGAGAGATTTCAACAAATGGCTAGTTTATCGGCACTTCAAAATGGAAGGTATTCATCTACTGAGGGACATTCTACTTCCAAACGATTGGATCATCAGATTGGATCTCAAGGATGCTTACCTTTCAGTCCTCATTTTTTCTCCTCATCGGAGATTTCGTCAGTTCTCATAGAAAGATCAGATATACGAGTTCCAAACTCTCCCTTTCGGCCTATCCTCAGCCCCATGGTGTTTTACCAAACTTATGAAACCTGTTGTAGAATTTCTTCGTACCAGGGGACTAAGGATGATAATTTACCTGGATGATATTCTTATGATGGATCAATCCCTGACCCAGCTCAAATCCAATCTGACCATGACTATTGCTCTCCTCCACAATCTAGGATTTGTGATCAACGAATCCAAATCAGAGTTAATTCCAACTCAGAAAATAGTATTTCTAGGTTTCCTTATAGATTTTGTCGCAGCGTCTCTCAGTCTTCCATTATCCAAACTTTCCAAGATTCTGAAAGAACTCAACAAGGTCCTCAGAAGGGACAGAATTTCACTTCGGCAATTGGCCAGGATTGTGGGACTTCTATCCTCAGCAATCCAAACCATCTTTCCAGGTCCTCTTCACAATCGTGCATTGCAGAGATTAAAAGCATCTCATCTCAGAAGGGGTCTCACTTATTCAGAAATGATTTCTTTATCTCCAAAGGCCAGAACAGAACTTCAGTGGTGGATAGACCACATGGAAGCGTGGAATGGCACGGCGATTTTCGGCACAGCCCCGGACATTACTATAGAATCGGACGCCAGTCATCTGGGATGGGGAGCCAGATGTGGGACAGTCTCCATGGGAGGCAGATGGTCACAGGAGGAACTCTCTCTCCATATCAATTGTCTCGAACTCCTGGCGGGATCTTTTGCAATCAAGTCCCTCACAAATGACAAAGTGTGCTGTTCCATTCTTCTGAGGATGGACAACATATCTGCTGTCCAATATGTAAATCGCCTGCGGGGCACTCGTTCGAGGGCCCTCTCGGAAATAGCAAAGGATTTCTGGCATTATTGCCTTCAAACACAGATCTCGGTAGTGGCAGAGTACCTTCCAGGGACCAAGAACATAGTGGCAGATTGGAACTCCAGGAACTTCATGGACAGCAGCGATTGGAAACTAAGGCCCTCATTTCAACCTTGGCGGGCGGCAACCACCGCCCGCCAAGTTGAAACCGCCGGGCAGCCACCAATGCAGCCGCACTCCAGCGGGGCCTATTTGAAGATCCCCGCTGGGCCGGCGGGCGGAAACCTAGTTTCCGCCCACCGGCCCAGCGGGGATCTCGGCCGCAACACGGGAGCCGGCTCCAAATGGAGCCGGCTGTGTTGCGGCTGTGTGATGGGTGCAGTTGCACCCGTCGCGCTTTTCACTATCTGCTATGCAGACAGTGAAATGCTGCATGAGGCTGTGGCAGGGGGCCCCGCGACTCCCCTTTCTCCCAGCCTTTTCATAGTGGTTCAAACCGCAATGAAAAGGCAGGCGGGAGGGGGACTCGTAAACCTACTATTGCTAGATGGGTTGGATGGATTATGGCTGAAGCAGGTATTGACATACATAGATTCGGAGCTCATTCCACCAGAGGAGCAATGGCTTCTAAAGCCATTCAGGTAGGTGGTAGACTTGAAGATATTATGAAAGCAGCGGATTGGTCTTCCGAATCCAACTTCAAAATGCTCTACTTTAAACCTATTCTAGAACCTGTATCTCTAGTTGTCAGTAAGCTTTAAACATGCATAATCCTCGCCTCCAGTCCTGACATAGAATGAAAAATTTCCTAGTTTACGAGAACTAAAGTTTCAATTCTATTAAGGACACGGAGGTGAGGATTATTCCACCCAGGCTTTTCATCTTCGTAGCCTTTCCCTCCCGGCTACTGTTGCTTTGTTTTACTACAAGTAAGTAACTGTTATAGCAATCCTATTTATGCTTTAAATTGTTTAAATAATTACTCACAATTAAATCTGTGCATGTCGTTCTCTTATGATTACTTATCTTGCCTACAGCATTGTGTTTTTTCTCTGACGAAACTTATCAATGTGACGAGGAATCAGAAAACGTGTTTATAATTATTTTTACTTACACAGGCAATACTCAAGGAATGGACTAATCTACTTTCATCTTTAACTTCCTCCAGTGAAGAAGAGGAACAGGAAGGGACGTCATACATATTTATACATTGTGCTGTACTGTGATTGGACTGTTGCACACTCTACAATATGGACTCATGGGACCTGTAGTCTTTATATGTTTTTTGGACTTTATTACGTTTTCTTTTTGGAATCTGCTGTTAGAGTAAAGTGAAGAAAGTTATGCATAAGCCTCACCTCAGTGTCCTTAATAGAATTGAAACTTTCCTTCTCGTTAGCTAGGAAATGTTTCATTAGTCTTTTTAACACACAGGCTACCAGTAAGGTTATTCAAATGAAAAAAGTGCAAGCCTGGAATAGAATTAGCATTCTTGATTTGATTGACTCTCTCAAGCAGTCATACCCTCCCTTTATGAAAGACACCAAACTCACGGCATGGGCATTTTCAGATTGGCTAGAAAGGGAAGTTATTAAGCATCCTCCAGTGAAAATTATGGAAAACCGTAGGTGTGGACATTCTGCCCCTTGGTTTTCTTTGGAGCTTAAGGAGCTTACATGTAAGTGTAGAAGACAGGAGAGGGTGTGGAGGAAGTACTAAAACAGGGAAGCAAAAGCAAAATATAAAAGCCTTTTTCAAGAGTAGAAAAATGTGATTGTCTCAGAAAAGACTCGTTTATTTTCATACAAAACCTATGCTGCCTAGAGCTACATTAAAGAACTTATAAAACAGTTGAGTTTTGATCCAACATTTCTTCAAATCATATTTCCTCATCTTGCCAGCTGTTCTGTGATCATCTCACAGATTTCTTAAAAAGTAAAGTTTAGCTTATTTTCAATTATTTAAATGTCAAAGATAGATGTCAAATCCCCTCTCCAGAGCCAAAGTTTCTTAACCAACCTTCCACTGCTTACAGGAGATAGAGTGGTAGAATTGGTTAGGCAAATAAAATCTGAGGCTCCTTCAGACGCTTGTCCCCTAAAAATAATATATGAGACTGGGGAGGCAATCTCACTTGCTCTCGCACTGCCCTTTAACAACATCTTGGAGTCAGGTTCCTTCCCACTGGAATGATAAAAAGCATCAATTCTCCCACTTCTGAAAAAGCCAACTCTAGAGACCTTGGACATGAAGAATTACTGCCCCATTTCACGTCCCTCCCTACAAGCCAAGGTACTGGAAACATATATGAATATTGCCCTCTCCAAATTTGTTGAATAGAATGAGATATTGGACTCTGCTCAATTTGGCTTTAGACCAAACTATAGCACAGAATGTGCCCTGGTTGTGATCACAGACCAGGTAAGAAGTATATTGGATGCTGGTGGGAAGGCTACTATGATACCATTAGACCTGTCCGCAGCCTTCAACATGTCAACCACGAGATTCTGGTAGCGCAGCTGACAGAAATTGGAATTGGTGGTTCAGCATTAAAGCTGTACCATCCCTACCTCTCACAAAGAGAACATGTAGTGACCCAGGGGTGACTTGGGCTCAAAGCCCTTCCACATTGCCTTGTGGAGTCCAACAGGGCTCCTCATTGAGCCCACCGTTTTAAACATTTATGTCACCCCTTTAGCAAAAATAATTTGATCTTTCAGTTTTGTTCCAATTGTATACATCTCATAGTGTCTTTCTCAAATGATATTGAAGGAGCAGCTCTTCACTTCAAAAAATGTATGGGGGCTACTGTCTTCTGGATGAGTGTAAACTATCTGTTGATCAATTCAGCAAAGACTGAGGTTCTCTTTTGTGGGAAGAATTCTTCATCCTGGAATCATTCATGGTGGCCACAATCATTGGGCTCCCCCCCATACCTGTCTCCCGTGCTACAAACCTGGGAATAATCTTTGTCCCCATTTTGTCCTTCAACACGCAGATTAGCAAACTTACCTCTTCCTGTTTCTTTCTGCTGCTTAAAATAAGGCTCTATGAACAAACTTCAATGTGTCCGGAATGCAGCAGTGATGCTTTTATTGAAGAGCTGTATATTTCAGTCAGTATCAGGGACACTGAAATCGAGGATCAGCTTTAAAGCTCTCTGTTTTACCCACAAAGCCCTGTTTGGAGTTGCCCCAGAATACTTAAAGAATAATCCCACCTGGAACAATCCTAGCCAGTTACTATGATCAACCAATTATAGAACATCGAATGTTTCTAAATTCAGAGATGTATGGGGGGGCAGGAGATTAACTCATTCCACTGCACTTCTGTGGAACAACTCACCAGAACAATTGAGAGGCCAATCTAATTTTCTGAGTTATAGAAAACTGCTTAAAACATGGCTGTTTACCTGCCTAACAGAAAATGTGTAAATCAGGTCAAGTATGGTTTCAGATCCGGTATTTGATTGTCGGTTCTGTAGTTCTCTAGTGCGAAAACACCACTGGCATTTTTGCACTTTTTAAAATCAACATTATTATCATCTACACACCCACACATCCACTCACAAACCCACAAAACCATTACCACACTCCCCACAGATCCATAGATCCACTCACATACCCATTGAGTCACTGATATATCCATTCAGAGGCCCAGAGAACCACTCACACACCCACTCACAGACCCACACAAGCACTTAAACACCCACTCATACAGCCCTGTACACACCCACACAGCCACTTGCACACCCACTGGCAGACACAACAGCCACTTACACACCCACTCACACATCCATACAGCAAAATCATGGGCACACCCACTCACATACCCATTTAGCCACTGACCCACCACTCAGAGACCCTAACAGCCACTTACTCACCCACTGATATACCCAATCACCACACACTCAAACACCCACTTACACATCCACACAAACACTTGCATGCCCAGTCAGAAACACAGAAAACCTGACACATCCACTCACACACCCTGTAAGCCACTCAACAACCAGTTAAACATTCATGTAGCACTCACAAACCCACTCACACACTGATACAGCCCCTTACACACCACTCACAGATCCAAAAACACAGTCACTTACAGAGCTACTCACACACCCATTTAGGCAGTGATACAGCTATATAAATTGCAATAGGATATGTTTGTATTAAATGTGTTGTTGATTTGTATTGAATGAGTGGTTGGGAACAGATCTGTGGATGTGTCACAAATCCTCGCAGGCAGACCCCTTATTTGGCTGGAGATCCGCAAAAGATCCATGGATCTGAGTGAGAAATTTAAAAAAATAAAAACCAAAAGAGCTAGTGTTTGGGAAAAGGGTTAGCTCTGAAAGGAGCCTTTGTGCTTATGGTGTGTAGATGATAATTAAACATAGAACAGTCTTTTAAGTTGTTGACAAACACCCTGTTGCCTGCATCTGTGAAATAGACTCCATCTTTTTTATATATTCCATCCTTATTGAAGTCTAAGTTTTGATGGTATATAGAGCCCATGTTGTGGTCTCTGAAAAATACAGAAACAGCTTTACTGACATGTTTCTTGGATTTCCTATCTGTAGACAAAATTCGGTTGACCACTCTCACTTCTGTCTTTGGCAAATATTTGAGAACACCAAGGTGGTGTGTGGGAAAAGTGCCATTAATTTACCAATGGTATCCTTCATTATTATTTCCAGCCCTTCCCCAGTATTTGTTCTTGGGGCATTGCCACTAAAGTGCACATTCATGAGATCTGAATGTCGGCAATCTGCAATGCTTTCACTTAAAGGCAGCAATTGATGCCACTTTAACCTTATATGACCAACGCAAGTAATGCCTACATTAAACAAACCTTCATCCCTGTCAATGCCACTATTTATAGCACTCTCTCTGGCCCAAAACACAAAACTATGACCCACAATCCAGACCATTTGGAGACAAGAAAGAGTAGCACACAGGAAAAGGCATCAGCAGAATGAGGCTGTTTTGAAGATGAAAGGCAGTTAAAATGGAGGCCTGCAAGTAAAATATAAAAGAACATATTTGATTGGCTGGCGGAGCTGTGCAATGGACTAAAATTAGGTAGTGACTTTAAGAAAAAAGTTATTAACTCTGCTGTGAAATCTGATTGGCTGTCAGTACTTCAACATGAAAGTGATGGCAACTATCTTGGGACCAATATACATGATAGCTCCCCATTGAAATGCATTGTAGTGAATGACAGGTTTTGAAGGTCACAAAAAGGAGAACATGTAAAGGATGATCACACAGTTCAGTAACAATCTAAATAATTTGTTGATGGTGCCATGCTAATTTTAGGAATTGTGGTGTGGTCTAAAGTGATTTTACCCTTCTGAGGTTTTGTGAATTATGTTTGAGAGATAATAGATGTCACACAATCTTTCTCAGCCATAGGACAACGAAGTCTGACCTTCTCAGTAAAACATGTAGTGCCAACTGGAGCTGATTGTCAGTTGATTCCCCTGTGTCCTACTGCAGACACCCAGAGTGTTCTAAAGAACAACTAGAATGTTAATTGTCATAATTACATGTGGCACGTCTGAAGCCATCTTGATTCAATCAAAATGGTAAGACTTAGAACATTTTATTCAGAAAGGAACAACATGAGTGGGTTCATTTTGTCATAGTAATTATGGTTAGTGCTGTAGAAAGAAAAATTAGGACACGTTTTAAGTTAGTTCAGAAATATCTTCCTGTTGTTCTTCAACAAAAGCAGCCTGTCAGTTGATTCTCTTGTGTGCTACTGCAGCCTTACAGACTGTTCTAGAGAACAACTAGAGTGCTAACATTCTTACCTATAATAAAAATGGGGCACACATAAAGCCATCTTGTTTGAATCAAACTGCTAAAATTTAAAACATTAAATTTAGAAAGCAGCAGAATGAGGGGTTCCATTTTGTCATAGACGTTGTGCTTGGTGCTGTAGGAAGAATAATTAGGACATATTTTAGGTGAGTTCTCAAAAATCTTTCTCTTCTATTTCATTAAAACATTCTGACATGCAGACTGGAACATGCACATTCTGAATTTATACCAAAAGTGTGGCACATCTGAACGCCATCTTGATGGAATCAGAGTGGAAAGCTGAAACCATTTTCTACTGATGATACTGCAGTAGATGAGGACATTAGGGAGTTTCATAACAAAAGAGTCTCCCAAGATGGCCATTGTTGGAAAGTGGATTAATGGTAAGGGCATGTAGGTACCCTCCAGTAAGCAATAAGTTGCAAACCCCCACTAGGTCCAGTCAATGTCTCAATAAATCAATCCTTGCTCAACTCTTGGTAGTTTGGCCCGCGAGCAGTTAGGCTTAACTTAGGAGACAGGTGTGTAAAGTATTTAATATCAAGAAAACAGTAAATAAGTCAAACATAATGTACAATTAAAATCCAACAGCAATTTATTAAAATTTTAAATATTTATCTCTTTAAAATGACACCAAAACTACAAAAATCCAATGTATGAAACCAGAGATATAAACTTTTATAGATTACTTGTAAAAAAATGCTTTCCAAGGCCTAAAAACCAGAAGTGCCAACTGGGGACATCTGGTCACACTCGACAGGAGCAAAGTCAAAGTTTGAGGCTAATCAGGAGCCCTGCTTTGCTACACTGCGCAGGTGACCTCGGTCAAAATCGTACCTTTGGACTTTTTCGAGTTTTGGATTTTGATGCAACGTCGTTGAATTGCCTTTCAGCGAGCCTCCGGTCAAATAGTGGCAGTCTGGACCTCCGGAGCTTTTCAGACGGATGAACATGAAATTCAGGCTGGGATGTGATTGAAGGTAGCCAGCTTGACTCTTGACATCGGGTGGGTTCACTTGTGGAGTTTTTTTTCCAAAATTGCCCTAAAATTCTCCTCACTTCTGGATCTTATTCTTGGGTCATGTAATTGTCCATAAACTTGCTCCAAGGTTTCAGAAGCTCTGAGTTGCTCCTCAGAAGTTGGGACTACAGTTCCCAGAATCACCTGGTCAGAACCGTCAAATGGCCACTAGGCACTGGTCAGCTGGGCTATTCTTGCAGGACTTGATGGAGGGGACTCTGGTCAGCTCCTTTGTACCTGTAGCTTCCAGGGAGTCCACTCCTGGAATTACAGAATCAAGGCAAAGTACTTTTCTTGTTGAATCTCAAAGTTAGAAAGCTGGTGCAGTCCTTGTCAGTGCAGTGTCTAGGTGTAGGCCAGGGGTCCAACAGGGCAGTCCTACATCCAGTATCTTCTTCCAGCAGGGATCTGAATTGTAGGGCAGCTCTACCATATTTATCCTTGCTCCTGGGGGTAGGAAGCAGGTGGTGCTCATGTTCAATGTGGTGTAGCCCAACACCCTCAGGGGCCATCACTTCCTCTGAAGGGTGGCAAAAATAATTCCCAGAAAGTAACATTCTTTATAAATCCAACATGGTGGAAATCTCTCCTTGAAGGTTACATCTAGCTGAGCCCACCCACTGGTGTGGTCAAGTTTCACTGCCACCACTCCTACAGTCCCTCTCTCAATCTAATCAGTGGGTTTCCTAGCTGTCTGGGGGTGCAGGAAACGGGGAAGGTCAAGTTTCTGACCCAAGTGGTTCTCCCTCCTTCGAAGACCAGTTTGGCTACTCTTTACCCACCATGTTCTGCCATAGTACTTCCTCGCCCCCGAAATGCTTCCTTTGAGTCAGCCAAGGCCACTTCATACCTCAATAAGGCAGCCTGGCTCAGCCTGCCAGGGGCTGACCAGTCAGGAAAGGGCACTACAGGGCTGAATTTGGTAACTTTCAGAAAGAATACTGAAACCTTTCCCAGTGCTAGTTATAGTAAATTCAACATTGGCAAGTTGTTGGATTTATTACAACATTTCGTTTGGTGTCAAACTTGCTATATTTAACTTTTGTCAAATAAAACTTTATTATTTTAATATAAAGCCTCAAATAGTAGCCCATGGGGCCCATTGACTACAATGGGCAAATACAAAATTTGGCTGTTTCTCCCTCACCACGGCATATAAAACATATTTTATAAAGTCCCTGATAAATTTTACACTGCACCCAGCCTTGAGGTCACTTAGGGCAGACCTTAGGGGGGGACTTATATATACAAATAAGGAAGTTTAGGACTTTGGAAGTACTTTTAATTCCAAAGTCAATTTAGGGGTAATGTTAATTTAAAAGCAGCCAGCAAGGCAGGCCTCCCTTTAACTTAACACTAGATACCACATCAATTCACATATGGATCCCTACACTGGGGTCCCTAGACCTACATGCCTGACCATACATCAGGGGCTTACAGGCAGGTTTTAAGGGCCAATTATAAGTTGGTCGCATTTGCATATGCCATTTTACACAGAGCAGTGGCCCTGGGACTAGTTAGAAATGCCTAGGACAAATCAGAGTCAGTGACCACCAGTATCAGTCCAAAAGTTTGGGAAATGATCAGGGCAAAAAGGATGACTATTTCACAGCCACCAGAGAAAAAAGAGCCCAGATGTAGCACAAATATCACCCAAATGTAGCCCAGGTATAGCCCAATTACATACGTGTGCAAATTATAATTTATTTGTTCTTTTGCAGTTTTTTATAGAGTTCGCTTCACCTGACGGTGTTGGAGTGCTTTATATGGGCATCAGATTCATCACACACTAACACATTCCTTTTAGGCTTGTGGGGAGTTTAATTGATTTGCCCAGAATAACAGGATGTCGATCTGGCGCTGAAACTGGAACCTGGTTCCCCCTTAGCAAAGTCTGCAGCTATTGTTGTAATACCACATTCTCTCCCCTTAGTGCAACATTTAATCAAATGATCAACTGGATAAAACAAAGACACAATAGCAAAACATTTAAAAGCACTTTTTCGCTATTTGAAAAGTCAAAAAATAGGTCCTCATTTTAGATTTTTAGAACACTAACCATAATTTCTATGGGAATAAGGCCCTCTAACTTTTATAATTTCTAAAGGGAAGGCTTATGGTATTACAGTTTTGATTACATCAAGATGACATCAGGTGTGCCACATGTTTGTAATAAATATAGAATGTTAGCAAACTTGTTGTTTATTTGAATAAATGAGAATACTGTGGGGAGGCAGATGTCAGGGGCACGGTCTCAGATAATTGGGGCAGGGAGGAGGGTACAAAGACAACACGTTTACCAGGATGGGTTGATAAGAGGGGCAGTGGCATCACAAAGGAACATAGAGGACAGGGGAAAGGGAGGCATGGGCTACAAACCAACCATGCAGAACAGGCAAGAGAGGCTGTGGCAATATAACAGACCAATGAGGGCAGAAGGAAGAGGCAGTGGAAGTACAGTCAAATATGCCAACAGACCTGATTCAGGCAGGAGACTTCCAATGTTTTTAAGCCCAAAGGGGCTTTATTTTATCTGTCTCCTGATATTTCATCTTTTTCAACGTAAGTCAATAAGAAAAGCAATTCCCCAGGCTTTTTTTAAAAAAAAACCTCCTCTTACTAAGTGCAAAATGTTGGCAAGTATGGTACATTGGATCATCGGGGGCAGGAGGGAGATGGACAGGGGCACTAACCTGATCTTCCAGGGCAGGCATCAGTGGTTGCAGCAGCACAATACACCGCACAAGGCAAGTGGGACAGCAGTACATTACAACGGACTAGGGAAAGCAATAGGGAGGGTACAGGGCCATGCACATGGATAACAGAGAGCAGAGGTGAAAGAGGCTTGTGCCTTAAGGTAACTATGACTCCCACCCTAACCATGCACCGCTAGTGCCAAGACACCATGATATCTTTCATAAATTCATTGATACTATCATTGTAATATTTGCAGAAACGTTATAGGTGAGAAAACTGTGCATGGCATGGGCCTGAGTTATAATTAACTTAGGGCACAAGTTATAGTTGCTTGAAATAACTCTAACTGTTGAATATTTATGGTTTTGTATGTTTAAAATGTGAGTCTAACCATAATGTTCCTGCAACCTTTTTGCTTTTTAAGCGGAAAGTGTGCAGTGGGGGGTTGCAGTGTGCAACCAGGCCATGCAGCCAACCCCCATAACCACCCAACCCTACACCATGCACAGCTAAACAGTCTGTCTCTCTTTTTGTGAGAATAGGTGTGAGAGGGTATTTCTGGGTGTGAGTGTCTGACTTGGTGTGAAAGTAGATGCGTGAGGGTCTGAGTGGGACTGTGATTGGGTGTGTTAGTGTCTGAGTGGATCTGTGTGTAGGTGCATCAGTATCTGAGTGGGTCTGTGAGTGGGTGTGTGAAGGTCTGAGTGGGTCTGTGAGTGGGTGTGTCGGTGTCTGAGAAGGTCGGTGAGTGGGTGCGTCAGTGTCTGAGTTGGTCTGTGAGTGAGTGCATGAGGATCTGAGTGGGCTTGTGAGTGGGTACGTGAGTGTCTGAATGGGTCTGTGACTGGGTGTGTGAGGGTCTGTGAGTGGGTGTGTTAGTGTCTGAGTGGATTTGTGAGTGAGTGCATGTGGTGCTGAGTGAGTCTGTGAGTGGGTGCGTGAGGGTTTGAGTGGGTCTGTTAGTAGGTGTATCAGTGCCTGTGTGGGTCTGTGAGTGTGTGCCAGAGGTCTGAGTGGGTTTGAGAGTGAGTACACAAGTATGCGTGAGGGTGCGTGAGGGTCTGAGTGGGTGCATCAGTGTCAGAGTGAATGTGTGAGTGGGTCCGTCTTCATCTGAGTGGGTCTGTGAGTGGCTGCATGAGGACTAAGTGGGTTTGTGAGTGCTTGCATTAGTATCTGAGTGGGTCTGAAAGTGGGTGTGGGAGTCTCTGAGTGGATGCATGAATGAGTGGGTGTGTGTGTGTGAGCACATGAGTCTCTGAATGCATGTATGAGTGAATGCATTAGAGTATGAATATCTGTGAATTTTTAGAGTTAGTTTTTTGCTCATTCATGATTAATCTCAATTAATCATGAATATTGTGCATGGTGATAAAAAGACATTTAAACTTATGATGTGACTCTCAAATACCCCTGTATCACACTCCTGGGGTCAGGCTACCTCGACCTTGAACCCTTATGCTACTTTTCATTTTGTTTTTCAGCCTCAAGGACCCTCTCCCGTAAGATAAAATGGCAGCTGCAACTTTGTATTCAGGCTGTGGCCAGCCAATTACAGCGCTTCTATTGGTGCATGCATCTGCAAAGATTTGGGAAGATTTGCGATTTATTTGTGACTTCAGATATACAAATGTATTTTCCCTTTAATTTCTCAAAAACTACTGAATGATTTACACAAAATAAGTGAAAGCACAATCTGTGTACCAAAAGCAAGCTTTCTGCTAAAATTGCTGTAATTCCGTCCAGTGGTTCGGGCTGTAGGCGTGTTCAAAGGTCCTATGGGAACTAACATGGGAAATGCAACTTTTTTGACCCCCTCCTTTTTCTCCGCTCCTGTTTAACAGATCACCCCGAAACTTTCTATGCACAACAAGAATCACCAGGGCATTTTTTGGGGGGAAAATATTGTGAAGATTCCTCAGATGGTGCCAAAGATCTATACAAGTCAAAAAAATATTTTTCTATGGCTGGAACCAAGACACAGCAAACAGCTATATCCCGGGGGGGGTGTAGCCCAGGACATAACAGGAGCTGCCCTTGGGGAGTTGTACAAGGGCCATTAGTGGCTTCATGAGGGGCCCCCCTCCAGGGTAACAATAGTTCCGAGGAGGTGGTAGTTTCCGGGGCTAAAACAGACCCCCGTTAGATATTCTGCTATTTGTCCCAGGGAGGTGGTGGTCACCGAGGTGGAGGGGACACATGCCCACCCACATTTATTATAATTAAACCATGGGAGGTGGTAGTCACTGGGGCTGTGGGGAGGCAAGAATTACTCCAACACTTTTGTTGAAAAATTTCCTGAACATTTGTCAAACGGTGCTAAAGATATAGGGGGTCATTCTGACCTCGGCGGTAAAAGGCTCTTACCGCCGGTCAGAAGACCGCCATTCTACCGCCGTGGCCGCGGTAAACCACCACGGTCATTCTGACCCACAACTGCCAAGCCGCCAAAAACCCGACATCCACGGAAGGCCGCCTCATCAGCAGTCAGCGATAAACTGGAGATGACCAAACCTCCACCGTCACGCCAACACAAACACGCACATGCCATTACGACCCACGAATCCACGCAGCGGTCTTTTAAACGCGGTATTCCATTGGCGGTACACACCGCCGCGGTCAAAATACACACCCAGCTCCAAAACACAGCCACATTGGACAATTTGAAATACACACACCTGATACACATACAATCACCACTCCCACACATCCAATCAACTATAAAACACACACCCACATCACCCACAAACCCCCACGACTAGAAATTCGGAGAGAAGGCGAGAGAGAGAGAGAGAGCACAGCTATCGAAAACCCCAACACACACAGGAACACAACATCATCACCCACACTTCATCCACGCACAAAATACCACACACCACCACACACACCACACTCATCACCACAAACACCACCCCACACCACCCCATGGCACCCCAAAGACACCCCAGGTTCTCGGACCAAGAACTCAGGGTCATGGTGGAGGAAATAATTAGGGTAGAGCCCTAGCTATTCGGCACACAGGTGCAGCACACCACAATAGCCAGGAAGGCGGAGCTATGGCAAAGGATCGTCGACAGGGTCAACGCTGTGGGACAGCATCCCAGAAACCGGGAAGACATCCGAAAGCGCTGGAACGACCTACGGGGGAAAGTGCGGTCGATGGAGTCAAGACACAACATCGCTGTGCAGAAGACTGGCGGCGGACCCCCACCTACTCCACCCGAATTCACAGCATGGGAGCAAGAGGTCTTGAACATCCTGCATCCTGAGGGCCTCGCTGGAGTAGGCGGAGGAATGGACTCTGGTAAGTCTAATCTCAACTACCTTACCCCCCCAACCACCAGCATGCCAACCCACACCCCCACCCTCACCCCCAACCCCCCAGCACACATCCTCCCAGCCAATGTCTCACCAGCACAACCCACCCAACACAACACCAATCCCTGAATGCCAACACAAACCATGGACACCCATCACCTAAGCATGACCACTGCACATACCCATCCCCCCCCATAAACCACCCTCACAACTCCTCCCACAAGGGAATGCCAGCACTGGGGGACAAGGGCACCCCCAAATCGCACGCCATGGCACACACAGAAGCAATAACCATACTCTTTTACCCCTGCAGGGCCCGAACACCAACACACCGGCCAGGAGGGTCCAGATATGTCCATCCCGCCCCCAGAACAGGCCCCCAGTGATGACAGCAGCTCTGTCGACCTAGAACCTGATGACCAGCCCGGACCATCGGGGACCTCTGGACAGTCGGTTCCCCACACACAGACACAGGCCACAGCAGACCCAACCCCCTCTGGGAATACCAGCACAGCTCCCACCCAGCGGGCCCATGCCTCTGTCTCCAGGACGCGTCAATCAGCGGTGTGTCCTCCACTACAGGGCACCCAGGCTGACCCACCACCCCAACAACAACAGGGACCTGGGGGCAGTGGTAGTGGGCACACCGTCCAGGGGACAGAGGCCCGGGGAAACAGGGGAACTGGGAGGGCTGCAGTGCGAGAGGGGGTGGACCGGCCCAGGGAACTCACTCTCCAAGAGGCCCTCACCACCATCATGGGAGCATACCACCACTCCCAGGAGACGATGGCGACGGTACTGGCCAGGTTCCAGGAGATCCAGGCACAGCAGGAGGAACGGTACATGGGGTTCAGAGACGAACTCAGGAACATCGGTTCCGCAATGGGGACCATCGTCCTGGCCCTCAACCAGATAGTCACCACATTGCGGGACCATGTGGCACCCCAAAGGGCCCCTGTCACTAGCCCGGACCACGAACAGCCTACCACCTCCGCCGGCGCTAGTGGACAGGAGGCCCCCACACAACGACAGGCCACCAGAACCCCACCTCCTGCTGAAGATCAACCACCCCGCAAGCGGAACCTGAGATCACACAAGAAGACAGAGTAGGATGCCAAGGGGACAGAGGCCCGGGGAAACAGGGGAACTGGGAGGGCTGCAGTGCGAGAGGGGGTGGACCGGCCCAGGGAACTCACTCTCCAAGAGGCCCTCACCACCATCATGGGAGCATACCACCACTCCCAGGAGACGATGGCGACGGTACTGGCCAGGTTCCAGGAGATCCAGGCACAGCAGGAGGAACGGTACATGGGGTTCAGAGACGAACTCAGGAACATTGGTTCCGCAATGGGGACCATCGTCCTGGCCCTCAACCAGATAGTCACCACATTGCGGGACCATGTGGCACCCCAAAGGGCCCCTGTCACTAGCCCGGACCACGAACAGCCTACCACCTCCGCCGGCGCTAGTGGACAGGAGGCCCCCACACAACGACAGGCCACCAGAACCCCACCTCCTGCTGAAGATCAACCACCCCGCAAGCGGAACCTGAGATCACACAAGAAGACAGAGTAGGATGCCAAGACCCCCGCCAGCATAAGATACCCCCTGATGTCATCCCACTGTCCCACATTGTCACCCTGTCCAACCTTGAACTGCCCCTGCTCCATCCTTCCACAGGCATATGGACAATGCACCTGTGCGACTGAGAACTGGACTTTGCCATGGACATTACTCCACCCCCACCCATCACCGTTTTACTATCATGGACCCATATGCAGCACTTAAAATAAATCACCAATTGCACTTCAAAAATCAGGAGTCTGCTTGTATTCTTTACAAATGTATTACACATAACGGTGCAATAATGTTCAGTCACATTGTGATGACAACATACCAATGTCTATAAGCATTAGTCCATGGGCAAACAAAGCAGCAGTCACGCTGTGGGTCATACAGCTCTGAAAAGGGAAGGGAAAGTCAAAAATCAGTTAAAAGGAACTGGGGGGAAACACAGAAAGTAGAGATGCAGGAGGGCAGAAGTAAATGTAAAATGGCGTGGGTGATTCTTACCTGTGTGCTACTGAAAATACTGTTGTATAACTGTGTCCCTGTTGTTCGTGTCGTCCCCGTCGTCTTCCTCCTCTTCACTCTCCACAGGCTCCACAGCTGCTACAACACCACCATCTGGACCATCCTCCTGCAGGAAAGGCACCTGGTGTCGCAATGCAAGATTGTGAAGCATACAGCAGGCCACAATGATATCACACACCTTCTTTGGTGAGTACATTAGGGATCCACCTGTCATATGCAGGCACCTAAACCTGGCCTTCAGGACCCCGAAGGTCCGTTCTATAATCCTCCTAGTTCGCCCATGTGCCTCATTGTAGCGTTCCTCTGCCCTGGTCCGGGGATTCCTCACTGGTGTCAATAGCCAAGGCATGTTGGGGTAACCAGAGTCACCTATTAGCCACACACGGTGTCTCTGTAGCTGTTCCATCACATAAGGGATGCTGCTATTTCGCATGACATACGCGTCATGCACTGACCCAGGGAACTTGGCATTTAGATGGGAGATGTACTGGTCAGCCAAACAGACCACCTGGACATTCATCGAATGGTAATTTTTTCTATTTCTGTACACATGCTCATTGTCTTTTGGGGGTACTAAAGCCACATGGGTCCCATCAATGGCACCAATGATGTTGGGGATATGTCCAAGGGCATAGAAATCACCCTTCACAGTGGCCAAATCACCCTCCTCAGGGAAAACAATGTATCTCCGCATGTATTTCATCAGGGCAGACAACACTCTGGACAAAACCTTAGAAAACATGGGCTGAGACATCCCTGATGACATGGCCACTGTTGTCTGAAAAGACCCACTTGCCAAAAAATAGAGTACTGACAGAACCTGCACCAGAGGGGGAATCCCTGTGGGTTGGCAGATGGGGGACATCAGGTCAGGCTCCAGCTGGGCACACAGTTCATGTATAGTGGCTCGGTCAAGTCGGTATCGAAGTATAATATGTCGTTCTTCCATTGTCGACAGGTCCACCACCGGTCGGTACACAGGAGGATTCATCCTTCTCCTCGCAAGTCCCAGCGGACGGTGCCTAGGAAGGACAACATGGAGCACAGAGTCAAGCAACCCACAGGTACGTTCACCCAGCTTGCACAGTACACGAATCGCTATTCATTGAAAGGCTTGTATGAGTGGCAATGCAAGGCCTAGGCCTGTGTGACGCAGTAGCAATTAAGCCATGTGGGCCCTTGTAATGGC
This sequence comes from Pleurodeles waltl, assembly GCF_031143425.1. Taxonomy (NCBI): domain Eukaryota; kingdom Metazoa; phylum Chordata; class Amphibia; order Caudata; family Salamandridae; genus Pleurodeles; species Pleurodeles waltl. Next base: position 868,797,628 of record NC_090449.1, read on the forward strand.
GGCTGCCGCGGGCGTGACCGCCATTTTCTATCTGCTTAACCACTCGAGACCTGACCATCCACAGGAGAGGACCTATACTGCAAGTGCTGCTGTGACCTTGGTCTGGAAGAGACAATGGCTGCTGCGACTGGGGAAAGGGCCCCTGCCTTCACTTCAGAAGAGTTGGAGAGACTTGTGGATGGGGTCTTGCCCCAGTATGCGCTACTCTACGGTCCTCCAGACCAACAGGTAAGTACACTGGGTGCACGTTGAATGGGCTATGCCTGGCTTGTGAATGGTGGATGTAAGATGGTGGGGTGGGGAGCGAATGAGGAGTGCAAGGCATGACAGATGAGAGCATGTGCCACATGGCAGGGTTGGGGAGGGGGGGGCAATCACATCTAACATGCAGAAAAATGTTGAAAATTCCTTTCCCACCCTGTACATGTCAAATAGGTCAGCGCCCATCAGAAAGTCGACATTTGGCGTGCCATCGCCAAGGAAGTCCGGGCCCTGGGGGTCCACAACAGACGGGGCACCCACTGCCGAAAGAGGTGGGAGGACATCCGCCGCGGGACCAGGAAGACCGCCGAGTCAATGCTGGGGATGGCCTCCCAACGTAGGAGGGGTGCCAGTCGTACCTTGACCCCCCTGATGTCCCGGATCCTGGCGGTGGCCTACCCCGATTTGGATGGGCGCGTGAGGACATCACAGCAGGCACAAGGGGGTGAGTACCAGCACATTCTGCTATCTTTACGCGCAGTGGAGGTGCCTGGGTGGGGGAGGAGGGCTGTGGGTGACATTAGGCCAGGGCGCTTTCTGTAGTGTAGTCCCCTCCTTTAGGCATGGCCCTGTGCCCCCGCCCCCCACCTCTGTAGGGTGCCAAGTACAGCAATCCATGGTCCAGCATCACCCATGTGTGCATTTGTTGTCCATAGACCTGTAGGCTTAGTCACAAGTACTGAGTAGTGTACCCCGATTGCGCGGCGTAGTGCTGGAGTCTCCTGTGTCTGTCCTCTCCGACAACGGTGTTGACAATGCATGCACTCAACCTGTCTTTATTTCTCCCCCCACCCTTTTTCTTCATCTTCTTGTGCATGTGTGCATTAGCATCATCAGGCGGAGGAGAATTGGCATCGGAGCACGAGGGAGCTGTAACTCACAAGGCCCCGGTGGGCCATGCTACAGACACCGAGGTCACCAGTGATATGGAGGGCGAGGGGAGCTCCACAACGGGGACCCGTGGTGACACCAGCGACACTGACACGTCCTCGGAAGGGAGCTCCCTAGCGGTGGCGGCAACATCCGTGCCCCCACCCTCAACAGGTACAGCCGCCACCCAGCGCACCAGCTCTGCCCTCCCAGCAGCCCCTCAGCCTTCGCCCGTGCCCGCTCGCCCAAGAAGGCGGGCATCTCCTTCGCCCCAGGCACCTCAGGCCCTGCCCCAGTTACCCCTGCTGCCCTCAGTGAGGAGGTCATTGACCTCCTACAGACCATCATTGTTGGGCAGTCTACCCTTTTGAATGCCATCCAGGGGGTAGAGAGGGAGGTGCATCGGAGCAATGCATACCTGGAGGGCATTCATTCGGGTCAGGCTGCCCATCAACGATCGTTCAATGCTCTGGCCTCAGCACTGACGGCAGCCATTGTCACTGTTTCCAGCCTCCCTCTTCTAACTGCCTCCACCGTCTCCCAGTCTCCTGTTCCTCAGCCTATCCCATCCACACCATCAGACCAGCCTGCACACACCTCAACACCCAAGGGCAGCTCATCCAGACATAAGCACCACAGATCCCACAAGCATTCACCCAAGCAACATCCATATGCAGCCATGGCAACAGTCACTATCACCTCTGTGTCCCCCTCCTCCTCGTCTCCCTCCCCCTCCCTGTGACGTCTCCACTCACACCTGCATGCACACCACCATCAGCCAGTACTTCCATCACCACCACACCCTCCAGTACAGTCCGCACACGTGCAGTCACCACCCCCACTGCCATTTACACGTCCCCTGTGTCCTCTCCCACTGTGTCTGTCACCCCCTCTTCCAAAACACACAAACGCAGGCAGCCACCCACCCAACAGCCATCCACCTCACCACAGCCTCCGTCACAAGAACCTGCACCCAAAGACAGCACACTTGACTCTCCTACAACCACATCCTCTTCCTCCACTCCCATACCCACTACACCTACCCGTCCCTGTCCTTCCCAAGTGCAGTTCCTTTCCAACCTTGAGCTCGTTCCAGTCACTGACCCACCCCCTCCATCTGGTAAGATTCCTAAGAGCACCTCAGCCACCACCAGCCCTGCATCAAGTCTGACCAGTGTGCACGGGTTTTGGAGTCCACCCTTTCCCAGCACAGATACATCGGCCAGCAGCAAGGGAACAGCCAGCCCCCCCCTGGAAAGAGAATCCGTAAAACCAAGGCCCGCCGTGAGAAGGCTGACACGGCTGCCCCCAAGGAGCAAAGTCGTGGCCCGTCACCTGCCACAACATCAAGGGCAGGCAAGGGCCAGAGAGCCTCATCGAAGGAGGGCAAGGGCAGCAGGGCGGAGAAGTCAGCCAGCAGGGGAGCGGACCAGGAGGGCCCCACAAGCCCCATCCCGGGTGTGACGGAGGACACCCACGGGCCCAGGACTCCGTCACAGGAGGGTCCAGCAACTGCACGGTCGGAGGGCAAATAAGCAGGGAGTCCTGGCCAGGTCTGGCTCCCTTGATAGACAAGAAAGGCACCGCTGAACAGGGCCCCGCCGTGAAGAAAGGCACCGCTGAACAGGGCCCCGCCGTGAAGACAGGCACCGCTGAACAGGGCCCCGCCGTGAAGAAAGGCACCGCTGAACAGGGCCCCGCCGTGAAGATTTTCACCGCTGAACAGGGCCCCCACCGTGAAGAAAGGCACCGCTGAACAGGGCCCCGCCGAGAAGATATGCACCGCTGAACAGGGCCCCGCCGAGAAGAAAGGCACCGCTGAACAGGGCCCCGCCGTGAAGAAAGGCACCGCTGAACAGGGCCCCGCCGTGAAGATAGGCACCGCTGAACAGGGCCCCGCCGTGAAGAAAGGCACCGCTGAACAGGGCCCCGCCGAGAAGAAAGGCACCGCTGAACAGGGCCCCGCTGTGAAGAAAGGCACCGCTGAACAGGGCCCCGCCGTGAAGACAGGCACCGCTGAACAGGGCCCCGCCGTGAAGAAAGGCACCGCTGAACAGGGCCCCGCCGTGAAGAAAGGCACCGCTGAACAGGGCCCCGCCGAGAAGATATGCACCGCTGAACAGGGCCCCGCCGAGAAGAAAGCCACCGCTGAACAGGGCCCGCCGTGAAGATACGCACCGCTGAACAGGGCCCCGCCATGAAGAAAGGCACTGCTGAACAGGGCCCCCCCGTGAAGAAAGGCCCAGCTGAACAGGGCCCCGCAGTGAAGACAGGCACCGCTGAACAGGGCCTCGCCGTGAAGAAAGGCACCGCTGAACAGGGCCCCGCCGTGAAGAAAGGCACCGCTGAACAGGGCCCCGCCGTCTCAAGCACCGCTCCGCTGGGCCCTTCCTGTCAAGCACCGCTCCGCTGGGCCCTTCCTGTCAAGCACCGCTCCGCTGGGCCCTTCATCTCAAGCACCGCTCCGCTGGGCCCTTCATCTCAAGCACCGCTCCGCTGGGCCCCGCCGTCTCAAGCACCGCTCTGCTGGGCCTTTCCTGTCAAGCACCGCTCCGCTGGGCCCCGCCGTCTCAAGCACCGCTCCGCTGGGCCCTTCCTGTCAAGCACCGCTCTGCTGGGCCCTTCCTGTCAAGCACCGCTCCGCTGGGCCCTTCCTGTCAAGCACCGCTCCGCTGGGCCCCGCCGTCTCAAGCACCGCTCCGCTGGGCCCTTCCTGTCAAGCACCGCTCCGCTGGGCCCTTCCTGTCAAGCACCGCTCCGCTGGGCCCTTCCTGTCAAGCACCGCTCCGCTGGGCCCCGCCGTCTCAGGCACCACTCCGCTGGGCCCTTCCTGTCAAGCACCGCTCTGCTGGGCCCTTCCTGTCAAGCTCCGTTGGCCCATTGACAGTGCCGGTTCTGTGTCGAGCTAGTGTTCACGCTGCACTCTGGGCACCCTGCCTCCTCCATGACCAGTGGAGTCTGTAATCCACCTGATGGACTGTGGCTTTGCACTCCCCAGGATGGCACAGTGGGCATGGTGGCCCCTTCGTGGTTCTGGCGTCGTGGACTCCTCCCCCTGAGGTGCCTGTAGTTTTGTCATCTGATGCCCCAGCAGTGTTCTCTCCAACGGACTCAAGTCTCCTGTGTGGGCTTTGCCCATGTGTTTGGTAGACATTGGCCCACGGACTGTGGATATTTGACACACTGAGCAGGACTTATTGACTTTGTACATAGTTTTCGCACTGTTCATAATTTTTGCTTTGATATTTCATAACGATAATTTTCCATGACTTCAATGAACCTAATTTATACATAAATTTAATTTAAAATAATGTTATTATGTCTTTGCATTTTTCAGGGGGGTTTGGGGGGTGTCACTCAGTTGTTCCTCTGCATTGGTATGTTGATAGTTGGGGGGGGGGCCTATGTGTGTGCCCGTAACCTTTCGTCCTCCCCCCTCCCCTGTGTCGTAGGTGCAGTACTCACCGTTGTCTTCTGCGCCGGAGTTCGTACTCGTGGTAGATGAGCAGGTAGACAAGAGCTGGTAGGATGTTTAATTCGGGTTCCATGCTGTCCTCCGTCCTCGTGGAGTGTATAGAGGTGAGCGTTTTCCCGTTCGTAGTCTGTTTCCCCCGTGTTTTTATCGGCGGGGCTCCCGCCCCGGAAAAGGTGGCGGATTGGTGAGTTGTGATAGTGTGGGTGGTACATTGTCTGCCGCCTGCCTGTTGGCGGTGACCGCCGCGCTGTTTGTCTGTCCCGCCGTGGCGGTCGGAGTGTTAAAGTGGCGGGCTGTGTTGGCGGTTCCCGCTAGGGTCAGAATTCCATTTTTTTGACTGCCAGCCTGTTGGCGGGTTGGCTACCGCTTTATCACCGACCGCCAGGGTTGGAATGACCCCCATAGTCAAGTAAAAAAGCACTGTTTCTATGGAAACAAGGTCTAACTATAACTACCTATAGGTAATATATATATATATATATATATATATATATATATATATATATATATATATATTTATATGTATATAAACACTTTTTTCAATATACTTAATTTTAAATGGTAAAAATAAAAATATGTTATCTTATTTAAATAATAAAATAAATTTTGAAAAATCAGTTTAATACTTTACACTAAATTTACACATAATACATACATATATATTTTTTTCCAAAAATACATAATAGCAATATTTTTAACAATTAAAATAATTGTAAAAATAATATCAACAGAAGCAAAAATATATGAAAAATTATATATTAAAAATATCAATTAAAGTAGTATAATAACTATAAAAGGTATAAAAAGAATATAAACATTAAAAAAAAAAATATTATACAATAAAATCAAACACAATTAAACAACAACATAAAAAAATAACATACATCCACTTTCACTGCCATTAGGGAAACTGCTTGACTTTGCCGGGGTTAGATTTACTATTCCACCTACAGTGTAAGCAACAGTAGGGGCACTGTTGTATTTCAGATGGATTATATTTTATTAGTTCCACGCCAAACTAAGCAAAAGGGGAGATAATGTTAAATGCTCGAGGGGTTGGATTTACTAAACCCACTCCAGAATGAGCATCACTAAGGAAATTGTTGGACTTCACAGGGATTACATTTACTATTCCAACTCAAGGGTAAACAACATTGGGAAAAGTGCTGGACATCAGAGAGGTAAGCTTTACTATTCCCACTGCATTGTAAGCAAGAGTAGGGAAAGTGTTGAACTTTGGAGGTATTAGATTTACTAATCCCACACCAGTCTAGGTAACAGTAGGTAAAATGCAGGAGTTTTCAGGAGTTAAATTTACTGTTTCTACTCCAACATAGACAACAGTTGAGAGTCTTGAAATTATGAAAGATTACCATTCCTCATAATTAATTTCTACAAAGCAATTAAAAATAATACATTTTAAATCATATTAAAACACATACATAGAATATAAACAAATACAGAAATGAAAAAATTAAATATTAAAAAAGAAATAAAGTAAAATTAAATTAACTTCTCTTCAATACAAAAAACTTTTAAAAAAACAAATAAAAAAAATATTTAAAATGGGGGAATTGAAGCGTCAAAATGGAGGTCGCGCTCTAAGAGTGCTGTGGACCTCTCAATCATCGACACATTTTCAGGATGCCTTATACCCGAAAAACAGATGCTCAGTGGCCCCGGACCCGCCCGTGTGTTTCCCATCTGCCGACCTGCACTGGATCTCCATTGCTCTGCCACACTGCAGCGATCCTAAGTCCTCCCAACATGGTGGCCAGCCAGGAGAACTATCGCTACACTGCTGGGCACTTTTGAGCATCACCACCTGCAAACCTGGCCCTGTGTACTGAGTGGACCCACCGATTAACAAACTATGACACAGTCTGCCCCAGAGTCCACTCCATGCCTCTTAGCACCTTACATGTGCCTGCATACTCGCCCCTTGCTTGCCCCCGCTGACTCCCTCTTGAGTGGTATTTTATTTGGGCCCTGGAGACTCTGTGGCCTTTGCTCAAAATAGTTGCTACAAAATTGCCTAAACAACGCCATCTAATCCAAGCAATTGTGCCTGTCATCAGGGGAGACAGGTAGCTACCCTGAATGCTTTGTTTCCTGATACCTCAGGTGTAATGCCTGGGTCTTGGGTGTATGGTGGCTAGCATTGATCCTTCTGGACCCTGGCGCTACACATGAGGTGGCACCCCTTCAATGCGACCTGCCCTCTGTGGCCTAAGTTGATGTACAGCCTACCTGTTTACAGACCAACACTGGCACAAGATTCTGCACCCTAGTTTCTATCCCTGCCTCTTTACTGCTGTTTCCTTCCTGCCCACTCTCCATAAAAGACACTACATGTGCTATTACCTCGGGCTGAGCCATGGATTCTTGGGGCACTGTGACTAGGAGCTGTCACTGCCACTCATCTTACTGGAAGGCAAGGTCGAGGACCCAGTTGTGCTGAATGAAGAGACTGCTTGGTGGAGGCATCTAGAACCCCTCACCAGGTAGGCACACCCCACGAACTAGTGTCCCCTGGTGGCCTTCACTATGTCCTGTATGATCCTGGGAACGTGCACCATGATTAGTGGTACATCTCCGGACATGACATGGCGTCTCCCCTGTCAAGTGAAGCCGGTGTAGCTGGCAGACGGATCCCTTGCTTGGATGAGAAGATCCGTCCCATCCGTCTGATTCCTGACACTTTCACTCACAGCTGGGGCGCCACTCCCCAGAGTTCGGCTGCTCGTACTGCCATGCCACTGCGGTAAGAGAGCTGGGATACCTTTGAAGACTCACTGTGATGCCTCGTCTCCTCACACCCATGGGTAAAAACAAACCCAACTTACTGGTAGCCTCCTAGACTCACATGGACCAGTACACTACAGGGCATGGGCAGACTGGAGGTCCTACTATTGATAAACCACCCTCACCAGAGGGTCACCTGGCCACAATCCTTCAAGCTATTCACACCTCCCAGGCATCAGTGCTAACCAAGATTGGAGAGGTGAACATTGACATCATTTGCAGTCAAGCGAGTGCCCAGGGCCTTGACACAGTTGAGGGAGTGCACAAGACCACCTCCAGAGGCACCGCAGAGACCAATGATCACCTGCATCTTCAACTTTAAAGACCGAGAAGCAATCTTGAAGGAGACCTGCTCCCACCCAGGTCTCAGATGCTGCGAACCAAGGTGCTCGTCTTTCCAGACTATACTAGGCAGGTGCAATTGCAATGCCATTTGTACACAGCAGTTAAGGAGAAGCTCAAGGCACTCAACCTCCCCCATAGGCTACTATTCCCAGCCAGACACTGAGCGGTCTTTGCAAACAAGACTCACTTCTTTGACGCCAGAGGCAGACTGGACATGGCTGACTGAGGAGCGACCAATCCATTGGTAGAGTTTCTTCCCACCCCAAGAGTCGGGATCTTTGAGTCAGCGAGAACCGATACAGATCCTGAACTGGATGGGTCTTGCACTCACAGGGGGCACACTACAAAAATAGCAAAATCACAGTCTCTATCTCCTCCTGAGCGCGGCCCGATGCCACCCACTCAGCCCTCACCCTTGCCTCCCACTGAGGCAGAATCCCCTCTGAATCATTAAGTCCTTTGTACGTTAACCTCCACAACTCTCACTGCAGGTGGAGGACACTGATTTGTCACAAAGCCCCACAGTCTGACCCAGTAAGATCCCTGACTCCTGGCAGTGTCCAGGTTCTGTTAAACACCTCATGTCCTAAAGATTGCAGCTGATCTTACGTTATGGAGGGGTCCACCACTTCAGTCCCGATTTCAAGTTGTGTTGTGTTTTTCTTCTCAGTTTGTGGGTGACAGATGCTTCTAGGGTGGAAAAATATATAGAGAAGGGATTTTTTGGGGAATGACAGGGTGGGATGTTATGTTTTTGGGGGGGTCATTTGTTTTTGGGTATTCTTTTGTTCTCTACCACACTCAGAAGTGCAACTCTGTGGCACCTCCTACAACTACCCCTGTGTACTTTATCATTCTTCACATATAGTGGGCAAATGCTATGGAAGATCTTTCACATAGGGTCAGTTGCCCATTGTTTCCCTTGTCTGTGTGACCTCTACATTCCCTGATATTGGGTCCATGCGGGTGCTGTCCAGGAATATTAACGGGCTGCTGGACTGGGTAAAGTGTGCAGCAGTCCTGAGATATCCACACCTATTTTTCCATGCTGCTTGAATGCTGCAGGAGATGCACTTATGGGGGAACCACTGTCTGCTTCTGGCACACCAGGGTTATGACAGGGCCAGGGTCTCCCACTCTGGCTATGCATGCAGCTCCCGGGGAGTGGCAATCCTATTTTGTCGCTCCTTTCCCATGACTGTCACTCAAGAAGAAAGAGACGCCCAAGGCTGCTTCCTCGCCCTTATTGGGATGGTTGAAGGGTGAACCGTGAACCTTATTTGTGCCTATGTACTTCCTGGCACCTGAGACGCCATCCTTGGAGACCTCTATAAAACAATACTGACCCTCCCTGAGGGGTTGACGGTGATTGGAGGCGTCTTCAATGCAGTCCTGGTTCCAGACCCGGATGCCATGTGCGTTCCATCCTCTTCCTGTTTAACTGGTGCTCGGTGCTTCTTTGACTGCACCTCTGTGACATATGGAGGATATGGGATCCTTGACAGCATCAGTACACCAACACACCATGTTTGTCTCATGTAGACCTTATATTCATGCCTTTCCACATTATCATGAGGTGTCTCTGGTCCAGATCCTTCCATGTGGTATATCTAATCATCTCCTCTACTGTGGTTCCTCTATGGGCAATCCTTGCCCCATGTGGCGTCTCAATGCCTGGTATCTCTAAGAAGAGTCTTATACACAGGCACTGGGTGACAAACTCAAAGCCTGTTTCCAGACCACTATGGGCACAGTCCCTTCAATTGGCTAAGCCACAATTGATGAACAAGGGCACATTCAGCACACTCTTTGAGGTATTGTGCAAACCTTTGCCAATTACTACAGCCGCCTACACATGGCAACCCCTAGAGATGGGGTTGAACCTGATCCAACGTGGGGGCCCCATCCTCTATTGCCTCACTTGAAGAACCAATTGTAGGACCAACCAATATCTGTTGAAGAGGGGGGAATAGCCATCTTGCCTGTGGCATCTGGGAAGACCACTGGACCCTATGGGTTTCCCACAGAATACTGTACCACATTTTGGGGTACCCTAACACTCATACTCCTTCCTCTCTATGAAGAAGTGGCAAAGATCAGTGCCTTCTAACCTAAGATAGGTATGGCTACCATTGTGGTCATCCCGAAGATACAACACTCGTCAACCTTCAATTTTCTTCTGTTCTCCCTCATTAATGGTGAAGTCAAGGTCTATGCCACAATACAAGCCACCCGACTCAGGCAGGTTCTCCACACCCTATGCTCCCCAACCAATGCGCTTTTATGCTGACCAGGAGCACGAGGCACTGCCTCCGACATCTAAATGTCTCTCTAGCTCACTGTCACCTGCTTCAAACCCGTTTAGCGTTGCTTCTTATTGACTATGAAAAGGCCTTCGATATAGTGGACCAGATTTATCTAGAGTGTGTCCTTTTGATTGTGGGCTTTGGACCCCACTTTCAGGGGCTTGTCCACATGCTCTCATCTGACCCTGGCAGACCCTCAAGTGAGTGGCCCCCTAGGCCTTCAGATCTATCAGCTATTCAAGTAAATTTGAGGCCTACATGTCAACCCGGCAAAATCGGTCTTGGTGCCCCTGGCCCCAACTTGAGAGCGTATAGTCTGTGTGACATCTCAGCTTTTGTTATTTGGATATATGACCCTTGAGGTGGAAAGCCCAAGAGGACCTAAATAAATGGCAATCCCTGCCATTGAACATGATGGGCAGGATTGCCCGCTCCAAAATGATGATACTGCCAAGGTTCCTTTCTGTTTTTCAGAATCTTTCGATACTCTTGCCTAGTTGTTGGTTCTGAGAAATCCATAGGCTGGCATCAATATTCCTGTGTCATAATTCTAAACCTGGTCTAGCACTTATCCTCTGCCAACACACTCCTTGCAATAGAGGACTGGGGATGACCAACCTTTACCTCTATTATATTGCATCCCAACTCTTGCGATCAACAACTGGTTTAGCGCAGGATGGTCTGACCCTGGGTACCAGTTGGAGCTAGCGTCTCTGGGTTTTCTTGTGTTATGGCATTGCCATATGGGTCTTCCATCCCTGCCACCATTCCTGTGGTGAACTGGGTAGTTTTCCTCAGTTGGAGGGCCACACTCCGAGATGCAAACTGGGAGACTAAACTCACAATCCAGACCCCCTTTTTGGCACAGCACATGGCTGTGGGAGGTGGCCTCACTGGAAGGCTTTGGAGATGGGACCTCATTGGTATAAAACAAACAGGTGGCATATGGCCTGGGACCCACATACACTCTAGCTCCATGAGCTTTAAGAAACCTATGCACTCACCTCTTTACAATTGGACAAATATATCCAACTACAGCATGCACTTCATGTCCAAGTACCCTGTGATGCTTCTCTCACAGAATTTAACCCCACTAGAGGCCAAACTCCTCATGGGCATTGTAGGCAAAGAAGGTATATCACTGATCTACTGAACTCTAATCATCAAAGCCCCCGGTACGCTGAACCTCCTTAGGAGACACTGGGAGGGATGGTTGGGTCCCTTTGATGGTGACGACTGGTGAGATGTTATGATGGCCTCTCAAGTCATACCATCTCCTCTAGGTTACCCCTGATACAGACCTACTATCTACACTGTGCCTATCTCACCCCGGGCAGAATACACTGAGCAGGCTTTCTTCCTGAACCCACTTGCCTCCATTGTTCTGGTGCCCCCGCTGACTTCTACCACATGGTATGGTTGAGCCTGGTGATGCAAGAATACTTGGCTGCTGTGACAAAGGAACTCTCAGATATCTTGGGCTTGGAGGTACAACTCTCCCTTTTGATGCTGTTGTTGGGGGTCTTGGAGGACTCTGGGGTCTAGGGTGGACAGGCCATTCATGGGCATGGCCACCATGATGGCTAAGCGTGATGTACCAACCCAGTGGAAACATTCTGCGCCCCCAGTGATATTGCAGTAGCGGTGAGGAGTGGACTGGTGTACACAATAGGGGATACCAGTATATGAAGCCATAGGATTTCCCTCAAAGCACAAATGCATATGGGGGAAATGGTTGGGTGAACTCGGTTGAACATCTGATCACAGTATGTCTATGCTTTTACATCCTAGCATATTAGTTACTGTACATGTTATCAACTGCCAATAATCCCTAAGTGGTATGCAAGCAACAAACAAATGCACCTCATCTGCATTTTCAGGGCAATTCGAACGGGCATTGTTATTACATGCGTGCGACCTGTTTGGTGTAAAATACAGCATATGTATTGTTTTGTGATTCTGCATTAATAAATTAGCAGCTAGCAAGCATTTATTTCACAACTAAAACTTGGTAGCATAATATTGTTTATTATCTTTAGATCCAAGGCATTAAACCATTTCTATTCCAAATCACTGTTGCGATTAAGTAGGAACTGCTTCAAAACAACATATAAGTCCTTAATGGTGGCTGTCGATGACATGCTTAACACTTCCAATAGTTTGATTTTGTCCATCTGTATATCTGTCTACATTAAAAAAAATACTTACTTGTAGGTGTGTGAAGGAACTGCCCCTAGAAAGCTAAAAGTCATCCCTAAGGTCCTCAAATGTATGAATGTTTTGGTCTTTATATAATGCACGTAATTCTTTTACCCCATTTTCTGGGCCATTGTGCAATAGAAAATCTCTGGTAGAAGAGAACAGGTACAAACTGATATGTATCGGTTAAGTAAAGTTATGTTTAACGTAATAGACCACAGTAAACATTTGTTTAGCATCTGTTTGCACCTTAAACTTAACCCGTAAAAGTCTGAATGATGCATTCACCAGCTCGTTTTATTGGTGCTTAATAAGACAACATGGATGTTGAAATTAGGTCCTAGCTGTCTAACATAAATAGACCAACTTACATCTGCAATATAAATTTTATGGCAAGACCGGAGGCTCCTATTATGCAGTGGTCTTTTCTTTATTTTTAATAGCAGCTCCAGTCAAGAATAACTACAAATCCCATAAGGCAAACAAAGAACAGCCAATGGGAAAGCAAAAGTAGTTTCCAGAAATGCACCAATCACTGACAATTTCCTGTAATAATACCTAACTTGACTGAGAACAGCCCTCTTTCCTTGCTGCTCTTCAGTCAAGATAAGTATTATTTTTACTTTGTTTCATTACGGTTTGAGAGCGTTTGATGTAAGCGCTGTGTGGTTGTGCTCCGACATGCTTCACTATTCACTAACTGTAGTCGGCTTGTCAGCCACATTCACATCTAATTGCTCGCGTAGCGCACTTGCGTTTAACGGCCACTTCTGACCATTGTTCTCTTCAGCGCACGTCGGCATTTCTGCCATCGCGAGTTAAAGAGATAGCATCGCGTACCTCTGTTTCTGCTTGTTGAGAGTCCTGTGGGCGTTTTTATGCTCCTGATTCCTCGTTTTCACTTTTTCCCAGCCAAAGCCGGTTCCTTCCTTTATTCAGGTGCCTGCTCGGCTCCGAGCCTTCTGCCTCCATTGAAGCTTCCCAGTCCCGCCCATAGGCGGAGCCGGGCAGCACTGTTTTCTCTCTCTGAGAGAAGATTAACCCTTTCCTACCCCCGTGTAGGTTTTGCTTGACTGTGCTGTTACCATGGACAGCGCTCGGTCCCATTTGTCTCAAGAAGAGGAGGAAGATGTTCTGAAGGAAAATCTTAATGATTTCATACAACTTTCTGTTGATTAGGCTATGGCAGCCTCTTGGCAAAAACTCTCCAAAAATTTGGAGAACTCTGTGGTAAATCTGGTGTCCAAGACCATGCTGGCCCATTCTGCGGGGGAAAGCAGAAAGCGTCCTGTCACTTATTTTTTTTTTAAAACAACGCTATCAGGAAGTGACAAAGTTTCACATATGGCAGTGGACGTGGATCCAAAAGGGCCTCCTAGTAAGGAGGGGTTAATATCTAAGTCTGCACGGAAATGCATGGTCAAATCTAAACACCTATCTTCCCCTATTAAAATTACAAAAATTTTGGACACAGATGATGAGATGCACGACCCTGACTCGGATGCGGATAGTTCCGACAAGGACATTGGAGAGCTTCTCTCCCCTCCTCCACACAAAAAATTCAAACAGGCGTTTCATGAATCTTCAGGGTCCGACACGATCTTTGATTCGCAAGGGGTACCGATGTTTGACCCATGTGACATTCAGCATACAAATTCCACAGAGTGGGTCCCCTCAGAACGTGTGGCGGACTATGTAACTGCCAGATTACGTACTCCTCTGGACAAACAGGTCTGGGCAAAATTGAAGTCAGAGTGTCCCCGCCCCGCCCTATCATCAAAAATTATGGCGACCCCTACGATTGACTCCTCATTGATTACGTTCTTCACTAAATACGGCAAGGATCCCCGTAAGGGGGTAGATAAAGCTTGGTCTACGTGCCAAGATAAACTCTTGGACATTGTGGGTCCCCTGACCAGCATATTTGCTATGGTGGAATCTGCCCGGCTGGAACATGTGGCTATTGACCCAGAGGAGCTCTCTTTATGGGCACAACGTGCAGTTTGCTTGTTGGGGAACGCAAATTCCTCCATTACTCATTAACGGAGAAAAGGACTCCTGCTGAAGCTGGATCCCGAACTGGTCAACTTAGCAGGTTCGGATCCAGGTGTGAAAGCGGAAGGCTTGCTGTTCGGAGACTCATTCATAAAAGAGCTCAGCAAGTATGTGGCAACCTTCTCTTCCCTAGACAAGGCGCAGCAATCTTTGTTTTTATCTTGGGTTTTCACCAGGGCCAGCAAAGGTAGGAACCGCTTTCCCGGCCGGTCCTACGCCAATCAAGGTTCCCGCGGTCCCTACTCATACAAACACATTTCAGGACTACAGACCGCAGTTCTACCCCCAAAGCAGCAGGGGCTTCAGAGCTAAAGGAAACCGCAACACCAGACAAGCTGCGCAAGCCGGTAAGTCAGAATGCCTGTGCTCCAGTGGTGGGGGGTTGCATTGCTCAATGCCTGTCAAAATGGGAGGATCTTACAAGAGATCCTTGGGTCTTAAATACCGTTCAGGGTTATGTTATAGATCTCTTTTCAGAACCGTTTCAAGAAAGTTTCCCTCCTCCTCCTCAGTTTTCGCTTCAAATGACAGATTTAATTTTGATAGGAATCCAATCTCTTCTACAAAAGCAGGCAATTGTTCCTTGCTCGCTAGATTCTTCAGGCTTTCTCAGCTCGTTTTTTCTGGTTTAGAAAAAGAACAAGAAGATGCGCCCAGTCATCAACATGAAACAAATCAATCAGTTTGACTATATCGTCATTTCAAGATGGAGACCATTCTTCATCTCAGAGATACACTACTCCAAGGAGAGTGGTTGGTAAGGTGTGATCTTCAAGATGCATATATTTCGGTTCCCATTCATCCCGTCTCCCAAAAATGTCTTCAATTCCAATGGGCAGGTCAATATTTTCGTTTTACATCTCTTCCTTTCGGCCTTTCTTCCGCCCCATGGTGCTTCACAAAACTAATGAAAATAAAAATCTTCCTTGGATCCGATTAAAAAAATCGAGTTTCTTGGTTTTTTAGTAGATTCCGTCTCAGCTACACTGCTTCTGCCGTCATCAAAAATCAAATCCATAAAGTCCGAAATTCTCCTGATCTTACGCAGTTCTCGATTATCCCTCATATCTTTGGCAAGGATTGGAGGTCTGCTCTCTTCTTCAATCCAAGCGATCTTCCCGGGTCAGCCCCAGATCTTGTATTAGATTCAGATGCAAGTCTGTCGGGATGGGGAGCCCGGTGTGGTACAATCTCGACTGGAGACTCATGGTCTCTAGAAGAGTCAAAACTGCACATAAACTTTAGAGATGCTTGCCGGCTCCTTTGCAATAAGGAGCCTCGCAAGGGACTAAGGCGGTCATTACAACCCTGACGGTCGGTGTTAAACCGGCGGTAAGACCGCCAACAGGCCGGCGGACAAAAAAAGGGAATTATGATCCTGGCGGAAACCGCCAACAAAGACAGCCACTCCGTCCGCCAACGCGGTACAGACAGCAGCGCGGCAGTCACCGCCAACAGACAGGCGGAAGACAATGTACTGCCCATAGTATCACAACCCACCAATCCGCCACCTTTCCGGGGCGGATTCACCATGGATAAAAACACGCGGAAACGGTATCTGCAATGGGAAAACGCTCACCTGAACACATCCCACGAGGAACGAGGACTCCATGGAGCACGAATTACACATTCTACCGGCCCTTGTATTCCTACTCATCTACGAAGAACAACAGCGGCGTGGCCGAAGACAACGGTGAGTACTGCACCTACAACATGGGGGAGGCAAAAGTTAGGGGGACACCCACGAAACACCCCCACCCCCACCCCCACCCTCGCATATTACAACATACACACCAATGCATCCACAAAAATCACAGTAACAACCCACAATCCACCTGGAAGAATGCAAAGACAAAGCAAAATCAGTTCAAACATTGTAATGTAGCAATATACATGTCTTGCAAAAATATACAGCTATATACGAAAATCAGGCAGAAATATATACATTACGAGAAGTAGTGCAGATATGCACATATCAATGTCCGTGCTCCACTATTCCAAAAATGCATGGGCGAGGCCCACAAAAGATACCTGAACACAATCGGAGAGAACACTGCCGGGGCATCAGATAGAAATACTACAGGCACCTCAGGGGGAAGGGAAGAGGGGCACCTCAGCCGGATGACTGCAAAGCCAGATCCACGACTGGGCTCCATGCCCACTGTGCCATCCTGGGGAGTGCAAAGCCACATTCTCTCAAGTCTCTACAGTGGGTGGCTTGCCCACTGTGCCATCCTGGGGAGTGCAAAGCCACAGTCTCTCAAGTCTCTACAGTGGGTGGTTTGCCCACTGGACCATCCTGGGGAGTGCAAAGCTACAATTTCGCAAGTAGATAACATCCGCCAGTGGCTCTGGAGGGGGACTGGTGCCCAGACTGGATTAGTCTCCCCGTGAAAGTTCCTGTCCCGTCACTGTCCCAGCTGCACATGGGATAACGATGCTTGATGTGGCGGTCTTTTTATTGTTACCCGGTGCATGCCCTGTTCAGCGGTGCTTTGCCATGGCGGTTCTGAACTATTCAGCGGTGCTTTGCCATGGCGGTTCTGGACTGTTCAGCGGTGCTTTGCCATGGCGGTTCTGGAATGGACATTGGTGTGTGACATGACGTTCCCTAGACTGGGCATTGGTGTGTGGCATGACGTTCCCTCATAGCCCACCTGGGCTGTGGCAGCCGGGGCACTCCTGGGCACTGACTCCGGCGGTGGCAGTGGTCTCCTGACCAGTGACGATACTTGGGCCCTCCTGGGCACTGACTCCGGCGGTGGTATCCTGACCAGTGACGATACTTGGGCCCTCCTGGGCACTGATTGCGGTGGTGGTCTCCTCACCAGTGACAATACTTGGGCCCTCCTGGGCTATGACTGGCGGTGGCCGTGGTCTCCTGACCAGTGACGATACTTGGGCCCTCCTGGGCTTTGACTCCGGCGGTGGCGGTGGTCTCCTGACCAGTGGCGATAGTTGGGCCCTCCTGGGCTATGACTCCGGCGGTGGCGGTGGTCTCTTTACCAGTGACGATACTTGGGCCCTCCTGGGCTATGACTCCGGCGGTGGTCTCCTGACCAGTGACGATACATGGGCCCTCCTGGGCTATGACTCCGGCGGTGGTCTCCAGACCAGTGACGACGGTGCTGGCGGTGGCGTCTCGACCGCCGGGAATGATGCCGCCCTTCTCCGCCGTGATACTGACAACAGTCTGGGCAGACTTCCTCTGGCCCTTCCCCACCTTTGGTGGAGTCACAGCTGGCTCTCCAATCCCCTTTGGACCCATGTGAGTTGTTTTCCCACCAGGAGTCTTCACACGGTCCCGTCGTCCACTCTCCAATTTCAGAGCCTTTACAGGGGGTGGGCTGCCAGTGCCTTGGCTCCGGGTCATACTGCCTGCCCTGGTGGCTGGTGCACTCCACATACCTTGAACAGGCACCACTGGTATTGGAGGCTTTTTGGCTGAGGCGCTACGACGGGACTGATGAATTGGAGGGTGGGGGCAAAAAGGTAAACTTTACAGAGGGACAGTTTCTGACGAACACTGGGATGGGTAGTTGGAGGGGGTCTGGGAGTGGAGGAAGAGGAGGTGGTTGTAGGAGGTGTCACTTTAGGTGATTTGGGTGCAGGTGCAGGTACTGGAGGCTGTTGTGAGGTGGATGGATTTTGGGTGTGTGATTGCCGGCGTTTGTGTACTTTGGGTGGGGGTGTCACAGACACACTGGGAGAGTACACAGGGGACATGTAAATGGTAGTTGAGGTGGTGAGTGCAGGTGAGCGGCTTGTGGTTCCTGGGTGTCCTGGTGCGATTCATGGTGCCTCTAGATGTGGTGCATGCAGGTGTGTGTAGACGAGACTGGGAGGGAGGAGGGAGAAGAGGAGGAGGGGGACACAGTGGAGGCAGTGGATGTTGCAGTCTTTGCATGTGTGTGATGCTTGTGTGAGTGCCTGTGGGTTGTGTGGTGCTTATGTTTGCCTGAGCTACTTTTGTGTGTTGAGGTGTTAGCATGCTGGTCTGATGGTGTGCTTGGGATAGGCTGGGGTACAGGGGACTGGGTCTGGGTGGAAGTTGGAGGGGGAGGCTAGAGACAGGGACAATGGCTGCCATCAGTGCTGAGGCCAGAGATTGCAGGGTTCGCTGAAGGACAGCCTGACCAGAATGAATGCCCTCCAGGAATGCATTACCATGTTGCAACTCTCGTTCTACACCCTGGATGGCATTCACAATGGTAGACTGCCCAACAGTGAGTGACCTGAGGAGGTCAATGGCCTCCTCACTGAGAGCAGCAGGGGTGACTGGGGCAGGGCCTGAGGTGCCTGGGGCGAAGGTGATGCCCACCCTCCTGGGTGAGCGGGCACGGGGCGAACGCTGAGGGGCTGCTGGGAGGGTGGTGCTGGTAGGGGAGGTGGCGGCTGTACCTGTAGAAGTGGGGTGCACAGATGGTGCCGCCACCACAAGGGAGCCCCCATCGGCGGATGAGTCCGTGTCGCTGGTTGGTGATCCGGTGGCCGATGTGAAGCTCCCCTCGCCTCCGTCCCACTGGTGCATTCAGAGTCCGTGGTGTGGCCCTCCATGGCCATGTGGGATGCAGCTCCCTCGTGCTCCGGTGCCACTGTACCTCCGCCTGATGATGCTGATGTACAAAAGAACAGGGAGAGGAAAAATCAGGGGGGGGGAGACAGAAGAAGAACAGGTTGAGTGCATGGCATACCGCTACCGTTGGCGGACAAGACAGACACAGCAGCCCCCTGCATTACGCCGTGCTCCTGGCCTCTGCATATGCAATTCCTGGGATATGGCCTACATGGCTATGGTGGACATCTGCACACATTGATGCCACAGGGGCATCTATACCTGTACTTGGCACTCCACTGAGGTAGGGTAGAGTTCCACATGGGCTGCATTACAGAGGGGCCTAGTCTCCGTGTTTCTGGCTGGCCTAGGTACACCCACAGGCCTCCTCCCCCACCCAGACCCCTCTACTGCGCGCAAAGTCTGCAGAATGAGGTTGTACTCACGCCCATGTGGCTGCTGTGATGCCCTCAAGCACCCATCCGACTCCGGGTAGGCCACCGCCAGGATCCGGAACATCAGGGGGGTCATGGTGCGACGGGCACCCCTCCCACGTTGGGAGGCCATCCCTAGTTGAGCCTCCGCCGTCTTCTTGCTGCAGCAGCGAATGTCCTCCCATCTTTTCCGGCAGTGGGTGCCCCGTCTCTGGTGGGCCCCCAGTGTCCGGACCTCCTTGGCGATGGCACGCCAAATGTCCCTCTTCTGGTGGGCGCTGACCTACATGTCATGCACAACAGAAGAGGAACAGTCATTACCAACTGCACCATCGATGTGAGTGGCCCCCTCCCTACTATAGCCATGTGGCCCATTCATTCACATGCATTAATGTTCCATGAACTCTGCCCCCTTCCCTCTTACAACCAACCCTCTCCACCCAGGCCTAGCCCATACAACGTGCTCCCTGTGTACTAACCTGTTGGTCTGGAGGACCGTAGAGTAGCGTGTACTGGGGGAGGACCCCGTCTACCAGTTTCTCCAACTCCTGAGCAGTGAAGGCAGGGGCCCTTTCCCCAGACGCAGCAGCCATCGTCGCTTCCAGACCGAGGTCACAGCAGCACTTGCAGTGTAGGCCCTCTCCTGTCGAAGGTCAGGTATCTAGTGATTGAACAGATAGAAAATGGCGGTGACGTCCGCAGCGGTGACGTCCGCGGTGGTGCGTATCATCACCGCCGGCGCACCTGTTCATTGGCTCCTGGGACCCATAGGGTCCAATGTTAACCAATGCAGCATTGCGCAGCGGTCTACAACCACCTACCGCGACGGTGTGCAATACCAGCGCTGTTACCCCACAATCCCATTGTCCCAGTGTAGAGGTCAGACAGCCGCAATTTCAGGGGCCCACATGGCTTCATTTACCTCTGCGTCACACATAGCTAGGCCTACACTCAACACACATACAGGAAGGGTTTTGTGTTTGGTGTAGTCTTCTGTGTAACTGTGGATACATACCTGGAGGAAAATTGACTTTTTCGTCGCTGTTGTCCTTCATAGGCGATGGCAGCTGGGACATGTGAGAAGATGGCGGAATCCTCCGGTGTACCGACCGCTGGTGGACCTGTTGACAATGGAAGAGCGACATGTAATCGTCACCTACAGGTTTGACCGTGCCACAATCCAGGAACTATGTACCCAGTTGGAGCCAGACCTGATGTCACCAATCCACCATCCCACTGGAATCCCCCCTGACGTGCAGCTGCTGTCAGTGCTCCATTTCCTTGCAAGTGGGTCATTTCAGACAATAGTGGCCAGGGCATCAGGGATGTCCCAGCCTATGTTTTCCAACGTGTTGTCCAGAGTGTTGTCTGCCCTGCTGAAACACGTAAGGAGATACATCATTTTCCCTGAGGTGAAAGATTTGCCTACAGTTAAAGGTGACTTCTATGCCCTTGGACATATCCCCAACGTCATAGATGCCATTGATGGGACCTATGCAGCTCTGGTCCCCCCCCACAGGAGTGAACAGGTGTACAGAAACAGGAAGAGTTATCATTCCATGAATGTACAGATGGTCTGTTTGGCAGACCAGTACATCTCCCAGGTTAATGCTATGTTCCCTGTCTCACTGCATGATGCCTACATCCTGCGGAATAGCAGCATCCCTGATGTGATGGGTCAACTCCAGAGGCACGGTGCATGGCTATTGGGGACTCTGGTTACCCCAACCTGTCATGGCTATTGACCCCAGTGAGGAATCCCAGGACCAGGGCAGAGGAACGGTACAATGAGGCCCATGGGCGGACTAGGAGGGTGATCGAACGCACCTTCGGCCTCCTTAAGGCCCGGTTCAGGTGCCTCCATATGACAGGTGGATCCCTATTCTACTCACCGAAGAAGGTGTGCCAGATCATCATCGCCTCCTCGATGCTTCATAATTTGGTTTTGCGACGCCAGGTGCCTTTTCTGCAGGAGGATGGTCCAGATGACGGTGTTGTGGCAGCTGTGGAGCCTGTGGAGCCTGTGGACAGTGATGAGGAGGAAGCTGAGGAAGAAGACAACGACAACAGGGAGTCAGTCATACAGCAATATTTCCAGTGACACACAGGTGAGAACATTTTCGGTTTGAACATTACATTCACTGTCACACGTCTTCCTCTATCCTGTGTGTAAATTATAGGGATTATCTGGTAATTGAGTTGTTTCTTTCCATTACGGTTTCACAGGTGTGGTCACCTACGTGTGTTATCTACTTGCATCCTTCAAGGACTTTTGATGTGTGACATTGGTATGTTGCCTTTACATCTCACAACGCATTTTGAAACTGTCATAGATATTACATTTTAACAAATCATAGACTGACTCCAGATTGTTTTGTGTTTCAAGGGTGTTTATTGAAGTGCTCAGAAATGGGAGGGGGTTGTAAAATGAGGATGGGTAATGGCGGAGGAATGTCCATGGCAGAGTCCAGTCTATTAGTCTCACAGGTGCACTGCCCATATGGGCATAGGAAGTGGAGCTGGGGCAGTTCAAGTATGGACAGGGTAACAAAGTGGGTCAGTGGGGGGACAATCAGGGTGGTCTCATTTCCTGGCGGGGGTCTTGCCATCTTGCTCTGTCCTGTTCCTGGCTCTCAGGGACCACTTGCGTGGTAGTTGTCCATCTGCAGGGGGTGGGGTGCTGGTGTGGTGCTCCTGTGTCGGGGCGTCCTGTCCACTAGTGCCGGCGGAGGTGGTGGGCAGTTCATCGTCCTGGCTAGTGTCAGGGGCCCCTTGGAGTGCTACGGTGTCCCTCAGGGTCTGCTGTATGTCCTTCAGCACCCCTACGATGGTGCCCAGGGCGGAGCTGATGGTCCTGAGCTCCTCCCTGAACCCCAAATACTGGGCCTCCTGCAGGCGCTGGGTCTCCTGAAACTTTACCAGGACCGTCGCCATCGTCTCTTGGGAGTGGTGGTATGCTCCCATGATGGAGGTGAGGGCCTCGTGGACAGTGGGTTCCCTTGGCCTGTCCACCCCCTGTCGCACAGCAGCCCTCCCAGTTCCCCTGTGTTCCTGTGCCTCCATCCCCTGGACTGTGTGCCCACTACCACTGCCCCCAGGTCCCTATTGTTGTTGGGGTGATGGGTTAGTCTGGGTTGCCTGTAGTGGTGGACACACCGCTGATTGACCTGTCCTGGGTACGGAGGTTTGGGCTCGCTGGTTGGGTGCTGTGCTGGTGTTACCAGAGGGTGGAAGGTCAGTGTTGGGCTGTGCCTGTGCAAGGGGAACTGACTGTCCCGAGGCCCACGATGGTCCGGGCTGTTCATCAGGATCCAGTAGGGCAGAGCTGCTATCGTCACTGTGGGCCTCTTCTGGGGGTGGAGTGGTGTTGGCTGGACCCTCTGGTGTGGTGACGGTCCTTCGGGTTCCTGCAGGGGCATAAGAGCATGATTAATGCATTTGTGTGTGTGATGGTGTGCAATGGGTGGGTGTCTGTGTACCCCAGTGCAGGCATTCCTGTGTGAGGGCTTGAGTGATGATGGTTAGGGGGTTGTTCTGGGTATGTGCAGTGGGCATGCTTTAGTGAGGGGTGTCCATGCTTATTTGTGTCATGCAGGGCTTGGTGTTGGGATGAGTGGTTTGTGTTATTAGTGCAGTAGTGAGGATTTGGAGTGATAGGGGAGGGTGTGAGGGTGGGGGTGTGTGATAGCATGCAGGTAGGGTGGGGGATATGATAGTTAAGATTTGACTTACCAGTGTCCCATCCTCCACCGACTCCTCTGAAGCCCTCTGGATGCATGATGGTCAAGACTTGCTCCTCCCATGTTATTAGTTGTGGGGGAGGAGGTGGGGGTCCGCCGCCATTCCGCTGAACCGCGATGTTGTGTCTGCAGACCGTTGAACGCACCTTCCCCCATAGGTCGTTCCACCTCTTC
The DNA here is from genome assembly GCF_031143425.1 of Pleurodeles waltl. NCBI lineage: Eukaryota > Metazoa > Chordata > Amphibia > Caudata > Salamandridae > Pleurodeles > Pleurodeles waltl. The sequence continues at coordinate 868,820,847 of NC_090449.1, forward strand.
CTGATGTCCTCCCTATTTCTTGTGTGCTGTCCCACAGCGTTGACCCTGTCCACGATTCTGCGCCATAGCTCCATCTTCCTGGCTATGGAGGTGTGCTGTACCTGTGAGCCAAATAGCTGTGGCTCTACCCGTAGGATTTCCTCCACCATGACCCTGAGCTCCTCCTCAGAGAAGCGGGGGTGTCTTTGGCGTGACATGGGGTGGTGTGTGTGATGTGTGGGGCGGTGTGAGTGTTGATGTGTGTGGTGATGTGTAGTGGTGTGTGGTGTTTTGTGCGTCAATGTTGTGTGGGTGATGGTGTTGTGTGCCTCTGTATGGAGGTGTTTTCTTGGCTGTGCTCTCTCTCTGGCCTTCGTCCATGAATTGTGGTCGTAGGGGTTTGTGGGTTATGTGGGTGTGTGTTTTATATTGTGTTGGGTGTGTGGGAGTGGTGTTTGTATGTGTATCAGGTGTGTATATTTCGAATTGTCCAATGTGGCGGTGTTTTGGAGATGTGTGTGTATTTTGAGCGCAGTGGTGTGTACCGCCAATGGAATACCGCGGTTGAAAGACCGCCGCGTGGATTCGTGGGTCATAATAGCATGGGCATGTTTCTGTTGGCGTGGAGGTGGAGGTTTTGTTTTCGCCACTTTAACACTGACCTTTGGTGTGGCGGAGTTGTGCGGGTGTCTGAATTTCGGCGGATTCCGAGATGTGTGTCATAATAGCTGTGGCAGACTACCGCCGCGGTGTATTGGCGGTCTTCTGCACGGCAGTAAGCGCCTTTTACCGCCAATGTTGTAATGACCCCCATAATCTTTGACATGTTATGATGCAACATCAATTGTCATCGCTAAGGTCTATCACAATCATTCTAGAAAAAGTTTAGCACATTAAACTTCACCTTATTTGGGGTAAGGCTACTGGCACACTGACAGCTGCCTGTCATAGTCTTAAATATGACTTTTCTGTTCCTCACATATTTGTTGTAGTGGTACAATCATCAGGGAAGTTTCAATAGACTTGACTTCTGAACCATTTATGCCATATGTCAACTTGCATGGATATATGTTCAATACATGTTTGGAAGGCTCAGACAATTGGTTGTAGTCCTCAATACCATTGGTCACCTTTATCATGTTTGAGTCCTAGTGTGTGCCTTTGTGTCTGACAGTAAGCCACACATGTCATTTGGTTCTGTTCTCATGGACATAGCTTCACACAATGCAGTCATTTATATGAGTTGATAGAACACTGAGAAAAGAGAATGATACATGTGATTATGGTGATTTATTTTATGTTCACATTTTCTTTCCAATGCACTACAATGTCCAGTTCACTGACCCCATAAGAGCTAGTGAGCCAGGTTATGTACATACAGAGTCTAAGACTGAGGGACATGTTATGAGACATGTGTAGGAGAAGTCTGCATTAGTGAGGAGGTGTCCAAATTGGCAATAGGTGGGAATTGAGACAATGACAGTCCATACAAGATAATTAAACAGTGGTAGAGTAAAGAGGGCACATTGCCAACTGTCACATCACTGGCAGCATTGTAAGCACAGAACTGAAGAGATACTGTCCATGCGGCACAGACTGGAGCTGACAGTTGGTTTTACATGTAAATGTTGTTCCTTCCACATCTTCATCTTCTGATGTGTATGGTGCCTCCTATGCCATGGGTGGTGCTTTTGATGAAGTTGAGGGGGCCACACACACATCAGGGGATAGAGATGTGGAATCAAAGTCCTGGCAGCTGCCATTTGTGGGAACACATAAGGCATCACTGCAGCAAGGTGGGACTGCTGATTTTGCAAAACCGCTGCTACATCACGGCTGTGGGCAGCCATGTTTTCCCTGAGGGGGGACACTACCCACTGTATGGACTCTAGGGTATTTTGTATAGCCCCCAGCCTGTTATCTATCATGCTGCTACCACTTTGGGAGGGTAAATTGTTCAAGCCTCTGCCTCATGACAGCAGCTATGTTGGGCAGTGATTGCTGGAGTCCACGTAGCAGGGAGTGGGTGCGTCTGATGGTAGCTGAGTTGTCCTTATTTGGACTGAGGCACCTCTGAACTCCCTCTAGACTGCCTGCCATGGTCTCCATCCCCAACTGCACCTGATGTGCCAGCTCTTGCTGGACTGCACTGTTGTCTGAAAGGTGATATCTGGGTCCTAAGAGTCCAGGGCTGTGGCAGGACTGGTTAGTGCTGTGTGTTGGTAGTTGGGTGGTTCATGTGGAGTACCCGCAACACTGTGTGTTGTCCCTGTGACTGGAGGTGGTATCTGGAAGGAACAGAGGACATCCTGGAGAGTCTTTTCATTGATGGTCAACAGCTGGTCATCCATGTCATGTGTAAAATCCAGGACAGGTAGGTCCGCAGGAGGTAAGGTATCATCCTCTGCAATGGGATAGTGAAAGGTCAATCTTTGACTGAAGTTGCTCTTGACATGGCTCATCATTTACTTGCTACTGGTGGCTCAGTAACATGTGACAGACCCCCACATCAGGGCACACATTTGTGGAGCCCTAATGGCACACTCAGCCACCTGAACATCATGTGTGTGTAGTCATCATTTACACAATCTGTCAGTCTACAGTTCCCAGTGTGTTACACCCTTCTTGATATTTTAATCATGGTCTTCAACATATGTACCCCTTTTATTCACTTGACTGTGTAAACTTTGAAAGACATGTTCCATATTGGAGATGTTCAGATATACTTGGAATTTGTTCTTACAGATATTTGAGTTACTATGTAACTGATCTGCCATCCTACATGTGTTGTTGGAGTGACAGTAGGGAGTGAGCCGTCCACATGCATTCTCCTAGACACTAAGGCCCTCATTACGACCCGCCCGCCAAGATCAGACCGATGGGCAGCCAACCAATGCAGCCGCACCCTCGCCACCGCCATTTGGAGATCCCCGCTGGGCCGCAACACAGGGGCCGGCTCCAAATGGAGTCGGCGGTGTTGCGGCTGTGCGACGGGTGCAGTTGCACCCATCGTGCTTTTCACTGTCTGATAAGCAGACAGTGAAAAGCTGCACGGGCCCTGTCAGGGGGCCCCTGTACTGCCCATGCAAGTGGCATGGGCAGTGCAGGGGCCCCCAGGGGCCCCGCAACTCCCCGTACCACCAGCCTTTTTCCTGGCGGTTCAAACCGCCAGGAAAAGGCTGGCGGTAGGGGGACTCGTAATCCCCTGGGCAGCTCTGCTAGCAGCGCTGCCCTGGCGGATCGCTACCTCTGACCTCTGACCTCTGAAGCACCGCCAGCCTGTTGACGGTGCTTCCGTCAGAACAGCCCTGGCAGTCTTGTACCACCAGGGTTTTAATGACCCCCTTTGAGTGATGTGTCCAGCATCCTGCTCCACTCATTGTGAGATTCAACCACATTGTGTGTATCTGAGCAAACAGGGTTTCCTCCCTTCCTGCAAGATAACACTTATCTGTGCATCTCCGGTTTCATTGTTGTATATCTGCAAGGTTGGGTGCATTGCTGGGTTGAGTGCTGTTTTGTTGGAAGGTAAACCTTCCTGTTTACATGACTCTGTGGGACAGATTTACAAGGTCCTGTCACCAGCAGAGATTCACTTTTAGCAATGCTCCGGTGGCACGTTTCAGTGCTCCATTTTTACAAGGAAGTGCATTGCCACTGTTTGTGGCATTACACATCCTTGTAAAAATAGGCCCCTCCAACTCTGTTTTCTGCATCAGAGGGGCGTGCAATAGGTGTTACAGTGGCCTTTACACTACAACCTCAATAACTTATCATGCTGCCCCAGATTTACAAGAAATCTAAAATTTGTGGAAGCAGCAATTACTGACGCCAACCCAGGGTTGGCTTTAACATGGCAAAATGAAGATGTATGCTTTTCTTCATCCTAGTTGTTTGCTTTTTCCATGTGTGCAGCATTTTGCAGCACACATAGGAGAGGCACAATGCCATAGATTTTTGTTCATGTACAGGAAGGTGTCCCTTCCTGCACATAAACAATCAGTCTCCTCAAAGCAGACACTCTTGCATTATGGAGCAAAGATGTCTCCGTTGGCGCATGCATCTTACTTCTGAGCCAGCACAGGGAGAACCGCAGGGGTGAACCGTATTCCTGTAAATAAGCTGCATCTCTGCATTTCAAAAGTGGCTCAGCACTGCTACTTTTTGTGCAGCAGCGCGCTGCACCATTTTGTCATGAATCTGGACCTGAGTTGCTAGTATGTGGAAAGGCCACCCACTTCCATCATCTGTGAGCACACGTAGTGGGAGTCAGACCTTAAAACATTTTGAGGCGTGCTGCTGCATGGATGCATCATGTTGGGACACCACATCAAGGGTGGCATTGTAGTTGTGGTACTAAGAACAGACATTGTAGTATTCTTATTGTGGACTACTTTCAATGTGTGTTGCAATCATTGTCAAATATTGTAAGTGGCAGACAGCATTCCAGTTAGTATATTTAGCAGAATGTGTTCCTTCCTGCAGATGATCATTAGGACAGACAAAAGGGACACCCCTACAGCATGCAAGTTGTGTGGCAATGTTGGTAAGGTCCCTCAAATATTTGGGAATTACTAAGGTTAGTAGAGGGATGCATTGACTATCTGTGAAAAGCACACATCGCTGGACATTTGAATTGATGCTGCACAGCGGAGCAAGCAAAGCTGTTGCACTGTGCGTTTCTTCATCAATGGGTATTTATGTGCCAGTATATCCATACACAGACATCATAGTGCTGTACCCAAGCATCTAAAATTTCTGACTTGTACATGAGTGGTGGATAGAGATAGGTGATGCTTAAAATGCCAAGGTGAAGCACTTTGCATTCCTCATCCTGGTGTATTTTCCATGTGCCCCTTTCACACCAGACACTGCATGTAACAGGCATTCCATTTGTATATTTGTGATCTTCCATGCAGCACATATGTGACCCACCCAGCTTCTGATGCCTTTGAAAAGGTCAGCACATCTGAATTAGGTTTAGTGTAGTCCAAGAACTCAGGGTGGTGTGGGAGTGACAAGTAGGTATGTGACAAGTTTGTAATTCTACAGGTTGTAGTTGTTTATTATGTGTAGCCTTTTGCATCACGCATATGGCAACCTTTCAAGGTATTTGGTGCATTGATCTCACACCACCATTTGTCTTGCAGGCCCCTTCCCTCAGCCACTGACACCATAGAAGCACATCATTTACATTGCTGTTCACCATGGTGGACATTCTCACAACAGTCTAATGAACTTTGTCACTATTTTGGTGCTTTAGAGCATTGGCACCATGAATGATGACACTAGTGCAGAAAAGCACAGGGAGGTCCATTGCATACAATGCTTGTGTCACTTTGTCATCTGCCTTTAGCATGCCTCACACATTTGGTAATTAGATGACACATTACAAAATTATGGATTGTCAGCTCCATTAGTTCTTCCCTCACTGTGTAAGGGATATTTCCTTGTGTACAGAATGTCTGCCACAGGCAAATAGTGGTGTAAGGAGGTACAAAATGGATCAATGGATGCATTGCGTGACTTTAGTAATGTGGTACAAGGGGAATGGCCAGCTTGGATCTACATTGGCAACAATTTGTATGATGGTAATGTTGCATTATGGGCTTGTAACATTGGGCCTGTGGTGCAACATTGATGCCACTTGTGGCTGTTCTTATGCATGAAGATGTTCATTTGTGCACAACACCAACCATTCCCACAAAACAGGCAACCTTATAACATGGTGAAATGGGAGCTACTTGTACAGCAGCACAAATGATGATCACAGACATGCCCCATCTGTTGTATATGTTCACTTTTGTGCCCATTCACAAATGGTGCATGGAGGTGTGTGAGAGTTGTTATTGGGCCACCCTGTGCAACTAGCGTAGGACATGTTACACACAGAGTGTTACACATGGGCAGGTGGATCATTGGCAACAGTGAAGCAATTGGTGGGATGTTTGAGAAATGTTTGGTGCATGTAGGAGGGAAGGTGTTGGTGCATCTGATGTGTTGGGCTATTATTGTCCAGGTTTCAGGGAAAATGATGGAGTGCAACAGTGTGCAGCATTTGGTAGTGCCACTTCATCAATTTCAATACGCCTGGATGCACTATTTTAAAGCATGTATGGCGCAGCCCTGTGTTGGCCCCTGCATCAGTGAAATATTTGCTGCTGACTGCCAATGCACTCAACCTTGCACCACGGAGCAAGGATGGCTGCGTTGCAAGGAAGATTGTTTTTGGGCAGGAAGGGACACCTTCTGCAGAAAAATACAATCTTCTCTAGGAATTCGCACAGGAAGGTAAGCATTTCTTTTAGTTGCGCCATTCTAACACCACCCCTGAAGTGGTGTTGGATTTAGTTGCAGCCTCATGTTTACATAAAGCCTTTAATCTGGGACAACAACAATATGCAATGGGTGTTGTTGTGGCTCTGATTGCACACACCTTCCAGGCAAAGTGCTGATTGTGAAGCAGCCATTTTTACAAGATGGTGTTAAGCCATAAACAGTGGCTTAACGCCACGTTGTGAATATGGTTGAGTGCATTGCGCCACAAGAGCGTCACTAAAAGTGAGGCTCCGGTGGTGATAGGGTCTTTGTATTCTGGCACTATGCATCCCGAGGCGATCCTTTTGCATGTATTCAGTGTGTCCTATGTGCCTTCTCCTTGTGCCATTTGTAAATTTTCAGATAGCCCCCCACTGCAACTTACCTTGTGTTTGTGGTAGGTCTTGGTAGGCTGCGATGTCCTGTCTACGATTCTAGTGACCAACTCCTCCAGGATGACAGCTGTTTCCATCTCCTCCAGCTCATCCAGGTCCTCCTGGAGTGAGGCACTTCCACCCCCAGTCTGCAGTGCTGCCTTTAGGTTCCTGGCCAGTTTCTCTTTAGTTCTGCACTTGCAATCATGCCAGTGCTTCTCACAATCAGTGACAGTCCTCTTCACCTCTGCTACAGTGTTGACTTTATCTACTATTGCCTGCATATAGCCTCTCTCCTACCTATTGGCAATTTGGAGGTTATGAAGAGCTGGTTTTGGTGCTCCGTCACCTCTTTGACCAAGATGCCATTCTCCTCATCACTAAAGCATCACTTCCGCTTCTGCTTCTCCTGGGACTTTGCTGGCCCCTCCTGGCTCGTATTAGGCTCATCGGGAACTTTCTGGGGTCTCTCCTGGCCAGCATTCTCCATTTTGTCTTCCTATTTTTTTTCCTTGCTTGTGTGCTTTTTTTATGCTAATGCTACTAAATATGAAGCTAACACGCTTTGCATCAAAAAAATGACGTCAATGTTCTAACACCACTTTCATAGCATTAGCATAATTTTTCTTTCTGGCATTTTGCAAGGGTTAGCAGCACTTTTTACGCTAACTTTTCTTTGGCGCCATGATGCATTGCTTTTTAAATATGGTGCACAGATGATGCTAAGGAATGGCATTAGCCAGCGGTAATTTTTTTGACTCTCAACTGCACTGTAAGAGCGCATTATTTTCCTGGTGTCCATTTCTTGTAAGCCACCAAAGATGTGTACTTTCAAAATAGCCTAATACTTGAAATAGCAGTTTTGAATAGCTTTGCACATTCAGTATTAAAAAGATATTCATAGATAAAAATAACATGATCTGGACAATTAAGTACTAATGAGTACAACGATTTTACAGAAAAACGGACGTGGAGCAGCTTATATACTGTGTATGAAAAATCGTTTTTATGCTTCTCTACATATTCTACATCATTTGAAATCTATAATCTTGCATTATTTATGTTGGTAAACAGAAGTGGTTTCTGATGCGGTATTTTCAAAATTAAGTGCAAGCTGCAGATATTAAATATTTTATGATATGCTAGTTGAAATATTTCTATTTATTCGCTACATTTTATAGATGCTGCACGAATGCGCCGAATCCTTGACTTTTTGGTAGACATCACAGTATCTGGCAAGCTTTTCATTCTCCTGTTTAGGAGGCTCTCTGATAAATAAAGAAGCATGTTGTAAAGTAAGGCTTGTCCAGCCTGGGTGCAAGAGGAGAACATGTGCCGGATATTTACACAAGACAATTTTACATGGAATGCATCTAAATGAAACTCATTTGCATATTCAGTGGGTGATTTGGTTGATGAATATTAAGGGTTGGTAAAAGTGAACTGATGAGTGATTTCGAGGGAGAATTCAGTAGGTATTCCTTCCTATACAAAAACGATCCAGTCCGAAACGCTGGTATCCTTGCACTATGGTGCAAGGATGTGTACATTGGCATTAGATTGCCTGAAAAGCACCAGTGCAATGAGAGAGAAGTGCTCCATATCTCAGTTAATATGCTGCATTCCTGCTCTATCCCTTCCATGCAATAGAGCACAGTAATGTTCTTTACTGCGTTGTGCTGTGTGAAAAGTTAGTAAATACGGGCCAAGATATCTTCCCTGAAGTTCCCTGGGAGGAAGCACAGGAAGTGGTGGATGCCTGCTCCATCTTCCTGCAGGTAGTGGTGCCTAGCAGGGGCCATTATGCTAGGGCTGAATGTGATTGTTTGCACTTTCAGTTCAGTAGGAGAAAGTAGGTGTCTGCACTGTCAGTACAGCAGCCCACAGTACACTAATAGGGACCTGTATGTTTCAGTTCCTGCTAGAGCTGCCACAGGGTTCAGGTGACAGGGGATTCTCAGTTCAGAGAATCATATATGACTTAGCCTGGACATCAGCCATGCCCAGAGACAATGGTGATGGTCTCTAATTAGAAAGATTCCTGTCATATCATGGCAAAAGAACCCTGCGAAAACTTAGTGCTGCCCATCTTGCCTGTGGTAGTTCCTTCCTTTCAAAATCAGCACAGCTCATCTGCATGGCAGGATGCTTTCTTTGGAAAGCTTATCAGTATGGCTTATCTTTGAAACACATGTCAATGACAGGGATATTAGCTTTGATTTTATGCTGACATCTGGGCTAGCAGAAATTCATGTCTTTTTCAGGGCAGCAGGTCAGTGTCTAACAAGGTGCCACGTTGTGATTTTGAGAATGCTTATGTTTAGAAATGGGGTTGTCGCGTAGGCTGTCATTATTCTAATGAGACTACTGGATCTGATCGGCAGAATCGCCTGCAGTGTGGGAGACTGAGTCTTAACCCACTGCAGGTGAAACCTGTTGCCCTATTCTGAGTTTTGCACCGGCTAACTAGCAGTGCCTCATCTACACAAGTGTAGGGATGATTGGGCAGCCTAGCGCATGACTGAATTGACTCCTCGGGGAAATCGTGGTCACTCAGATCTCATTCGTTTCTCTCAGTTAAATTAGTCTCAAATATACAATGACAAACAGAGGCAGTATATGTTTCAATAAGGTTTTAATGAACCAACTGCATCTTAGATAATAAAGCATGTACTGCAAAAACCATGACGAAAAAGCATGACAGAACTAAAATTGTGACAAGGAAAATGAAGAATAGAAATAACGCTACCATATTGTCACTAGAGTCAATAGACTAATTCCTACCTAAGCTATTATAGAGCACAGCATGTTAAGCTCTAGTAATGCCCTTCAGGTTCCCCTGAGAAGACATCATCCCCAATACCTGATCAAAGGCCTGAAGTCTGCATGAGCATCTGTAACAAAGCATTCATCAATCAGCATACAGCTGTGGTAATCTGGCTGGAATCTCCCTCTAACGTGGATGGGACAGGGGAGTGTTTTTATAATATAACAGCTGGTGTTCTGAGAAAATGTCCCTGCGTGAGGATGTGTATATTTTTATGAATACCAGAGACAAAGCGTTACCATGCTTTACCGGCAACCTATCTCACTGCAGCCTTGAGAGAAGCACAGAGTGAACAAGAATGTCTTGTTTAAGAACGTAGTGCTGGCCTAAGCAAAGAACAGCTAGATAGAGAAAAATAAAACAAGACCGCTAATGTGGCTATTGTTAAAATAATAAACAAAGCTAAATAAAGTACATCTAGGTTAAAGTGCACAGCGGCAGGTCTACTGTGCTAAAATAACATGCATGGAGCTATAACTAAAATGGCTACACAACACCCTCCCCCTGCCGGTTTAAAGGTGGTTCAAAGCCTAATAAAGTATACAAGCTACTAAAACGCAACCTAAAATGTATATATAAGAATGTCAATAATGACAAGTTAAAAGGACACTTGAGCACATATAAAAGGATAATTAAAAATATTAACTTGTGGCGTAAAAAGGACGAATTTCAAGAGTCAGAGTCATTTTGGAAGTTGCCAATTGAATCCGGGACAATTGAAGACAGGAAATCTTCCACTTCGGTAGGAGTTAAAGTAGGAAATGCATCACCAAGAAGGACCAAGGAGCATTCGTGTTCCATAGCCTGAACTTCAGCCAAGGCAGCAGCATTCTGTGGTGTGCCCAATATTGAGTTCAGAGCCACATCCTCCGTGAAGGGCAACTGGAAAGCAGCTTCCCGTAGCAAATGCACCCTCAACATGCATGTCTGGTAATGAGCCCTTAACAAGAACATCAACAGATCAGCGTCCAATGAAAGCAGGCGCTGGGTAGAAAGACAAACTTCCAGTGCATGTTCGAACGAGCACCAGAGGCACCGAAACACTGGCTGTACACATTGAGAAACTGGTCTGAATGATAAAGACCATTCACACTCCAATTCCTCTAGGAGTGTTGCTCCAAAGTACCACATCATGCGTTCACAACACAGCGGTGCTGGTGGGAGCGCTTTCATTCCATTCCATTCAGCCATTGCACAGAAAAAATATAAATAGCAAAATGCCACCTATTACAGCCAAAGTTATTGGAAATCCCCCGAATATAATGGAGAATATTGAGTGGATGGCTGATGGTATTAAACAGAATATGGAAGAGAAGGTATGAACAAAACCAGAAACAACAGACTTAAAAAAAGTTGCGATTCCAGTAGTACTGGGTGCATTAAATATTCATCCCACGAGTTCACCAAAGTGTCTCGGAAAGTTGGTACTTAAAAGCGACTGTATCTCTGCTGATGACCTTACCGCCTGGCGTGCGTAGGTCTTGCATGCAGATGTGAGTGCCACATGTTTTTGGAACAATAAAGCCTTGAGTCTGCTCAATTTGTCGAAATTCCCATTTGAAATAGCAATATGGGGCCAAATGTCAGCTACCTCTTTTTGTCTAGTGGGAGGAAAAAGTATGTTCCCACAGCATGTAACAATCTTAGAGACCGAAACTACTTAAACGATTCCGTCTCGCATCCCACAACAGTCTTCACTATTGAGAAGAACATAGCTGCCATTTGAAAGCACCTGGAATGTGGGTCTAATTAAGGGGACTGGAACTCCCTTCAGATAACAAGCCGAATTCGCTGCTGAAGCGTTTCACGCCCCGAGCAAGGACAGCTGTTTACAAACCTTTGAATGGCTGATGGAAGTCACACATTCACTACCACTAAGAAAGACCTATTTCATGAAACTCAGACATTTGTACGAGAAGGGCAGCTCCCACACCCCATAGATGTAACTATCTGCCAGCCTTTCACATCTGCCTACTGGAATGTGTTTTACACACAACGTGAATTGAAGTGTTGAAATAGGCAGATTAATGACCCCATGTATTAACCATTCAGCAGATGGTATTTCAGCCACTGAAAGGCAACTTTTCTAACTTTTCGATGTTTAACATGACATAAGTCGCTTCTTTCTTAGCCATTAGTTGTTGTTGTCGCTTTAAATTAAATGTAGAAAATATGTTCCTCGCTAACGTGTTGCCAGGGAATGCGAACTGCCTCCAATGTTTGACGTGTCCAACCCAACTGCATAATGGACCTTAGTTGACTTTGACCATGATGTAAAGAAGACATATCACTTTATCTTACGTCTATTGCAGAAGAGATGATGTTGTTTAGAGTGTATATCCGGTCGGACAGGGTATTAATTCCATTATCTACAACAGCTAATGCCTTCTGTAAATTTTCCTGGTCTATTTGCCTTAACTGGGCAGCAGCTTCTTCTTGGGAAAGCTTCAAAATGTAGTTATTTACTTCATATAAGAAGCGCTTTCTGTGCTGTTTTCTGGGGCCTAACAGAAAGTCCTGTAAATCAGTATCATTAGGCAGGAGACTGAGGTGTTCACTAACCACAACTAGTGAGGAACTCTTTAACCATTGCTGGCATAGTTTCCCTACACTGTATGTTGTTATTATACCCGCATGTTCGGATGATACATAGCAAGGATCTGGCCTACTTGTTCTAAAACCGCCCCCATGGAGTTTATAAAACGTTTGTGACACCCATTGATATCTATTGGCCACAATAACCACCCACCAGGGCGTGACAGTGAAGCATTAAACATGCCATTCTGGACTCATTCATTGAGCTGATCTTCAGTTACATTTACATAACTTTACCATTTGTGAAATTTCGCAGGGGCGGTAATACTGGGCGCATTCAATTCCTTAATCTTTGCTAAGCCTAAACAACTTGTTTGTTGTACAGTTTCATTAAAAAATATAATTTGAACAGGTATCAGGAATGCTCTAAACAAAGCTCCCCCCCCTTATTTGCCAATTTCATGTTCCCCGTGCACTTTTTAAGTCAATTGACGTCAGCCAGTATTCATAGCCTTCTATAGCCAACAGGAAAACAAAGGAATCCGAATACATTTCGTATCTATCAATAATATGTGTACATTTTCCATTGATGGCAATTTAAAATATTATGACTTAGCATTTTTAACATTGTACCCAGAAAAATATGCAACCTTTTCAGAATATGTTTAAGAACTCCCATGTGGTGGAGTCGGACAATGTTCCTATTGTGTGTAATTAAAAACAGTCTTTGGGGTACTTGCTCTGTGAATGAATTGGTGTCCATAATAATTATAGCAAAACATATCACCATAATTCTCTTTAGATTGATAAACATCTTCGCTTTCAAATACAGTACAATACTGAAATTCAGTCATCATGGAATCAACTGTTTTCACATCCCAGTCATCAGAAACAACTCTGGGTAATATTACATCATTCATTGAAAGTTTAAATACATCTGGTATTTGAATTACTTCTGTCAGGCCATATAAATCAAATGTTACTTTATCCCAAACAATCCCATCAGGAATTGGTATAGCAGAAATGTTCACAAAAGACAAGTCTCTGTGAACCTTGTGAGAAGAAAAATGTGGTTTTAGGACCTCATCCACCAGTTCAACTGTTGATCTTTCAAGAAGAAAATGACCATGTATTAATAGAAAGGATGTTATGACAAAGCCAATCCAAAGGGGGAAAGCTAATACAGTCAAGGAAAGCCACAGATAGTTCCATGGAGAAATAAAATAATTTGTTTTAAGCCAGTTTATCAGCTTAATTGTTTTTGACAGTTCAGATGTAGAAGAGGCGAATGAGCCTGAAAAGGTGTCATTGACATTGGCAAAGTATCCTGAAGCAGTTCGTTCAAAAGCTGGAGCCATATCTATAGATGGAGAACCAGTGGGTGTTTCGACCGCAGTGGTTTAGAATAAATGATGCCATCCGTCTGTGTTGAAGTTGTGTGAAATAGATCAATAACTTCTGTATTTTTTGTTGAAAAAGATGTCAGTGGAACTAATGCAAGATCAATATCCACCCTCCCCAAGCTCGGAGAGGTGTCAGAGTTGTTGCTCACAACTTGCAGAGGGACTTCTTGACCAGTAGTGAGAGGGATTCAGGAACTACTGAATGTTCCTCTTTGTCTGCTATGCAGAATAGGCCACATGGTGTAACTTGACATTGTCCATAGACAGAAAGCGGTTTTCTTCAGCACCAGCCAACGGTGGTAGAGTGACAGTTCTGGTACCGTGTATTCCCAAGACTGGGAATGGTGTGCAATAAGAAGAATTGAACACCTTTTTCACAGCAACCATTTCAAATACTTGATCCCCAACTTTAGGAATCCAGTCGGTAGGTGTAACTGGTACATCCTTAATTCCTGTGGAGGCAGCACTGGCAGAGGTGTTTTTTCACGGAACTGTTGTGACTCCTGTAAGACAGTGACACCTTAATTTATGTCAAAGAGTGTTTCGGCTGCCTCAATGCCAGGACCATCAAGATCTGGAACATACATTCGAGTTCCAAACAGACACTCATGTGAAGTACGATCCCCCAGGGACCTTCTAGGCAGATTGTTAAGTGCTCTCTGGACTCCATACAGGTGGTTAAGTCAACTACGACCCGTACCTAAGACTCTGGCTGTTAAGGACTGTTTTAAATCACGGTTTAGTCGCTCCATTACACTATTTCCATCGGGATGAAATGGAGATGAGTAATGGAGTTGTACCCCTAACGAAACCATGGTGTCCCTGAATGCCCTTGAAGCGAAAGCAGGGCCCTGGTCTGAGTGAAAAGCCATAGCTGCATATGTACTGATAAAGACTCGCAAATCTTTAATAAGAGTCTGAGTGTCAGCCGAGCATTGTGGCCACACCGCTAGAAAACTGGAGGAAGAATTAACAGTGACTAAAATGTATTTGTCTGTGCTATCCGGTGTTAGGGGACCACAATGGTCCAAGTACACACAATGTAATGGTTTGTTGGAAATTAGGAGGGGTGTCTGCGGTGGGTGTTTAGCAGTAGAAACCTTGATTTGTTGACAGATGTCACAGCAAAGGACATACTGTTTGGCCTGTTGTATAGACCTGGCCACCAATAACGATCTTGCAACAATGATATTGTAGACGCCACACCAGCATGGGCAGATACTACCCCCTCGTGTGCTGCTTTAATCGACTTTGATCTTATATCTTTGTTGGGAATTGCTCGAACCACTTAGCCTGGTGTTTTTACCTCAGTGTTTAAGCAGCCTCCCATTTGGTAGGAATATTTAACAGGAAATGCTTTTGGATAGGGCGTACCTTCAGGTGTAACCTTCACGGCAGACCATATGTCATCGTCCAGTTTCGCACCTAAGCGGGTTACTGCAGCAACTGTGGCCGTAGCTTCTGCTGACTTTGCAGCTTCATCAGCCAGTGTATTTCCAGCAATGTGTATTCCAACGCGCTGGTGTCCAAGTGTATGTACAACATGGACATTTGGTAGCATTTCCTTCAGATCCGCTACTTTCCCCCACAGTAGTCTGTGTTTAATGGGGTTGCCTTTAGAATCTCTGAACCCATTCTGACGCCAGTAATGCAGATATTCCTTGAAGGACTGGACATAGTAGTATGAATCACAAACAATCAGTGTTAACTGTGCAGGATCCGTATGCTCCAGTGCCATCACCAGAGCCCTGAACTCTGCTAGTTGTGCTGTGCAATCCCCTAGGGTTTGCGTGAATGTATGCTGGGACAAAATGTATTATCCTTCATGTAGCCACTCACGACTGCGCAAGAAGTGGAGTATTGATGTTTTGTGCCTACTGCAGGTTGTGCTGAGCCATCGGTGTACATGGCTCTTTGATATTCATCAATGGGCAATGTATTTGCTGGAACTGGGTATTCTAGTTCATATTGCAAAAATTCATAGTTTGTAATTTTGGGTAAAAAATGTAGTCTACATCAGTGGCTGTCAGATACGTTGCCCATTGAATCCAACGTGGATGTAATGCTTTAGCGTTTGGAACGCTGGCTTTGTTAACAGCCTCAAGGGCTGGGATTGGAGAGACGACAATAATGCGTTTGCCCTGGGCTAGTGGTCTTTCTTTGATGACAGCCATCTGAACAGCAGTAAGAATTTTCTCAGTGGGAGCAAAGCGTTGTTCTGCTGCCGAGTACAAATGTGATTTGTATGCTATTTGGACTGTCTCACCCTCATTGAAAGTTATATAGGTGAAACCAATGGCACCAGCAATTACTCTGATGACCAAATGCGTTTTGTTGTCCCTTGTATGTAAGTGTTGCAAGCACGTCTGTTTGCAAAGCTCTGAGAATGCATGTGTGTTCGACAGTCCAAAATTTACTTGAAAAATCAGGACGTATTAAGTCATATAAAGGTTTTATGCGTGATGCATAATCAGGAATGTAAGCTCTGCCAGAATTTAGGAAACCCAAAAGAGACTGGAGTTTTTTAATGGTATTTGGGGGTTGTAACTGTGCACATTTTTCCAAGAATTGTGGCGCTAGACTCTTTCCTTCACTTGTTAGCTCATATACCAAAAACAGGACGCTAAAGAAGGCTATTTTTGTTTTTTTGTAAATTTAGTTTGCAGCCAAACTCGGCAAATCTTACAACAATGTGGGCTACCCGTCTTAAATGTTGCAGCACTTCATCATCCGTGAGATAGATATCATCTACGTAAGACAATGCTTCAGGGTCAATGTCGTCCAATATTGAAGTCACACGAGCAGTCCTGGACTGTTCTTGTACCCCAGGGGTGAGCCTAGTGCGCTGAAACTTGTTAAGTCTCTACTCTCAAGGGCTATATTTTGGCAGAAGAAACCATTGGAAATACCCAATGTTATTTTGTATTTTTTACTCACTATTTTGTTCATGAGTGCTGTGCTATGGGAGTTTTGAATAGCATATGTGTGTGTATGACTGTTTAAATGTCTGTTATCTGAGACTATTCTGTAAGAATGGTCCGGTTTAGCTACTGGGAATAAGGGCTTATTCATGGGTGAGACACAGGATTCGATTACGATCTAGTACTCCAATTGTGTGAGGATTTCCCTCACAGGTGCTTTAGCATCATGTTTTATTGGATATTGGGGTTGATTTTTAATAGGGATTACATGGTAGGGGGAATTTTTATCCCATCCTATGTGGTTACGATATAACGCGGATGCCTGCGCCAATGCCCAATCGACGGCGTAGGACTCTGGGAGCTCCTCGGGAACAAGAGGAGAGAAAGAAGGTTTGATAACATCTTCCCCATATGGGCAGGTACAGACATATTCAGGTGACCAATCCTGTTCGGACAACAAAATATCATATATGTTTACGACACGGTCCCAAAAGATTGCCTCTATTGTGCTTTCAATGTCTCCTTCTAACTGTAGCATTACTATGTACACCCTATCATGCGTGGATACACGCATGTCCGCAGTTTCTACCTGTAAGAAAACATCAGTTGCTTTCACCTCCAGATGCTCTAGAAGATTCCGGCAAACTATTGTGACCTCTGCTGCGCTGTCTAATAGCACTAGTGCCCACTTCCTGCTCTTCAAGAGAGCCGTCTATTTGAATGGCATGTCGAACTGCAACCCCTGCCACATTTGTTTTTTGAATTGGGGTTTTTGTTGGGGAAGTTTCTCTTTTTTTTTGACAGATGCTTCTATTGAGCATTGTGATTCCTGTCTCGGTTTCACATACTCAGTTCTCTGTTCTGACCGGCCACTGTTTTTCCGATGAATCCTGAAAGGAATGAGATTGGCGTGTATCAGTATAATGATATCTGTCAGGCATTTTTATATTATCTCTATTTCTGAGATTGTATCTATTCTATGGGCTCTCCATATGCAGAGATTCTCCCCCTTTTTTTTTAGGTGTTTTTTTTTTTAACCCAGCGTTTCTTATTACCCTCAGGAGCTTGCTCGGTAGAATCTTTATTAGATTTAACCTGAAATTTTGGTTTTGTTGGTCTGGCTCCCAGACTATCTCGACCAAAGCTAGAGTAGGTTTCTGCAATAATCTTTGGTAGCTCACGTTCTTGACCCTGTGGCGGAACATCCCGGAGCCTCATGCAAACTGCTAGTGCGACCGCCTCCTATTTTAGGTTACTTAATATAATTGAGGACACCGTGGCAAAGTTTCCCATTAGTTCCATTCCCTAGTCCAGGGCAGGCACAGCCCCGTATTCATCCTGAATTTGTTTTATCACTTCCAGTAAATTGGCAAGTGTTGGTGTACCGTGTGAGGTAGTATAGAGCGTGGCAAACACAGTGCCCCATGCATTACAGTTCTGTACTGTGGGAACCATCCCAAATGGCAAGCACATAGTTAATATTCTATGTTTATCCAGAGGTCCCACACAGGGAAATACTGCTTGAGTGCATTTATTTTCTGAGTTAACCAGAATTTCTTCTTGTTTGGCGGGTACTTTACCCATGATCGAATGTACAGTCGCAGGGTTAATGCCTGGCGTTACTGCATGTGGTTGCACCGGAGCAGTACGTGCTGGGTGTGTGTTTAATGTTTGCATTACAAACTGTGCTAATCGTCTATATATTTCCGTCAGTTCAGCTTATAAGCGGCGGACCTCACCTATCGTTAGGTTCGCTGCAGCTGGATGAGGTGTACAAAGGGCTAATAAAGGCCAGGTTGGACCATCATTACCTAGAGGGCCTAGCCTAAGGTGTAAAATTGTGTGGGGTAGGGCACCATCAAGCCAATTATTATGTTCTTGATAAGATAGAGATATTTCTAAATACGCATATGCTCTGTAATGTGCAGGTATATTTGCAGGTGTATGATGATGAAATGTATTTGTGTTCCCATCAACTGCTGGAAAGGTGACCCAAGAATAAAT
Source organism: Pleurodeles waltl (assembly GCF_031143425.1). NCBI lineage: Eukaryota > Metazoa > Chordata > Amphibia > Caudata > Salamandridae > Pleurodeles > Pleurodeles waltl. The sequence goes on from NC_090449.1 coordinate 868,839,208, forward strand.
AAGTTCTGTTCTATAGGCTGGGTGAGCCTCAACAATAAATGTGGAGGCACCCCCCTGGGCTATTATGCCATGTGCCAATAAATGTGCAGTAAGGGGTGGTCGCATATTGACTGCAATTGCTACCTGTTGTGGTTTCGCCATAATGAATGGTAAGTTTGTTCAAAGATAAGCACACCAAATGGGGATTATCCTTTTAATAGTTCAAGCTTGAACATCCTACAACATTAGTTAGGTACTCCCCACTTCGCTGATTAGGAAATCCTCAATACCACAGACATCTTCTTATATAGTACTGAGGTGTCTTTGTATATAGTGAGACAGAGATACTCAGGAGGACCCAAAAATTAGAGCCTGACCAAAACTTTGGCGGCGCCATGTCACATGGGCTTTCATTATTCTAATGAGACTACTGGATTTGGGCGGCAGAATCACTTGCACTGTGGGGGACTGAGTATGAACCCTCTACAGGTGACACCTGTTGGCCTAATCCGGGTTTTGCTCCGGCTAACTAGCAGTGCCTCATCTCCACCCAAGAGAAGGGATGATTGGGCAGCCAAGCGCATGACCCAATTGACTCCTCACGGAAATCGTGGTCACTCAGATCTCCTCCGTTTCTCTCACTTACATTAGTCTCACATATTTCAATAAGGTTTTAATGAAACAACTGCATCTTAGATAATAAAGCATGTACTGCAATAACCAGGACAATAAAGCATGACAGAATTAATATTGTGACAAGGAAAGTGAAGCATAGAAATAACTCTACCATATTGTCACTAGAGTCAGTAGACTAATTCCTATCTAGGCTATAGTAGAGCACAGCTGCCCTTTAGGTTCCCCTGGGAAGACATCATCCCCCATACCTGAGCACAGGCCTGAAGTTACATAAGCAGCTGTAGTGAAGCATTCAGCAATCAGCTTACAGTTGTGGTCATCTGGCTGGAATCTCCCTCTAATGTGTATGGGACAGGGGAGTGTTTTTGTAATAAAACAGCCTCCTCCCTTTTTTCTGACCTCTTGTTGTTGGCTCTAGGACTCTGATCACTTTTTCACTGCTGATCAGTGCTAATGTGCATGTACCCTCCCTTCTAAATTTGGTATGATTGGCTTACACCTAATTGGCACATTTAATGTACTTGTAAGACCCTTGTACAGTGGTATCTCAATACAAAGCGCAGCTTGGGCCACCTACAGAAGTAGCCTTTCAAAGCTGTCTCAGGCCTGCTACCGTAGGGCCTGTGTGAGCAGTTTACTGGCACAGCGACCTGGCATCTAAATTTACTTGCCAAGCTGGAATGCCCCTTTTACTCATATAAGTCACCCCTGAGGTAGGCCCTAGCCCGCCCTATGGCCAGGATGCTGTATGAGTAAAAGGCAGGACATGTGCCTGGTTGTGTGGCCATTCCTATTAGTGACAAACAGCCTATTTGGTTTCTCACTGCTGTGGGTGCTGCCTTTCTCATATGATTGCATTGAAAATACCCTAACATATGTCTAGCTGGTATTGTCTAATCTATGAGGGGTAGGGTAGGCATGTTTGGTATGGTTGTAATGGTAGTGAGAAATGCTGCTAACTGGTTTAGGTGGATTTATATTACCATTATAGGAATATCACTTTTAGGAAGTGGGCATTTCTCAGTGCTTATGACTCTGGTATTTTGCAACTTACCTCCAATCCACATCTGGGGAAGAGTGCCAGCTGGGCTTTGTGCATACCTTTCAGACAGCCTCTACACAGGGAGTGTAGAGGTGTCACAGAGGTGCATCTGGGCTGGAAGAGGGAGAGGGGGGGCACACCTGCATTTGTTAAGGCTGTGCCCTGGCCTAACACAAAGGGCTTGTTTACCCCACACTGATGTCTGGACCCTGTGTTGGAGGAGAAAGGGTCACTCCTGGAACCAGTCAGTACCGATTGGACACCCCCTACCCCATTTTGTGGAGACTGCATAAAAAGTGTATAAGTACAGAGGGTCTTCTTCCACAGTTTTGGACACTAATGGACTGAGCTTGACAATGGATGCTGCTGGAGGGACTCGCCAGGAACCACCTTGGGACTGCTGCTGATGTGCTGACCTGTGATCTTCTAGGTCACTGAGAGGGACTGCCACTGCTTTTTAACCCTTGTGCTGGCTTGCTTTCTTGGGCCCTGCAATTGGTGCTCAAGTGCTGTGAACAGGGGCTGGGTGAAGTGCCCCGTTTCCCACTGCACTCAAATTCATATAGCCTGAGGGAAGCGGTGTATTTGTTCAGCACTTGAAGAGCGCTTCGTGTATCCCTACCTCAGCGTAAGGAGAGCGCTCTAATCTCTTTACCCCTCAGAGTATGAGAAGCACTTCGCCTTTACAATCAGCACATGTCGAGCGCTGATGGAAGCTTTGGTGTTTGCCCTCCCAAAGGTCCCAGAGTGCAGTGAGAGCTGAGTTTTGAAGGCACAAATGAAGTGCGTCCTGGTCAGTGCCCCCGGGGCACAGGCAGGAGCTGGCTTAGAAGGAATCACCGTTGCGGCCCAGGAAACTGAAGAGAGTGGTCTGGAAGCCCTGGAGGGCTAGGGACGAGCTCCCTGTAGGAGTAAAGCACCATGGATCAGCGCCGCTGATTTTTGCAGCTACAGAAACCAGAAGCTGACCTGGGCCGCCACCTCCCGAGGAGAGAGGAGGTGGCACCCCAAGAGGTCCTGGTGGGCTCCTGACATGCTGCCCAAGGAAGGCAATGTTCATGGGTAGCTGCGATGCAGGGCTGAGTCTGGGGACCAATCCAGATATCCGTCGAAAACAGTGAGTGTGGGTCTCCCCTAGGTGGGACCTTTTGTGGCACAAGTAGTAGGACGGGTGGTGACCCTCGACGGGGGTCCCAGATCCTTCTAGTACCGGGTTAAAATACCACCTGTTATCAGGAGAGGAGCACATGAGTTCCTAGGTTGACATGGTGGATTTTTTCTCACCATACCTCTGATACAAGAAGCACTGACACACTACAACCTTCACGTGCAGAGTGCTTTTGGGTGAGTTGCACGCTGTGTGGGATGTGCACTTCTTTGGGGGATGGTAAGAATCTGCCGTTTAGGGAATATTTTTCATGATGGGGTTGTGGCCTCCATGTTTATGTGTTCATTCTGACTTGCATTTTTGGTGATATTTCATCTTATGTGCAGTCATGATGGTGTTTTGGCATTTATGATTATTGCCCTCATTACAACCCTGGCGGTCGGTGTTAAATCGGCGGTAATACCGCAAACTGGCCGGCAGAAAAAAATTGGATTACGACCGTGGCGGAAAAGGCCAACATAGACAGACACTTTATCACTCCGACCGCCACTGCGGTACAAACAAACAGCGCAGCGGTAACCGCCAACAGACAGGCAGAAGACAATGTACCGCCCACCCTATCACAAGATGCCTATCCGCCACCTTTTGCAGGGCGGAACCAACGCGAACAAAAACACTTCAGAGACAGTACACAGAAGGGAGAACATCACCTCTCCACACCCCACGAGGAACCAGGACGCCATGGAGCCCGAATTGCAGATACTGCCGATGCTGGTCTTCCTTCTCTTCTATCAGGAGCACCGACGACGGTGGCGACGACCACGGTCAGTACTGCACCTACAACACAGGGGAGGGGGGAGGGAAAAGAGAGTGACACACACACGCAACACCCCCACCCACACCGACAACACCATACGCACAAATACATGCAGCAACAGTACACATACACCTCCTCACCCCCTGGAAGAACGCAAGGATAAAAGGAATTGATTTGAACGAATGTCAGCATGTGAAATCCAGTAAACACAATTATGGAAACCAACTACACAAGTCCGGATAGTGCACCAATCATTGTCCGTGGACCACTGGGCCCAAAATGCATGGGCGAAGCCCACACATGATACCTGACTGGAAACAGAGAGAAAACTGCTGGGGCATCAGATCGAAATGAAACAGGCACCTCAGGGGGAGGGGGGCACCTCAGCCAGATGAACGCACGATGCCACTGCTGAACGAGGGGGCTCCATGCCCATTGATGTATCCTGGGGAGTGCAAGGCCACAGTCTCTCAAGTCTCTCCAGTGGGTGGTTTGCCCACTGCTTTATCCTGGGGAGTGCAAAGCCACAGTCTCTCAAGTCTCCCACTGCTTTATCCTCGGGAGTGCAAAGCCACAGTCTCTCAAGTCGCTCAAGTGGGTGGTTTGCCCACTGCTTTATCCTGGGGAGTGCAAAGCCACAGTCTCTCAAGTGGATGCCTTTCTCCACTGGTTCTGGAGGGGGCTTTGTGCCCAGAGTGCTTCATCCTGCCAAGGACTGAGATAGTGGATGCCAATCTCTACTGGTTCTGGAGGGGGCCTGGTGCCCAGAGTGCTTCATCCTGCCAAGGACTGAGGTAGTGGATGTCAATCTCCAATGGTTCTGGAGGGGGCCTGGTGCCCAGAGTTCTCCACGTGCAGTGTGGCCGGTACAATTCCTTCACCTGGGTGTGTGTACCATGAAATTGCTGAGGTACAGGTAGCATGATACGCCATGGAGGCCGCGACATACCCCACACTGCTGCGGCTTCGCATTCCACCTTCAGGTGACAACAGTGTTGACAGTAATGCTTCATGGAAGCTGTCCAGGGTCCTGGAACTCACCACCAGCCTTGGACGACTGACCACTGGGGATGATAGGCATGTCAGTGGTGGTGCCACTGTCTGAGGATGTCGCGGGGCCGCTGGTGGTGCTGGCGGCGGTGTCTGTCGTGGTCGTGCTGGCTGCAGGGTCTGTGGTGGCGGTGCTGGCTGTGGGGTCTGTGGCGGCAGTGCTGGTGGCGGGGTCTGTGGCGGCGGTGCTGGCGGTGGGGTCTGTGGCGGCGGGGCATGTGTCAGCACCTGCTCAGGGAGAAAGCAGGATGTCTCCTGCAGCCTCGGATTGCTGCCCACTGGGGAATAGGAGGGGGACTGTTGCAGCGGCTGTAGACCTGCCAGTGGCGGTGCAGGTGGCGGTGCAGGTGGCGAGTACAGGTTGGCGTGGATGTGGACAGAAGGTGTGACACTGGTCCCTCAGTCTGTACCACCATGCCCTCTCCTGACCTGCCCTTCAGTTTTTGGCCCTTCCCCACCTTTGATGGTGACGCAGTTGTCTTGCCACTATCCCCTTTCATTTTCGCTTACCCCTTGGTGGCTGGTGATTTCGGCTTCTCACTCCGGGATGTGGTCACCTTTTTCACCTTGGCAGGTGGCGGAATGTCCTTGCCCTCACTGCGTGGCACACTGGCAGCCCTGATGGTTGGCGCACTCATGACCCCGCAGTTGCTGGCACCACTGTTCCTGGGGATGTGGTGGCTGAGGTGCTGGGCTGGGATCTGGAAAGCCTGGCCTCTGGTAAGGCAAATCTTTATTACTTTATCCCCACCCTACCTGCATGTCATCACATACCCCATTCTTACCCTCACACCCATCACCCCAACAACCCACAAATACCCCGCCAACACAACCCACACATCCCAAAAACAAGCCCTGCATGTAACACCAATGCATGGACACCCATCACCAAAGCATGTCCACTACAGATACCCACACAGACCCCAAACCAACTATCACACAAGGACAAAGCCAAGAATGCAAGCACTTGAGTACAGGGTCGCTCACCCATTGCACATGATGGCACACACAGATGCAATAATCATGCCTTTACACCCCGTCAGGACCCCTACCCAACGTCACCGGACAGGAGGTGCCAGCCCTGCTACTCCTGCGAGACCTCAGGATGCAGTATTGCCAAGACTTGCTCCTCCCATGTTGTTATTTGTGGGGGAGGAGGTGGTGGTCCACCGCCAGTCCTCTGTACAGCAATCTGGTGTCTGAAGACCACGGAACGCACCTTCCCCCGTAAGTCGTTCCACCTCTTCTTGATGTCATCCCGTGTTCTTGGATGCTGTCCCACTGCGTCGACCCTGTCGACAATTCTGCACCATAGCTCCATCTTCCTTGCAATGGAAGTCTGCTGCACCTGTGATCCGAATAGCTGTGGCTCTACCCGGTTGATTTCCTCCACCATGACCCTGAGCTCCTCCTCAGAGAACCTGGGGTGTCATTGAGGTGCCATGTTGTGGTGTGGGTGATGTGTGAGGTGGTGTGTGTTGTGATGTGTGAGGGGATGTGTTGTGTGTTGTTTGAGGGGCGTGGATGTTGTATAAGTGATGGTGTTGTGTGTCTGTGGATGCTGGTGTTGTTTTAGGTAGTGTCTCTCTCTGGCCTGCTTTCACATTTCTGGTAGTAAGGGTTTGTAGGTGATGTGGGTGTGTGCTTTATATTGGATTGGGTGTGTGGGTGTGGTGTGTGTATGTGTATCAGGTGTGTGTATTTTGATTTGTCCAATGTGGTTGTGTTTTGTAGATGTGTGTGTAGTTTGAGAGCGGTGTTGTGTACCGCCAATGGATTACCGCGGTTGAAAGACCGCTGCGTTGATTCGTGGGTCGTGATAGTGTGGGCGTATTCTTGTTGGCGTGACGGTGTGGGTTTTGTTATCGCCAGTTTATCACTGACCTTTGGTGTGGCGGACTTGTGTGGGTGTCTGTATTATGGCAGATTCCGAGCTGTGGGTTGTAATACCTGTAGCGGAATTCCACGGCCGCAGCGGTATGTTGGCGGTCTTCTGCACGGCAGTAAGCGGCATTTACTGCCAGGGTTGTAATGAGGGCCTATGTGTTTACTATGACGTGCATGTTTGGTAATAATGACAACCAGATCCGCCGCGGTCAGAATCACCCCCACAATGCTATGGTCCATTGGCTAATGTTTTCTTTTTCCCTTCTAATACTTTAACCAGTCACCTAAGTAAGTGCATACATGCAGAATTCAAGCAAGGAGCTGTTGAGGAGGAAACACTATGGGGATTATCACAACTTTGGAGGAGGTGTTAATCCGCCCCAAAAGTGACGGATATACCACCAGCCGTATTACGAGTTCCATAGAATATAATGGACTCGTAATACGGCTGGTGGTATATCCGTCACTTTACTGTCACTTTTGGGACGGATTAACACCTCCTCCAAAGTTGTAATAACCCCCTATGTTTGTGCACATAGGCTCACCTTTGCCTATATAGGGGGTCATTCTAAGTCTGGCGGGCGGCGGAGGCCGCCCGCCAGACTTCCCCCCTCCAAAATACCGCTCCGCGGTCGCAAGACCGCTGAGGGTATTTTGGCTTTTGCACTGGGCTGGCGGGCGACCGCCAAAAGGCCGCCCGCCAGCCCAGTGCAAAAACCCTTCCCACGAGGACGCCGGCTCAGAATTGAGCCGGCGGAGTGGGAAGGTGCGACGGGTGCAGTTGCACCCGTCGCGAATTTCACTGTCTGCAATGCAGACAGTGAAATTCAAAGTGGGGCCCGCTTACGGGGGCCCACGACACCCCATACCGCCATCCTGTTCCTGGCGGGTGAACCGCCAGGAACAGGATGGCGGTATGGGGTGTCTGAATCCCCATGGCGGCGCAGCGAGCTGCGCCGCCATGGAGGATTCAGAAGGGCAGCGGAAAACCGGCGGGAGACCGCCGGTTTTCCTCTTCTGACCGCGGCTGAACCGCCGCGGTCACAATGCCCTGCGGGGCACCGCCAGCCTGTTGGCGGTGCTCCCGCCGACCCTGGCCCCGGCGGTCTAGTACCGCCGGGGTCAGAATCACCCCCATAATGTCAAGACGTGGTCATACATTAGATGGTTGCTATCTCCCAGCACATTTTGGAATTAATTCATAGCACTTTAAATGTAGGATTTCTAGCGACTAAAGATATTGGTTAGACTGGACTTCCTTGGCGTGGTCTTCCCCCAACATTTTGCCTTATATCCTTCTGTTGTTGCTGAGTTTTGGTTTAGCTCACTTTAAGACTATGCATACTTTCACACTTCTAACCAGTGCCAAAGTGCTTGTGCTCTCTCCTTTAAACATGGTAAGATTAGCTTACACCTAACTGACACATTTTATTTGCTTTGTAAGTCCCTAGTAAAGTGGCACTACATGTAAATTAGATGCTACTTCTGAGTCTGCAGAAGTTATTGTGCCACCCACTTAAGTAGCCCCTTAACTCATGTCCCAGACCTTCCATTGCAGCCTAAATGCAGATTTAAACAGCCAATTCAAAATGGCAATATAAATCCCTTGCCAAGCCTTAAACTCAATTTTTATTGTACATCTGTCACCAGTAAAGTAGCTCTTAGATAGCGATTAAGGCACAGTGCATTGTAATTAAAAAGTTGGACATGTGCCTTAAAGTTTTACATGTCCTGATAGTGAAAACCTCCTAAACTCTTTTTTTCACTACTGTGAAGTCTACATGTCTCAAAGGATAACATGGGGTTGCTTTATTACATTTAATAAGTGCTAATGTTTGATAGCAACAATGTAAGCATTCCATGTTTGGTATCGATGAAATTGAAATGAACAATCCTCTTCAATGGTAAAGTTGGATTTTACACTACAATTTTGAAAATGGCACTTTTAGAAAGTTGGCATTTTCCTGCCCTTAACCTTTTAGTGTCTGCAGCCTGTCATAGGTCACATGACTGGGTGTGACAGTTAGACTTTGTGAATTTCTCCCAGACAGTCACACAATAAAGAGATTAGGTGTGCCTGAATGAGCCATCTGTTGGAAGGTTGGGGGGGTAGAGCTCAGGACACTCCCATTTGCAACTAAATAGACTGTGTTCTGCCTTCACACAAAGGGCTTATCAACTCCACTTTGTCACTGAAACCAGTTTGGACCCAGGGCAGAAGAGTCAGGAAATTCTAAGCACTTCAAAGAGAAACCTCTAGACACTTCTCCCATCTTCAGCTAGGACCCACAGACACACTCTTCAATTTAGTCCTGGACTTGCAGAAGGACACTCACAGGACTGCCTGCTGCTGTGACCTGCTGTGCACTCTATATAACTGCTTTGCTGCACCTCTAAGTGATTCCAAAGGTTAGTTTGTTGGCTTCCTGTTCAAAGCCACAAGGACACAAAAGGCTCCCAGTATCTTGCACCTGAACGTAGCCTATGTGAGTTCTGAATTCCCAAGTGGTGTCTCACCAGCCCTGGTCCCTTGGCTGTGGTGGTAAGGGTGCCCAGATATCGAAACCCCAAATCTTGGCACTTAAAGAAATATTGACTAAAAACTGCTCTGAGAATGGAGGGAAGACTGGGACCAACCTGCTCATGGATCTTCCCAAGGTGCATGGATCTTCCCACGGTGCATCACCAGTCAGCCTAACTTAGCAGCTGATCTAAGTTCTTTTCTACAGCAGCAAATCCTGTTCAGCGGTCCTTCACCAAAGGGGTATGCAAACCCCTGGAACTGTTTTCAGCCTCATCTAATTGGAGATTTTTGACTTCCAAAAAAGAGACTTAGGGGCTCATTATGAGTTTGGTGGCCCATGGACTACCATGGCAGGGTTGGCGGTCTGACCGCCATCGGGTTGGCGGTCAGACTGCCATATTACAAGTCATGCGTGCCTATGGAGCAAAGACCGCTGAGTTCCCACCAGCACTGAAAGGCAGCACAGACTGCTGCGGTCAACAGGCTGCACAAGCAGGCCATGTTTGTTGTTCTGCTGGACACATTATGAGGTTGCACACCTCCAATGTGACCATGGTGGTCCAGCCACCACATCTCAGCAGGCAGAAATGGAGAGTACAAAGGGAGACACTCACCTGCAGGCAGCGTTACATGTCCGGTGCTGCCATGGAGCCCATCACGCACATTCTATCTCTGCTAATGATCATCAAAGGTGCACTAAATCCATGCCGCTGTGAATGCAACTGACCACAAGTAAACACACTACCTGTGTCATAAAGCTCAACAATAGATCATCGTACCGGCATCCACATCATATGGGGGTCATGCTACGGGCACCAAGTACCCTTGTCATTGTGTACTTGACCAGCATCAGACGCAAATAAGGACACATTCAAGTGAACATATGACCCCTTTGGGCAGGTCACTCATACTGCACTGAAACACTACACAAAAAGAAATGTCTGCTCATCTCAGGCACAGGGACAGTGAAGTGTACACCACAGTGTCACACACAATAACACAGCAACATCACATCTACACGTATAATAAACACACTCATATTGCACACATGTTATGGACTGTTGTCACATTCAACTGTGTGATTTCAACATAACTGCAAGTAACTCCATGATGCATGCCAACAGTTAGGTTACAGTTAGGTTACAAACCTTATCCACGTCACATGTGCTAAGCACTTTGATACATGATTCTACATCTATGGAATAGAAATGCACATAGTGGCAAAAAACTCTAGGCCTACCTGTCATGTCCCTCATTGCTACTATAGTTGTTCATGCCAAATGACATGCTATGACGCACAATGGTATGTGTCAGTCAATAAACAATGGTGACACACTCCTGTATGTGGCACAACATGAAATGTACCCCCACTGTAAATTTCTTATTCCACACACAGGTTGCCATGCACATATATGTGAGGGAATACAGACATCATCCCATCAACCCAGGTACACCACGTATGAAACAGCAGCTTACAAATGTTTTGCTGATAGAAAGGGACACATGCTGACACGTAGGCACAAAGAATGTTGGCAACAGTGATGGCACATAAACCATGTCAATGGATATTCTCCATTTACCAAGGGAAAGTATTGATTGGTAGCTGCACCCAAAGAACAATGTATGCTATGTTACATTTATGGTGGCCATCTTTACATCATAGACTGTAGTGAGGCACCAGCACATGTAATACTCTGAAGGCAAGTAGCCTCTGGGTGGCAGATGACAAAATACTCATTTAACCAGACACATAGCAGAGGACAGTGATTCATTACTTCCCTACCTTTGGCCTGTAACACTGAGGGGTAGTAGTCTGTTGCATAGAATTTACCCCCACTATAACAAGGAACATTACTTGATTGATCACTGCACATAGACATATGTCGTCCCTGGAGAGCAAGTTGTTTGTGGATTGCGCACAGTTGTGTCCTAGGTCCCTGGGCCAACAGGCAAGGCACATCAGTATGTAACACATGTCATGGCTACACAAACAATCACTCATCTAATTTGTTACACAATGCTCATTTCTAATTGTCAGGGAAAGCTGTCAGAACCTAACACATTTACTTGGCAAAGTGACAGGCAGGAATATGCCTTGTACTCACCCCTTGTGGTTGCTGTAGTGTTCTGAAATGCTCATGAAGGTTTGGATATGCCACCACCAGAATTTGGACCATTAGGGGGGTCATGGTCTGATAGACACCCTGCTCACATTGGGAGGACATCCCCAGATGGATCTCTGCAATCTTCCGGGCCATTGTCTCAGGCTCCCTCACCTCTTGCAACAGTGGGCGCACCGCCAGCTGTGGACCTCCAGGGTCCGCACCTTCTAGACGATGGCTCTCCATTGTTTGTTTTTCTGATGAGCATTGACCTGCATGGATGCAAAAGACAAATCAAGAGATTATAATCACAAGTTTCATCACAAATGGTTGTCACATACATGTCAGTAACACCAAGCTAGGACATTTCTATTTGTTAATACTCCCCAAGTGTGAGAAATACAAGCCAATAAGTAATGGGACCTGACTACAAACATATGTATTTGCATCTGCAGAATAAACCACTACTCTGCTCATGGCCCACAATGACTAAGCAAGCTTACAAACATCAGGTAGATCATGCTCCTGCAACATGTACTTTGATGTGAACCCCAATGAAACACTATACACCTATGTGACATCTGAAGGGTAAACTCCTTAGACATACATGGACCAACACATTCACACTCTGCAAGACAGTCTCTACAGGGAACTGCCAGATACAAACCTCAGCATTACTCATGAGTAACAATCAAGGGGCTGCCACTGTGGGTACAGAAAGTGTCTTCCTTGTCCATTTGTGGAAATGTGGCCTAACAAATGCAGATTCATGCCACTTCAAGGGGTGGGGTTCTTTGGTATGTACCTGTACTACAGAACACTCCTTGGGACATATGTGTCTATTCTACAGAGATGACGTCCAACAAACAAAGGCATGCACAGTACATTTTCTGCTATGTAATGAAGCTGCTGAGTCACATATCATCCCAGGAATCAACACACTGTCTGCACTGTGGGACTGTCATTTAAACAATATCCATGTATAGGACAAATATGACCTTCGTGAAGGTGACAACAGAGCTGGGGGGCTAAGGGACACATCATGAGCCTAAGATGCACATTGACAATGGTGCTAAATGTACATATACACTACAGTAATGATTTATCTCTGTACCCATTCCTAATCAAGCCAATGGAATGAAGCATCTAGGGAAGGTTTTGCCACCAGAGGATCATATTGGCCACATGCCAGGATCTGCTGGAGTCAGGGAGTGAGCACAGTGCCACAGGTGCATAGCCACAGTGACTCTCCCACAGCTTAGATTAGGTCCAATACTGGGAGATACATTTGACAGGCCCTGGTCTCTACAGGTTGAGTAGACAGAATTTACATGACACTCCATTCCCATCACTTCCATGCATGACAATACATTATGTAGCCAGCAGCAATTTGGCATGTGGTGTGTGTGGAAACCTGAAGGGCAGAGTGACTCATGATGTGCCTTCCATATAACAGTTTAGCAGTTTAGCTCACATGACTCTGAAATGACTCATATAAGAAGCATACACAGCTCATGCTGTCATGCATATACAGGTTGTCTGACATTCACAACAATCATGAGGAAAGAGATGTCAGTGGATGGCAATAATGTCTCCCTACCTAGTTATGTGCATCCAACACAAGGATGACCTAGGACCCCAAAAACCACACACAACACAATGTGACTGAAATTAACATATGGCACTGGCCACCTATACCTGCACATTGTCCATTCCATTGATGTCACACAGACTGCAACTACAGACACACAATTAGTCTAACTGGCACACATTGGCACATTCTAGCCTGAAAGGAGGGAATGGATGGTAAAGTACAGAGAGAATTGTGCACATGAGGTACTTACCTGCTCCTCTGGTGAGCCACTGAACTGTCCATAGAGGGATAGGACCCCAGTAACCAGCCTCTACATCTCCTCTGGTGAGAGGACATGGGCCCTATCACCTGCCGGATGTGGCATGGTTGCTCTTAGCGGCCCCACACAGTAGCTCAGGTCATGCAGGTGTTGCTGGCAGCATTGTCAGAAGTCAAGTGAGTGAATTTGCAGAACATGGCAGTCACATCCGCTACATATGCAGTCATCACCACTGCGGGCACAGCCCTTGGCCAGCAACTGCCACTGGCAAAAATGTTAGCCTATTGCTGTGTCCTTTGGGGTTGCAACCACCTACTGCCATGATGACTTCCGCCGGCAGTCGCAGGCGGTTCCTAATATCCAGTAGAGTAAATCAGGCAGCCGCTATTTTAGCTGCCTGTAATGCTGTACTGAGCTTTAGAAACTGTGTCACACCTGCAAAAAAGTATTTTTGACCTCATAAACATCCTTATCCTGTCCTGTCATGTAGGTCCTACTACACAAACACCATTGTAGTATGTTGCATGGCATAGATGGCATTTAACAGTAGGGCACAGTCCACCACTGCTGTTGGTCATTTTGGCAGTTGGGATGTACAGTCACTTTTCGAGGGGCAGTTGTGTTGCACATCACTGAGTTTGGTCCATATCCAGGTTGTGGACACGTGTGGAAAACCATTAGGGGCATATGTGACCCTTATGTTATTTGAAGCTGTGATGTGTACTGGTTGCTGTGTTTATCCCTTCAGAAATGCCTTGCCACATGATAAAATCAACATGCATCATGTATGTTGCTGTGGACACATTGACTTATGTTAGAAATCATGTCTTATCATACATAGTTACCGAGAGGGAGGATGTGACAACCTCCTGTCTACCATCTCTGCCAGAACTTCAGACCATAGAGCAAAGACACATAACAACGTATTAGTGGCTGGATAGGCAAACTATAGTGCATTTATGTCATCAGTTGCAGCCAAATCTAATTATTAGTTATCTAATCAGCATACCACCCATTGTACGAGTCATGTCAGTATTTTACTTCCTAGCCACAGGGTCATTTCAACATACAGTGGCCCTATCACCTGGTATGTCCCAACCTAGGTTTAGTTTGGTGTTGAAGGAAGTCATCTCAGCAATGTTAAAACACCTAGACAGCTGCATCCGGTTTACCCAATGTGAGGTTTTAGGCCATGTGAAGGCTGACTTTTATGGTTTTGCATGTATCCCACATGTGGTGGAGGCTATTGATAGCACACATGTTGGCTTAGTCCCACCGAGGGCAACTTTAGCAAAACAAAAGGATGATGGATGGAGTGCTGAACAGTCCAAACACTCACCCCCAGTCACACATCTGGGTTTAATCCATCGTTCTTTTGCTCACCATGCCACCCCAGTTTGGACCCAGCCATATGCAAATCAGTCTTGACCCTGTTCCTCATGGGAACACTCCAGCCCGAACTGCCAAGCCAGGCCCTCACTGGACCGGAAACAAGCATCCTGGGACCAGTTTCACCGCAGGCCAATGGATATGTTTATCACAACAGAAAGAACTTCCATTCCATCAACATGCAAGTTGCCTGTTTGGCAGGTCTCTACATCTCACATGTCTCTGCCCATTTTCCGGGTTCAGCCCATGATTCTTTCATAATGCAGAACAGCACCATACTACAACTGATAACACAATGGACCAAGAGAGGGCTTGGCTGGTTGGTAAGTCACATTTGTCCTGTTTGAGTGAGTGCAATGTTAAATGCTACAATCATGAAGTAAGTGGCTTTATGTTGCACGTGTCTCATTCCTTAACAGGAGACTACTCATATCCAAACCGTCCTTGGTTGTTGATGGCACTAAGGAATCCAACTACGCCAGGGGAATTCCACTTCAATGAGGCCCATGGAAGAACACAGTGGGTAGTGGAGTGGACATTTGTACTCCTGAAGGCCTGACTTAAGTGTCTGGACAGGACTGGTGGAGCCCTCCTCTACTCACCCAGAAAAGTGTCTTAGATCACTGTGGCATGCTGCATGCTTCACAACATCTCCCTATGGAGGACTATCCTGTACATTCCAGAGGAAGGAGAGCCTGCAGTGCCACTGAGTGAGAATCCTGAAATGCCAAGTGAGGATGACAGTGGTGAAGAAGAAGGAGCTGGCTTATGGGAAGATCTCATCAACAGCTACTTTTCATGAGTGTAAGTATGTCATGTGATGTCATGACTGTGACTGTACCATGAACTGTAGTTGTGAGAATGTGTGGAGTTGAGTGTTTGTAGCAGCAACTAGGAAGCAGATACTCTGGGATATTCAGTCAAAGGCTGCTTGAAGATTTACCCTTTGACATATCCCCACCTTGATGATGTTGCTTGGTTAGTGTCAGTTCCTTGCAATGTACTTAGATTTCCAGTTGTTTGCTATGTGTTTTAAGTAATAGGTATGGTTTCAAGCCCATACTCCTTGTTTTGTCTTTGAATAGGTACCTTCACCTGACATCCTCATGTGGGCATTTCAATGTTGTGACATTGGCAGGTATCTGATGCTGTTCCGACATACAAAGTGGACAGGAACTGATCCAGGTAATGTAGGTCACAGATATGCGGTGTATGAGACCTGTGTCAAGACAGATTACACAGTGTTTGGGTGGAAGTTCAGAAGTGCGCATTGGACTTGTTTTGTGTGATGTGTTGGGCTGATTGGATCATGTGTGTCAACTGGGCACGAAATATGTAGTCATCGATTGCGAGCAAGTCATTCACCCTTCACAATGGCTAAATCTGTTCTTGTATGACCTGCATTTTGCTGTAGATGTGTTTCATCATTGCAGGCCACAGTGCCTGTGCCACAACACTGACATATGTTTTGCCTCATACCACTAGATGCACAGTCATTGGATAATGATAGTCCTGTGATCAGGGACTGTAGTACTGCCATCTGTCTGTAGCTTGGATTATGTGATGTTGGATTACTTTGGCGTGGTACATGATAAGGCTCAAGCTGCTAACATAATCCACTTTAATGTTTGCCTGTACTACAGGACAATGTCTGACAAATCCCTCCTTTTGGTTGTCTGGGGGCTGTTCCCTGGAATATGTACTTCGACTAAGTATGATTCACATATTCTTGTGTCAAAAAGGTCCAGAGAAATAGAAAGCCTATGTGCTATACACTGGAATAAAATATTTGGTGTGACCAGACACTTGAACTAATGTGTTTGTGTGTAATAGTTGTAATCCTGAGCAGTACACTGTGTACCTGCAACATATCCCTCCTTGCACAAGTAAGTTTTGTCTTCATCATGTGGTTCACATGGTCTTACATCAATACATAGCAAAATGTTGAAATTAAGCAAGCAGACAATGAGTTTGCGGTGGGTGAGTATATTACAATGCTGATGCAGTAAATACAATTTGGACAGAAAAGAAGAAAAAAACAAGTGAAGGTGTCAGTCATGGTGAATGAAATCATTAGAGTAGATGCCACACTGTTGACAGTCCAAAATCCAGAGTAGTCCTCCTGTTGGAACTGGTAGGTTGTTCAGGATCAGACAACAGAGTGAATGTGTGGCACACAAAGGAGTTCCTTTCGGAAGAGACCACTTTCTTGCAGTGGTGGGTGTCTTGCAACCAACACATCCTGGATTCTTCGCCAGACGCCCCTGCTTGCTATGTGGTGGGGATCTGCTTCTACAGAGTGAGAGGTGCCTGAAGGGGTTCTTCCACTGGCTGGGCCTCCCTTCCAGTGGTTGGCACCAAAGTAGATGTGCCTGATGTTGATAAGCCAAAGGAAGGGGAAGATTGGTTTGGAAAAGCCCTGGTCAGGACTGTGTGAATATCCTGTATCACCTCCGTTAGGGAGGCCATGTTGGTGTTGTGGGCTTCCATCTGTTCCCACATGTCCCTGTGCATGTCCCTCTGTTGCTGCTTGATTTCATGGAGTTCAGTCAAGATCTGGTCCATCACGCCTTGTGACTCCTGATGGACTCCCAACACTTGGCTGATAGAGTCCTGACCAGGCGCAGCCCCAGTGGCTTCACACCGCTGGTCCACAGCATCCCTCACACACACCCTACACCCACCGGCCTGTGTCCTTGCTACGGGGTGCCCTCTCCCACTGGATCCTGGACCCTCATCATCAGAAGTATTGTGCTGCAACTCAAGATCCAGGACTTGGGGGCCCAAGATGGTAGAAAATGTACTCAGAACATAGATTTGGGGGTGAATGGCTGCCTGTGATATAGAGGCAACTGGGCTGGGAGGTGTTGATGTGACCACAGTGAGACTCACTGTTGGTGTCTGACCAGATTCCCCAAATGCGTGAGAACGTCCCCAACGTCTGGACGTCCAGGATTGTCTTCATTGAGGGCTTCATCCATGGGTTAGTGGTAGCCTGTTCTGTGGCCTCTGTATGCTCAGTGATAGCACAGCCTGTTGATGTGAAAGATACAATTCTACTGGTTGTATTGTGACATCTTCATTCAACAATTTATTGTTACATTATGCACAGACCTTGTACAAAGTTATTTTGCAGTTTATCCTATTGTGGCAAGTACCCGTGATATTGGTTATATTGACCTGACATTTATATAAGTAAAGCAGCTGCTAAAATGTGCAGATCGTTAGCACTTTGGGGGATGTCCTAAGAATGCCATCTTACCAGCAGTGCAGGCAAAACAGTGGCTAGGCATAGAAATGTCTTTGGACATTTTGAGGCCTAGTTGATTGTGATGCAAGCAGACCCAGGACCCTGTTGTATATGTGACTGGAATAATCATGTGGTCAGTGCATTGTGAATGTTTCTGCTGCCAATACCATTCTGGTGATGAATCTTGAGGCCTTTGGGATCATTGTTTTTCACACTGGGTAAGATGTCCTTGTCCTCAATAGTTCCATCTTGGGTTAGCTGGTCAAGTTGGAGCTAGGTGGCCAGACACATCTCAGAGTTGACCATGATCTGTATCTTCATTGAGAGTAAACTTCAATTGAGAGTTAGCAGGCAATGACATTTGGACAAGTGAACACTGGTCTGATGTTTGGAGTTACTGAAACAGTGCCCCCCCGGGAGTTGCAGTCAGGTCACTCTCTATACTACAAACACTTGACAAATGTTATCCTCCCAGGTGAGTAAACTTCAATTGAGAATTCATTAATAGATGAATTTGGGCAAATTAACATTGTTTTTGTGGTTGGATTTAGAGACACAGGGTCTATAGGGTTTTGCATTCTGCTCACTCACTCTATTTCTCACCACCATTTAAATGTGATCCTCCCAGATGAGTAAACTTCATTTGAGAGTTTAGACACAGGGGTATTTTGGCATAAGGACCACTGGGCGTGTGCTTGGATTTAGAGAGTCAGAGCCTCCTGCAATTAGCTGTCATGTCACTTCCTCTATTTCACACACTTGATAAATGGGAACCCCACAGGTGAGTAAACTTCATTTGTGAGTTTCCAAAGAAGGGAACACTGGACTGGTATTTTGAGTTAATGAAATAGTGCCTCCTGGTAGTTGCAGCCATGTCAGTCTCTGTACTACACACACTATACAACTATTATCCTCCCAGGTGAGTACACTTCAACTGAGAGTTCAGACAAAGGGGTCTTTGGAGAAGAGGACGGTGGGCTGCTATTTGGAGTTACAGAAACAGGGCTGGGTGAGAGTTGTAGTCATGTCAGACCCTGTACTACACAGACTATACAAATGTTATCCCCCCAGGATAGAAGTCAATCAATCAATCAATAAAACTTTGGGGCAAATTTACAAACCCCTTGCGCCACACTAGCATCATTTTATGCTATTGTGGCATTAAGGGCGTTATTTACAAAGTGGAGCAATGTATGCGTTGTGCCACTTTAGAACACCTTGTACCACATTAAGCCTGCACCAGGCATAATATATGCACGAGGGGCGTTCCCACACAGAGAAGCCCGTAACAATTTCACAGTGAAATCCATTTTTGGCATCATTTTTAATGCCTGCCTGAGGCAGACGTTAAAGTGATGCTGCCATTCTTTTCAATGGGCAGGGCATCTCTTGAATTTGTGGAATTAATCCTGCAACGCACCACAACATTTTTGATGCTGTTGTCCTAACGTGCGCCATGGTGTGCTTATTGTAAATACGGTGCAGACATAGGCCCACATTACAACCCTGGCGGTAAATTCTGCTTACCGCCGTGTCGATGGCCGCCAACATACCGTGACCGCGACAATAATCCGCTATGGGTATTATGACCCACACAGAGAAATTTGCCACTATACAGACACCCACACAAGTCCACCACACCAAAGATCAGTGATAAACTGGCGATAGCAAAACCCACACCGTTACGCCAACAGGAATACGCCCACATTATCACGACCTACGAATCAACGCGGCGGTCTTTCAACTGCAGTAAACCATTGGCGGTACACACCGCTGCGCTCAAAATACACACACTTACAAAACACAACCACATTGGACAATTCAAACTACACACACCTGACACACATACACACACCACACCCACACACCCACAACACTAGAAAACACCCACCCACATTACCCACAACCCCTTACAGCAAACAATTTTGAAGAAGCAGAGAGAGAAAGAAAAGCAAAGACCGCACCATCATCCAGAGGCACAGAACACCATCACACAAACACCATCCACGCACCTCACAGCACACACCCTACACATCACCCCACACATCACCTCACACATCACCTCACACATCACTCACACCACATCATGGCACCTCAAAGATACCCCAGGTTTTCTGAGGAGGAGCTCAGGGTCATGGTGGAGGAACCACAACTAACAACATGGGAGGAGCAAGTCTTGCTGATCATGCATCCTGAGGGCCTCACAGGAGTAGCAGGAGGACTGGATTCTGGTAAGTTAACTCTTTACTACTATATCCCCCACCCTACCTGCATGCCATCACTAACTCCTACCCCTACCCTCACCCCCACCACTCCACCAACACACACATACCCCAATATCACAACCCACCCATCCCAATACCAAGCCCTCCATGCAACAACAATACATGGACACCCATCACAGACATGCATGGACACCCATCACCACAGCATGCCCAGTAGAGAGACTCACCAAACCCACATAATCACCAAACACACAAGGCCAAGGCGACAGTGCAAGCACATTAATACAGGGAAACACACCCATTGCACAAGATGGCACACACAGATACAATAATAATGCATTTACATCCCAACAGGACCTCTACCCAACGTCACCGGACAGGAGTTGCCAGCCATATCCAGTCCCCCCACAGAAGAGGTCTACAGTGATGACAGCAGCTCTGCACGCCTGGATCACGATGACCAACCTGGCCCATCTGGGACCTCTGGACAGTCAGTTACCCTGCCACAGTCACAAACCACCACAGAACCTCCCCCCTCAGGAAACACCAGCACTGCACCCACCCAGCGGGCTCATGCCACTGTCCCAAGGACACGTCAATCAGCAGTGTGTCCACCACTACAGGGACCCCAGGCAACCCCACAAACACAGGATGATCAGGGACCTGTGGTCAGTGGCAGTAGGCACACGGTTCAGGGGACAGAGGCATATGACAACAGGGAAGCTGGGAGGACAGCTGTGCGACAGGGGGAAGAACAGGCCCAGGGAACCCACTTTGCATGAGGCGCTCTCCAACATCATGGGAGCATACCACCAGTCCCAGTAGACCATGGGCACGGTACTGGCCAAATTCCAGGAGACCCAGCGGCTGCAGGCGGGACACTAAATGGGGATTAAGGAGGACCTCACCAAAATATACACCATCCTGGTCACCATAGGAGGGGTTCTGGCTGACATAGGCAAGACCATGAGGGAGGCAGTGGCACAACAAAGGGCCCCTGACACTAGTCAAACCAAGGATCAGCCTTCCACCTCCGCCGGCACTAGTGGACAGGAGGCACTGCCACAGGAACAACAGGCCATCAGCACCGCACCCCCTGCAGCAGGAAAACCACCCGCAAACAGTCCCTGTGATCCAGGCAGAAGACAGAGAACATTGCCAAGACCCCTGCCAGGAAATAAAGACTCTCCTGATTGTCACCCTTCTGTCCCACTATGTCATCCTGTCCAACTTGAACTGCCATTACTCCCCTTCCTATGCCCCATTGGACAATGAACCTGTGATACCAAGAGACTGGACTCTACTATGGACCTTCCTCCACCATCACCCCAGCCCCTTGCACATACCTCAATACTCATTAGCCCCTCAATAAACACCCTTTAATCACAAACCAATCTGGAGTCAGTCTGAGCTTTCACAAATGTATTATGACAACATTAGCATCAAATAGCAATGTAAATGTTCATTTACTCATACCAATGTATGACAGTTGTTGGCCAGCAGTACATATAGCAGAAGGCAGAATGTGGTACCCAGATCTGAAAAAAGTAAATCCAAAGGGAACAGTCATTGTCAATAGACAGAGGTTAAGAGGCTGACTTGTACAATTTCCTACAGTATTCTGAAATGTGAGGAGGAGTTACAGTCTCTTACCTGTGTGTGACTGGAAGTATTGCATGATGATGTTCGTTCTGTTGTCAGTATCTTCTTCCTCTGCCTCCTCTTCCTCACTGTCTACAGGCTCCACCGCTGCCACAAGACCATCACCAGACTCATCCTCCTGCAGAAAAGGCACCAGGCGTTTCAATGGCAGGTTGTGCAACATGCAGCATGCCACGATCATCTGGCACACCTTCTTCGGTGAGTAATATCGGGAGCCACCTGTTAGATGGAGGCACCGGAATCTGGCCTTCAGGAGGCCGAACGTCCTCTCAATAATACGCCTAGTTCAGCCATGTGCCTCATTGTAGCGGTCCTCTGCCCTTGTCCTGGCATTCCTCACTGGGGTGCGTAGTCATGAGAGGTTGGGGTAACCAGAGTCACCTGCAAATTCCGAGGAATACCTGTTAGACACACACTAACCCTTAGAGACTACCCCATACCCAGACACCTACTCATACTGTGTGGGGACCGCGGGCTCACCTATTTGCCCCACCTGGTGCCTCTGGAGTTGGCCCATCACATAAGGGATACTGCTATTCCTCAAAATGTAAGCATCATGCACAGAGCCAGGATACTTGGCATTCACATGGGAGATGTACTGGTCCGCCAAACACACCATTTGCGCATTCATCGAATGGTAGCTTTTTCTATTTCTGTACACTTGTTCATTTCTGCGGGGGACGTCAAATGCCACATGTGTACCGTCAATGGCACCAATGATGTTGGAGGTGCAGCATCACTGGGCACAAAGCCCCCTCCAGAACCAGTGGAGAAAGGCATCCACTCACCCTACCCTTGGCAGGCTGAAGCACTCTGGACACAAAGCCCCCTCCAGAACCAGTGGAGAGACACATCCACTCACCCTATCCTTGGCAGGATGAAGCAGAGTGGGCACAAAACCCCTTCCAGAACCAGTGGAGAAATGCATCCACTCATCCTATCCTTAGCAGGATGAAGCACTCTGGGCACAAAGCCCCCTCCAGAACCATTGGAGAAAGGCATCCACTCACACTATCCTTGGTAGGATAAAGCAGACTGGGCACAAAGCCCCCTCCAGAACCAGTGGAGGGATACATCCACTCAACCAGTCCTTGGCAGGTTCAAGCAGACTGGGCACAAAGCCCCCTCCGGAACCAGTGGGGAGATACATCAACTCACCCAGTCCTTGGCAGGATCAAGCACTGTGGGCACAAAGCCCACTCCAGAACCAGTGGAACATGTCACCCACTAGAGAGACTGTGACTTTGCACTCCCCAGAATCAAGCAGTGGGCAACCCACCCACTTGAGAGACTTGAGAGACTTGAGAGACTGTGGCTTTGCACTCCCCAGGACCCGGCAGTGTGCAACCCACCCACTTGAGAGACTTGAGAGACTGTGGCTTTGCACTCCCCAGGACCAGGCAGTGGTCATGGAGCCCCCTCAAGGAGCAGTGGCATTGTACCATCTTTGGGCTGAGGTGCCCCCCTCCCCTTCCGCCTGAGGTGCCTGTGTGTTTTCGACCTGATGCCCCTGCAGTGTTCTCTCCATTTTGAGGCAGGTGTCATGTGTGGGCTGCGCCCATGCTTTTTGGACCACTGGTCCACGGACATTAACAAGGGACAGTGTACGGCCTTGTGCACTTAATGTAAATATTTGTATGTACTGATTATTTGCTTTTCTCTTGATATATCTGAATGTTCCAATATAATACTTGTTAGACTCATTTCCTTTTGTCCTTGCGTTCTTCCAGGGGGTGATGGGGTGTATCTGTAAGGTTGTTGGATATGTTTGTGTGTATGGTGTTGTGGGTGAGGGTGGGGTGGGGGTGTTGCGTGCCACATGTGTGCGTCACTCTCTTTTCCCTCCTCCCCTCCCCTGTGTGCTAGGTGCAGTACTCCCTGTTGTCGCTGCCGGCGCCTTCTTGCTACTTCGTGGTGTATTAGTAGATACAAAAAGAACAGTTGATGGATAGAATGGAGAACCAATCAAACATTCACCTCCATCAGTTTTTTTGCTCATCATGCCATTCCAGTTTAGACCCAGCCATATGCAAATCAGTCTTGACCCTGTTCTCCATGGGAACAGTCCAGCTTGAACTGCCAGTCCAGGTCCTCCCCAGACCAGAAACAACCATCCTGGGACCGGTTTCGGGTTATCACCCCTCTTTAGCCAGGCTAGTTTGAATCTGGTGGTATAGTGAGCATGGGACCCACATCTGGGCATACCCTTCCCACTTGGGGTGACAAATGCAAAATGAACAGTTGAAAGACGGAATGCAGAACCAATCAAACATTCACCCCCAGTCACAGATCTGGGTTTAATCCATCAGTTTTTTTGCTCACCATGCCATTCCAGTTTGGACCCAGCCATATACAAATCAGTCTTGACCCTGTTCTCCATGGGAACAGTCCAGCCCAAACTGCCAGTCCAGGTCCTCCCCAGACCAGAAAGAAGCATCCTGGGGCCGGTTTTGGGGTATCACCCCTTTTCAGCCAGGCTAGCTTGAATCTGGTGGCATAGTGAGCACGCAACCCACTTCTGTGCATACCCTTCCCACTTGGGGCGACAAATTCAAAAAGAACAGTTGATGGACGGAATGCAGAACCAATCAAACATTCACCCCCAGTCACAGATCTGGGTTTAATCCATCAGTTTTTTTGCTCACCATGCCATTCCAGTTTGGACCCAGCCATATACAAATCAGTCTTGACCCTGTTCCTAATGGGAACAGTCCAGCCCGAACTGCCAGTCCAGGTCCTACACGGACCAGGAACAAGCATCCTGGAGCCGGTTTCAGGGTATCACCCCTCTTCAGCCAGGCTAGCTTGAATCTGGTGGCATAGTGAGCACAGGACCCACATCTGGGCATACCCTTCCCACTTGGGGCGACAAATGCAAAATGAACAGTTGAAAGACGGAATGCAGAACCAATCAAACATTCACCCCCAGTCACAGATTTGGGTTTAATCCATCAGTTTTTTTGCTCACCATGCCATTCCAGTTTGGACCCAGCCATATGCAAATCAGTCTTGACCTTGTTCCCCATGGGAACAGTCCAGCCCAAATTGCCAGTACAGGTCCTCCACAGACCAGAGACAAGCATCCTGGGACCAGTTTCAGGGTATCACCCCTCTTCAGCCAGGCTAGCTTGAATCTGATGGCATAGTGAGCACGGGACCCACGTCTGGGCATACCCTTCCCACTTGGGGCGACAAATGCAAAAAGAAAAGTTGATGGACGGAATGCAGAACCAATCAAACATTCACCCCCCTGTCACAGATCTGGGTTTAACCCATCAGTTTTTTTGCTCACCATGCCATTCCAGTTTGGACCCAGCCATATGCAAATCAGTCTTGACCGTCCAGCCCGAACTGCCAGTACAGGTCCTCCCCAGACCAGAAACAAGCATCCTGGGACCGGTTTCGTGGTATCACCCCTCTTCAGCCAGACTAGCTTGAATCGGCTGGCATAGTGAGCACGGGATCCACGTCTGGGCATACCCTTCCCAGATACACCAACATGGGTAGGATCTGCAATTCAGGCTCCATGGTGTCCTGGTTCTTCGTGGAGTGTCGAGAGGTGAGTAGTTATCCTTCGTTGTTCAGTCTCCGCCATGCTTTTGATGGCATTGGTACCAACCCAGAAAAGCTGGCGAATTTGTGGCTTGTAATACGGTGGGCGGTACATCGACTTCCGCCTGTATGTTGGCGGTGACCGCTGCGGTGTTTGTTGCTACCGCCGTGGCGGTCGGAGTGTTAAAATGGCTGTCTATGTTGGCGGTTTCCGCCGTGGTCGTGATCCCATTTTTTTTTACCGCCGGCCTGTTGGCGGTATTACTGCCGCTTTAACACCGACCGCCAGAGTTGTATTGAGAGTCATAGTGTCATTAGGGGGGCACAGGGTGACACAAAAAAAGTGGCGCATCAGAACTAATGCGCCTCCTTCTTGGAAATATGCCCCTTTGTTTGGGTGCATTCTGGCATCCATAAAAGTGTATAAAATAGCATAAAATATCAACATATCAGTACATTTATCACATAAAAACATTAAAACAGAGGAAATATTAAAACAGTAATGACCTGTGTGCTTGTACAGCAGATTTTAGGAAGGATTTAACATATAAAATAACTTTGTCATTGTGAGCAATAACAAATATCTAATAAAAATCTAATATTGACCATCATCGTAGCAATACGTGTTTAAAAGAGGAATTAAAAAAAAGCCTGGTATACTTGAAATAGAATTTACAAAAAAACATAAAATGAAGGATAGATTGTACAGATAAATCATCACATAGGCAGAGCTTGGAATAAAGTTTGTGTACAAAATCCCAGGGGAAAACAATGCATATATTTCATGATACCAGACTTAAAGCGAAAAAGCAAGGAATGTTCCCAAGAATTATGAAAAAGCCAAATGTATTCAGTTATACACTCTGATCCCCACAAATAAAGGTATTTAACTGCACTAGTCTTCCCCTCCATAGCCCTAGATGCCTTGATTCCTTGTAACTAAAATTGCTACCGCTACAACCTTCTTATTAACAACTTGAGAAGATGATGGGTCAGTAAAGATAGTTTGCAACCCGACTTTGCTAAGATCATTGTTTGCAAGTGCAAGCCAAGGAAATGATAAGCCTTTATCTAAAGAAAGACAGCCCCTTATTCTCTTTTAGTTAAAACAGAATCAGAATTTTGCCAGATGACAAACCATAACAAGACTTGCTGCACTGTAATTAGGTACACTATATAGGAAAGTCAAGTTCTTTATAGCAAATGAAATGCAAGGCTGAGAATGGGACAGATAAAAGTGTTCTGCACTCCAATTTCTTCAATTTCTTCATGCTGCACGGCATGGCCATACAATTTGAAATCCCCCACATCTCAGCCCCTACATAACAATGAATGGGCTTCGCGATTTGTATATTTGTAACATTGGAGCAAGGAACCCTCCCAACCACACACTTCCCCCTTTGGGTTGCGGGAGACTGCAAAGCGACACATTAGCTGATGAGAATTTAGTAACACGTGGGCTATATTAGGGGACTAGGATCTCTGGGCAGATTAAATGATGCCAAGGTAAGGAAAATTATTAAGACTTCTCAGGCACTGGTTACCAAATGACATATCCAGGAGAGATCAACACCCGGGGCCACAGGCCATATGTGATTTTGCAAAATTAGTCTTAAGATCTAGGGAGGACATGAAGTCAGCAAAAGTGTGACTCAGCCAACGCAGTTGTGCGTCAAAAATGTTAACGCCGGCTAACGCCATTCCAAAGCGCCATGCGGGCGCCTTATTTATGGAATGACGTTAGCCGGCGCAGCTGACTGGTGTGCGTCAAAAAAAATGACCCACACCAGGCTGAGCCGGCATAGGGGAAAATGGAGCTTGGGTGTCAAAAAATGGGGCAAGTGGCGGTCTTGGAAGGCGGTAACCGCCAGGGTCAAAATCCCATTTTTTTACCGCTGGCCTCTTGGCGGTATTGCCGCCGCTTTAACACCGACCGCCAGGGTTGAAATGAGGGCAATAGTCTATTGTTGAAGATCTACCATATCTCTTAAAAGTGGGGACCTTACAACTGTACAAATCAGAAATAGCCAGGACATCAACCAAATCAGGATGGGCAAGAAAGCTGACTAATTCTGCACTCTGGGGATCAATGCTTACATAAGGTTCAGAATATAAATCCTCATAGTTAATAGACAGGCGCACATTAAAATTACCAGCTAAGCACAGATATAACGTATGCCCTAAACAGGCCAGATCATCTGCTATTTCAGAAATAAATGTAAAAAGTGGGGGAAATTTGGGATTTGGGTGACCAGTAAAATCATTGTTGTAAAAATTCACAGTATGCAAAGTTAGAGCTAATTTGACTACTATAACTTGTAAACTGCTGTCAGCATGCTCTAAGGTTGTGACATGCCCACCTAGTGCAGTACTGACCCAAATTGCCAGCCCCTAATGCGTAATTACTACATGAAGGAGTAATAGGAACATTAAAGCTTTGAAAACCATCCACAAATAGAGGCATTGTGTCCCAGGTTTCTTGAAACAAAACAATATTGTCCCCCCTAATGAAAGAACCAGTTT